>NC_135634.1:15309134-15611346 GCF_053574225.1 Canis aureus
ATTTTATGGAATGCTCTTTCAGCGTATGCAAATATATGGCTTTTCTCTTTTATTCCTGTTAATATGATGAACTACACTGATTTTCAAATGTTAAACTAACTTTTCATTCCTTTTCTTTTTTTAAGATTTTATTTATTTATTCATGAGAGACACACACACAGAGAGGCAGAGACACAGGCAGAGGGAGAAGCTCCCCGCAGGGAGCCCGATGTGGGACTCGATCCCGGGACCCCAGAATCACGCCCTGAGTCGAAGGTAGACGCTCAACTGAGGCGCCACCCAGACATCCCGCATTTCTTGAATAAGCCCCAATACCACTTCATTTTGACAATATTCCTAGAAAAGAGGAGGTTTCCATATAAATGAAGTCTACTATCACCTTAGAAGGAAACTCTTCTTTAATACTTTATTGGGGAATGTGGGGGTATTTTAAAATTGTTTTGCTGGCTTTAATAATAATATATTGAACACAATTACATTTTTTTCCCTACTGACTGAGAGTTATCATTGTCCTTGACATTTATTCCACAAATGTTTCTTAGGTGCCTTTTATTCTTTGTTCTGGTTAATGAATTAATGACCATATTTAGAATGTGCTGTGATAGGGGCATCTGAGTGGCTCAGTTGGTTAAGCATCTGCCTTTGGCTCAGGCCAAAGATTCAGATTTCAGAATCCTGTGATTGAGCCTGCCCACCCCTGCCCCCTCAGCAGGAAGTCTGCCTCTCCCCCTGCCTCTGCCATTCCCTCTCCCTCTGCTCCTCCTGCCTCACCCCTGCTCATTCTCTCTTGCTTTCTATCTCAAATAAATAAAATCTTAAAGAAAAGAAAAAAAGAAGATGGCACCTGGGTGGCTCAGCGGTTGAGCGTCTGCCTTTGGCTCAGGTCATGGTCCTGGGATCGAGTCCCGCATCGGGCTCTCCACATGGAGCCTGCTTCTCTCTCTGCCTACATCTCTGTCTCTATCTTTCTGTCTCTCACGAATAAATAAATAAAATCTTTAAAAAAAAAAAGTGTGCTGTGATATATAAAGGATATGAAGAGTAGTCAATATCTACTTGGTTTTTATTGTTGCTACTGATGTTATTTATGTTGAGTATTTATGCTGGTTTTTGCCTGTTACTATTTGACTATCGAGTACTATTTGCTGCTTTTTAATGTACTTGTTTCTGATATTCTGTCCCCCCCCCTTAATTTGTTTTTTTTTTAGTAGGAAGGAAATAGGAAATACGCAACATAAGAGTGACTTGGTTCTGAGTGTGTATCCACTGTTCTAGAAGAAACAAATTCCTAGTCTTTGTACTACTTTTTTCTGACTGCCTGAGAACTTGTTTGCTTATTTAGACATTCTGTTATTCCATTCTGTATTAAATACTTGAGATTGCTGAATACATGACTTATACTTGAATATACCACAGATGAAGCAGCATGGACTCAATTCAACTCTGAATAGTTAAAAGCAAGAATACTCAAGTCAAATATCAATAATATACACATTTTATAGAAATTATAAAAATTTGGGATGCCTGAGTGGCTCAGCGATTGAGCATCTGTCTGCCTTTGGCTCAGGGTGTGATCCTGGGGTCCCAGGATCCAGTCCCGCATCAGGTTCTCTCCATGGAGCCTGCTTCTCCTTCTATGTCTCTGCCTCTCTCTGTGTGTCTCTCATGAATAAATAAATAAAATCTTAAAAGAAAAAAAAGAAATGATAAAAATTTTATATGATATAAAATCAACATTTTGTCATTTTAAAATTATAGCTTATAAATTCAATTAATAAGTCCTACTTACTTGTAATACCAAACCTCATTAGTTAGAAAGATTTTTTTTAAAACACAACTCCCCAAGAATAAATTATATGCCCTTGTCACCAAAATTAACCATCACTTAGGGCTGGTTTCTTTATGTTTGTTTTCCTTTATGCTTTGGTTTACCTATAGCTCTGGGTCAGGTCTCCAACCTAATGATTCAAGTGTTTATTAGACACTGTTTTATTTTTGTTTTAGTCACCAGAAACACTAAATTGAAAACACTCCTCCAATTGTCCACAATCTAATGTGATGTGCACATCTGGGGTAATTTTCTGTGCTCCCTCCTGCCCTCAGGACATTTGACAATTTCCAGAAATCTTTTTTGTTTGGGTTATCACAAGTTTGGAAGGTATGGGCAATGCTCGCTCACAAGCTACTAGCATCTAGTACATAGGGGCCAGGGTTGCAGCTACATCTCCTATCAAGTGTGAGATAGGCCCCCACAACAATTATCTAGGCCCAAATGTCAGCAGAGCTGAGGCTGAGAAATTTTGCCCTCAAGTGACAGTAATCACACAAATAAGACAAAAGGAGATAAGTGGTAAACCAATGAAGGGCTGTTTTAGAAGACTTTTTTTTTTCTTTTATAGGTACATTAAAACTTTGTTTATTATGAGAATTTTAAACATACACAAAATAAAAGAGAATACATACCCCATGTATCAGCTTCAACTATTGTCAACGCTTTGTCAATCTTGTCTCAGATATACATGGCCCCTCTTCCTCTGACAGATTATTCTAAAGCAAACCCAGATGTCATATATTTGCATGTGTAAGTACTTCAGTACGTACCTCTAAAAGATAAGGGGATCTTTTTAAAAACATAACTTTTTATTTTTAATCACAGCAAAAAAAAAAATCCTTAATACATAGATGCCATCTTCACACAAAAGAGACCCAACTCTACAGATTTTTTTTTGCCCAGAGTTATTAATAGATATCTGCACTCCCCATATTTTCCAGTTTTGAGGTAAACAGGAGAGTTGAAATCTCTCATTTTGTATGCCTTATTAATTTGCACAATCCATCAAGGGATTCTATGTTGGTGAATGCTATCAGAGCAATGATCTAACCTGCAAAGTTTGCCCTTTTTTTTTTACGTTGGCATGATCCATAGATCTGATGAAAATTCTACTATATATCCAAATTGTCTGGTTAAGACAAGATTAACAACAAACTGTGTCTTTATTCCAAGTTGATTATTCATGCATCAGAACAGGATGTGATTTCTCAATGTGCTTGGCTCTCTTCACTAGGAATAAATTAATCCTCACATAGAATTTCACTTGGCTCCTGCACTAGGGGGGGGGGGGGTGTGAGTGGTGGGGTGACATTTGTATTTGGTGAGAGAAACCGACAAGGGAAATGCCACAATGGAGTTCATGAAAATGAGTCAGGAAAGGGCAAAAACATTAAAATATCTCCTGATTCCCTTTTTTGTGGAACGTATCTGGGGACTCTGAGTGTAGCAGAGAGCTCTGAGGGTGTCCCACAAGGTATGGCAACCATGGCTCTGGAGTGAGGGCTCTTGGATTTGAGATGTCTTTTTTCCTTGCTCAAGTAACTATCACTATCATGTCTACTTCCTTACCTCTAAAATATGCAAAGAAAATTACCTGGTGCTGAGTGAAATGAGAGAATTAGCAGAGCATGCTTATCATGGTGTCTGATAAAATAAATGCTTAATAAACAAAGTAGCCATCATTATCTACTGGAAGAAGACATTCAAGTTCATCCTAGAAAATGGGCGCGAGAAGGAGATATCTGGGCCTGTTGCCGTATGTGACGATGGAGCACTTGAAATATGGCCAGCCTGAACTGAGATGTACTGTGAGTGTTCAATTACCACCTGATTTTGAAGTCTTAGTTTGATTTTTTTTTTAAAAAGAACACAAAATACCTCATTAATAGTCTTTATATTGACTACATGTTAAAATAATGGTCTTGGATGTTTGACTTAAAGAAAACCGTTTTTTTTTTTTTTTAAGATTTTTATCTATTTATTCATGAGAGACGAGAGAGAGAGAGAGAGAGAGAGAGAGAGAGAGAGAGGCAGAGGGAGAAGCAGGCTCCATGCAGGGAACCTGATGTGGGACTCGATCTCGGGACCCCAGGATCACGCCCTGGGCCAAAGGCAGACACTCAACAGCTGAGCCACCCTGATGTCCCAGAAAACCAACTGTTAAAATTAATTTTACCTCTTGTTATTTTTTAACGTGGCTCCTAGAAAATTTAAAGTGAAACACGAGGCTTGCATCATAGTCTCGGCCACAGCTCTGCTTCAGGCAGTGCCTCTTTAGGGTTGAAGGCAGCTGCCTGGCTCTGTGCCATGTTTGCCTACAGGTGAATGTATTATGGAATAGGCAACACCTCTAAGTTGGGGTGCTCAGCTCTGGCACCACATGACCGTAAGCATAAATATGTGTTCTTGCAGCCAGCAGTGTGCAGGCCCCAGAGAATCCATTTTTTACATCTTAATGCCATGAAGATGTGGAGGGTGCCTCAGCTGACCTTAGAGATGGACATTGCTCCAAAGTACCAGGAGGACTCTAGGGCACAGGAGCAGAGAGACTAAGTATTCTGATAAAAGACAAATTAACTAATTCATCAGAAGTTTCCTCTCAGCACACCGGTACTCAATGTTGGGTAACAAAGCATCACTTTCCAGTAGCGTGGCTCATCCAATGTCTTCCTTCTCTCTGCAGCAGGTCTGAGTGTGTTCATGACTTGCATAGATGCAGACTGGAGTGGAGGAACCGCAGATTTACCTTCCCAGCCAGCACAGCACTCTCCCATCCACCCTGCCCCGGGGGTGCTGCTGCTTAGGGCCTGTGACCATCCCCAGATACCTGTCCTCGGGAACCTGGAGGAGTCCTTGGATGTGGCCAAGACTGACTTGACCTTGTGCAACATTTTGCAATATTAAAATGTGCACACGCATGTGCGTGCGTGTGTGTGTGTGTGTGGAGGGGGTGTCTATACATAATGTGTGGAGCATTTATCCAACTCTTTCCACAAGCAACTATACGGGAATTGAACACTAGACTGAGATGTCTTTATATAGCTATAGTATATATATATAAATATATATATATGTCCTTGACAATAATATTTAATATTTAATGAAATTTTAGAAAAAAATGATTTTCAGCTTTACTTAATTGATTTTGAATTTAAAATTTTGATATTAATTTACTGTAAGTTGCATTTTGCCTTTACACTGAAATAGGTCATTTTACTATATTTTAATAAAACTAACCTTTTGGAAAATGTATATTAAAAATAATTTAATTTTGGAGGGCCCCTGGATGGCTCAGTCAGTCAAGTGTCTGCCTTCAGCTCAGGTCATGATCCCAAGACCCGCATTGGGCTCCCTGCTTATCAGGGAGTCTGTGTATTCCTCTTTCTCTCCCCCTGCCCCTCCTCCTGCTTGTGCTCTCTCTCTCTCAAATAAATAAATAAAATCTTTTTTAAATTTTAAATTTTTTCATTTACTCTACATTTTAATAATATATTGAAAGTTCTCATACTTTTAATACAATTAAATTTTCGTTTTCTTCCCATAGATTATTATTGTCAAATAACAGAATTTTATGTTAATGTCTTTTTTAAAGTAATCTCTATACCTACCAAGGGAGACTTGAACTCATGATCCCAAGATCAAGAGTCTCATGCTCTTCCATCTGAGCCAGTCAGGCACCCCTATGTTAATGTCTTAATGATAAAAACCTAAACAGTGATTTTTTTTTGACTTGAGTCATATAAAAATCATAGCTCTATACATACTTTCCTAGTCCTCTCTTATGAAGCTATATTTTAAGGTAATAGATCTATTTTATTTGACTGTTTGTTAAGTTGATCTATAATTTTTCTTACTTGGACATAGGTAGACCTCTGTTCTTTTGACTGTGGACCCATAAATATCAGCTGGACTAGTGCCAGTGTGGTGGGTTATGTCGACTTCTAGTGGCCTACTGATTTTTGAAGTCTGTTACATAAACTCTTTTATAAAATACATTAGAAGGAAATAGCTCCTTTTAAAATGCTGTGATATATCCTTGGATGATTGGTGTGATTGTCCCCAACTTCTTGCTTAGATCCATCTGCCTGATGATTATAGTCAGACTCCTGGTCCTAGTTCACATGCATATCCTGGTGTTAGGTTAGAAATATCAAAGCCTATTTCAGTGTGTGCAGTGCCTAATCTTAGTGCCTATGTGATCTTTCTAATAAATTCCCCTGGAAGCTGCTTCCACTAGTAGGTTTCCCTGCCTACTGACTTCCTGGCCCTTAAAAGCACAGTTGTGTCTCTTCCTCGAATACTGTTGAGAGCAGCATGAGGTAGAAAGCCCACAATGCCTGTACTGATGCTGTTAGAGTACCTCATTTCACTTTGATCTAAATACATTCATGTAGGCATGGGCTGCCTATTTAGGTTAGAAAGTCACAATTGCCCTTGATCAAGACCCCAGATTTCTAGCTACCTGGTCCATAAAAGCTCATCCCCAACAGACACACAAATATTGTTCTGATACACACGGTTCCTTGCTTTTTATGAGAGAATGTTAGTCTCAAAATCCATGCACTCTTCTCCTTAAAAATGATACCCTTGATAGGTATTTTTAAAACGGTAAAGCCAATAAGTCGTGAAAATACAGAATCTCATGGCAAATCATGGTTTAGGCAGAAATACTGATAAGCCCTTGGCAAAGTATATCCTGGTCTATTTCTCAATGCTTGTCTCCTTTAGGGTGACTGTTGGGTGGCAATCACCACCATTTTCCTCAGACTGGAAGTAAAAATCCAAGGGATGGGACAGATATCCAAATCTGAAGTGCTAACCAATGTGGCTCTTCACAAATCATTACAACAAGCATTATTTATTTATCTATTTATTAGAACAGCTATCAATCCAGGTGAGATCCCAATTGCATCTGAATTCTCATATATCCCTGGATGCTTTGTCTCAACACACATATTGGTGCAGGCCTCAGAATGGTGGGAATTATATAGATTTGTGTGCAGTTTTATGTGTAAGTCTTAACAGACATTTGATCTGGAAGTAGAATAGTCACTTTTTATTTAAAAGCTTCTTCTTGACTTGACTTATCCTTAAGGGCAATGGTTAAATGTTAACCGGCTAGAGTCAACTTACATCCAGTGATATGATCAGATTTGACATTTATTTTCTGATTGAATTTCAGTCCAATCTCTCAGAAGGCAAGCCAGTCACCTACATGGACTTTGGTCTCCTTCAGGAAGTCTAATTACTTCCCATCACCCATCAATTGCATTGCCCAGAAAGCCCCGAGGGCCTTGCACTGTTAGTACTGTCCACTAGGAGTGATGATCTGGGCAGGGGTTACCCACAGAGCTCTTGGAAATGGGGAGAGTTTTATGTAGCATTTAAATATCCACTATTTCTCAATGGTTCCTCTTTCCCTTGGAAAAAGAAGGATTGGAATCCCCAAAGGGATTGGAATCCTCTCTGTCTAGGAGATGGAGAAAGGGAAGATGAAAAATATACCTATTTCTCCAGTGCCTTGCTTCAAATGACACATGTCACTTCCCCTAACATTCTCTGGGGGACAATCGATGGTATGCTGTATCTAGATGCAACAAGGAGCTGGGAAATCCAGACTTTGGAAGGAAAGGGATTGCAAAATCTGGTGAGTAGTCATCTACCTTTAATAAAATTCCCTTAGGATCCCTGGGTGGCACAGCAGTTTGGCGCCTGCCTTTGGCCCGGGGCGCGATCCTGGAGACCGGGGATCGAATCCCACATCGGGCTCCCTGCATGGAGCCTGCTTCTCCCTCTGCCTGTGTCTCTGCCTCTCTGTCTCTCTCTGTGTGACTATCATGAATAAATAAATAAAATCTTTTAAAAAAAATTAAAAATACAAAAAATAATAAAATTCCCTTAACCTGTTACACATATTCTCCTCTTTACTGTCTATCGAAATCTTATTCATCTTTAGCTTAGATACCACCTTATTCACAAAGTCCTCCAAAATCTCACTGTTGGAAAATAATTGTCCTTCTCCTATATACTTGCCCCATGCCTCTATTATGGCACAAGAAGCCACTTGTTTCCCTGTCTGCCTCCGCAACTACAGAACGTGTTCCTTAAGACCGTAGACTGGAAGTCATTTCTTTCTATACTTCCCACATCACCTAGAATATCTCTGCATACTCACATCAGTGTTCCCTCAGCCCTTCTGAGAAATGTTACTAGAATTTAAACATTAAGTATATAAAATTCTCAGGAAGTATGATACTGGCCAACCAATAAGCATTTCTTAATTACCTGCTATGAGAAACCCAGTTCCTGGATTTAAGATGCTTATAATCTAATAGAGATGTCAGATATAAGCCCCTGAAAAAACAAGAAAAAAATATTTAAACTCTTGAGTTCTGCTAACAAGACCATCAGCCAGCAAACTGGTATTTAGCAACTCAGAAACTAGTGACACCTGAGGGTTGAAGTGTTGTTATACACAACATACACATCAAACATGATCTGTCAGTAGATAAATAATAAAACTCAAATCCTTTTTTATATTTTTAAAAATATGAATATTCTGATTTTATAAATTTTAAAAATCATTTAAGTATAATTGTACCATATATATAGAACATATACAACCATAATGAAGTTCTCTGTGATTTACCTATAGATTGAATCCAAAAGTTAAAATCAATAAACTGCATTTATATTATTATGGTTACACATATATATATCTCAAATGTTACACTTTGTGCAAATGTTTCTATGTATATGCACACACGTCCATCGTACATATAGTGACTTATTTTTTTAAAGATTTTTATTTTTATTTATTCATGAGAGACAGAGAGAGGCAGAGACACAGGCAGAGGGAGAAGCAGACTCCATGCAGGGAGCCCTATGCGGGACTCGATTCCGGGTCTCCAGGATCACACCCCGGCCCAAGGCGGTGCTAAACTGCTGGGCCACCAGGGCTGTCCCATATAGTGACTTTTTATAAATGTTTGTATGTACATGCACACATGTAGTACATACAGTGACTCTCTCTCTCTCTCTCTCTATATATATATATACTTATATACTTAGCAGATTGCTAAGTAATATGATTATACTTCTTTCTATGGTGCAATGTCATGTCCTCTGCTTGCGTTGAAGGAAAATGCTTAAGTAGGCTATCTTTTTTATATTTCACCAGATATAACATTGATTAATATAATTATAATATGAATGTTTATATCAGCTTTTAATACCAATTAAAGAATGAAAAATAGTGATGGTTTATATTAGGAGAAGGGGGAAGGATAAGTGGGAAGAAATAAATAAAACATATTCTCATCTGTCATAGCAAAAAAGTCAATAGTTATATTGCAAGTTTGATAAACCAAGAACTGACTGTATACAATTATTATTAATGAAAACCAACTACTAGAAACACTAAAAACAAATGGCTAAATATCTGATAAGTTAATATCCAGCATATATGATGAACTCCTACTAATTAATGCAAAAAATATATAACCATGAAGATATTCAACATCACTAATTATCAGGGGAAATGCAAATCAAAACCACAATAAGATATCACCTTACCCTGTTAGACTGGCTATTATCAAACAAACCAAAACAAGTGTTGGTGACTGAGGAGTAAAGGAACACTTCTATGCTTTGGTGGGAATGTAAATTGGTGCAGTCACTATGGAAAACAGTGACAAATGCAAAATCTTCCTTTGGAGGTTCCTCAAAAAGTTAAAAACAAAGTTACTGTGTGAGCCATCAGTCCCACTTAGGGGTATATATCCAAAGGAATTGAAGTCAGGATCTCAAAGAGCTACCTGTACTCCTGTGTTCATTGCAACATTATTTGTAGTATCCAAGAGATGGAAGCAAACTAAATGTCCATTGATGAATGAAAGGATAAAGAAAATGTGGTGTATACATATAATTGGATATTATTCAAACTTAAAAAATAAGGAAATCCTGCTAATTGAGACAGTGTGGCTAGACCTGGAGGACACTATGCTAAGTGAAATAAACCAGGCAGGGAAGGACAAACTCTTATGAGGAATGATCCCACTCTTATGAGGAATCTGAAATAGTCAAAGTCATGAAACCAGAAGGTAGAGTAGTAGTTACCAAGAGCTGGGAGGAGGGGGAAATGGGGAGATGTCAGTTAAAGGGTACAAACTTTCAATTTGCAAGATTAATAAATTGGAGATCTCTCCTGTGCAACATGGAGCCTATAGTTAACAGTACTGTGTTATATACTTAAAAATTTGGTAAGGGGGTAGACCTTATGTTAAATGCTCTTACCACAAAAGGAAAAAAATTAAAATAAATAAAAGAAGCAGAAGGAAACTTTGGGAGGTAGATGAATGAATTATGGCCTCAATTGTGATAGTTTTAGGGGTATATTCTTACCCCCAAATTCATCATGTTGTATACGTTAAGTAGATACAGCTTTTTGTATGTCGATCCTACCTTAATTAAGTGGTTTCTAAAAAGCAAATGGTTGAGAGTGAATATCTTTGTGATCAGGAGCAGACATAGCCACCTATTTAAGTAGACTTTTAAAATTATGTGTGTTTGTGTGTTTGTATCTTTGATTAGCTATCTTAAAAAAAAACACAGAATTTAAAGTTAATTATGTTATAATTAATATAACATATAATATTGTTGAATTTATAATAGCTATTTTATTATATAATTTACATAATGACATCTAGTTTACATTTTATATAAATATGTAACTATGTGATAACATATAACTATATAAAATATATAATAAGTATATACTTAATATAATACTTATATATATATTCTCTTGAGGTCAAGCTGGACGTTCACATCTTAAGTATGAGTTTTATACTCAAAGGTACACAGTCTTAATCTTGGGACCTGATATAGCTATATATCTAAGTAATTGACAATCTGAAGTAATTCTGTTTAAAAAAAACCCTTCTAAAAAGGTCCAGTCCTGGGGCATCTGGGTGGCTCAGTCTGTTAAGCATCTGCCTTTGGCTCAAGTCATGATCCCAGAGTCCTGGGACCCAGCCCCATATCAGGCTTCCTGCTCATCCCTCTCCCTCTGCCTGCCATTCTCCCTGCTTATGCTCTCTCTGTGTCAAATAAATAAATAAATAAATAAAATCTAAAAAAAAAAAAACTTTAAAAATAAAAATAAAAAGATCCAGCCCTACAAAGAAGATCAATTGGGAAGCTCTATTCATATTACAAAGAATTTACAACAGGGCTTCTGTAAATCATGGACTTCACTAATATAAAATTCATTAGAGGTTTAAAAATTAAATCAATACACAGCTTTTTAGGAACACAGTCCTCATTTCAAGAATGCAATCTTGTAAAAAAGCAAGTGCTAGGAAGGGTGTGATTACTTACAAATGTGTGGTGAATTTTCTGCCTCATTAACAAATGCAAAATGCTCTTTTCTTTCAAAGAAAGGCAGCACAGTAAAACCATTTCAATGTGTAAATGGATAGGAAAGCAGATTCACAAGGATGTGAATATAGACTAGCTTTTATTTCCTAAAGATGCTACTCATAGACTACCCACTGGGCAGAATAGAATTGGAATGGAATCACCAAAATCCTGGGCTGGAGACCCATTTTATAATTTCACTTTCAAATTTCTCCAGAAATTTTGAGGATTGTAGTCCCATGCCCAGTGACACCGACACATTTGAAACAAGGCTAGACCATGTATTATAAGGCCATTTCCTGGGATGCCTTCATGGCTCAGTGGTTGAGTGGCTGCCTTTAGCTCAGTGTGTGATCCTGGGGTCCTGGGATTGAGTCCTACATTGGGTTCCCTGCATGGAGCCTGCTTCTCCCTCTGCCTGTGTCTCTGCCTCTCTGTGTGTATGTCTCTCTCATGAATAAATAAATAAAATATTAAAAATAAATAAATAAAAGGCCATTTCCACTGGACAACCAATCTGTCCATTGTGGTATGGTTTATAGAAAAATCTTGATCATGGCTTGCAAGCAAATTAATTTCTGTAGGAAAATTTTGCCTGGTATGAAAAGGAGCTAAACAGATCAAAGGGATATATTCCTTCCAAGATGCTTCTGAGTCTATATAGGCATATTATGTGGTTTAATCAAATCTCTTGGTCACCATGGTTTCCAAAATAAGAGGGAGAATAAATTCACTTATTTAAATCCTATCCTTTTCTCTCTTTCCGATTGTGGAAGGTTTTTTTTTTTTTTTTTTTTTTTTTTTTTCCATTTTGTGATTTCCACCAATTACAGGTTTGAATGCTCATCTGCTAGAGAGCCAATGATCTGTAGAGAACATCTAGTCTTAGATGCTTTTGTAGATAAAGATTAAGATTGTCTTATGCACAGATAAGTCAGAATGAACTAGGTTCCCATGTAAAAAAAAAAAAGAAAAAGAAAAAATGAAAAGCATCAAGTATGTGCTGTCAGGCTAAACTAATGGCATATTATTATTGTCAATGGTGTTGAATTGTACGGTGGGGTTGCAAATGTTGCAACTGCATATATTAACTTGTCCAAATATAGAAGTATGAAATTATACTTTTGTACTTGTCCAAATAAGGAAGTGCATAAATGCACACTTTTGAGGCTATGAAATTCAGTGTATGTGGAGACTCAAAGCCAATGAGCAGAGAAAGAATCATCCTTAGGGCAATTCTCATGGGTCAGAGTCCTGCGAGGGGTTAGGAGCAGAATAAACGTATCTAATCACTTCTCATTAGCAAGGCTGGGAGGCAAAGGTTACAAGACTTGCTCTTGTGTGTTCTCTCTGAATGAGCACAGAAAATGCTCATTGTACAACATGGGGAACAGTGGGTGTGATGAGCCCATTGTAAGTTAAAGAGTATTTCTGAATTTGCAAACTAATATTCATCATTCTGAGATTTTACTTTTAAGAATACTAGGTCTTGGGACACCTGGGTGGCTCAACGGTTTGGTGCCTGCCTTCGGCCCAGGGCGTGATCCTGCAATCCCGGGATGGAGTCAGTCCGACATGGGGCTCCCTGGGTGGAGCCTGCTCTCTCTGCTTGTGTCTGCCTCTGTGTGTGTGTGTGTGTGTGTGTGTGTATGTATGTGTGTCTTTCATGAATAAATAAATAAAAATCTAAAAAAAAAAGAATACTAGGTCTTTATATTTTGAGAATTGTGAATAGTTACAGGGTTCAACACCTTTCCAAATAGAAGAAGGTAAAATGATGACAAGCCTCTTCCTACCTCTGTCCCTTATCCACCCAGCTGTCACCACCCGTAGGCTTTGTCTCTCAGGTGACCACTATGACTAGTTTCTTGCCTATTCTTTCAGTGTTCTTGTTTATAAACAAACAACTGCAAGTATATATATTATTTCTTTCCTTTCTTGTTGACACACTACGTCTTCAGAACCTTGCTTTTTTTCAATTTGCATTTCTAATTCTCTTTATGCCAATGAGTACACAGAGCACATTTCAGTGTTTGTTTAGGCTGCAAATTATTATACTGTATAGATACATCATAATTTATTCAACAGGTTCTCCATTGTTAGATATTTAGATTGGTTTTGGTTTTTGCTATTAAAAACAATAGTGAGGTAGAAAGCTTATATAGACATAATTTCTCACTTGTGCAAATATATCTGCAGAGTAAATATACAGGAATAAGATAGCTAGATCAAAGAGTAATTGCATTTGGAATTCTAATACATATTGTCAACAGCCCTCTGTAGAGCTGATACTGATTTGTGCTCCTAAGAGCGGTGCATGATAAAGCCTGTTTGTCCACAGCCTCACCAGGAATACTTTTTCATATTTTTGCATTTTCTTACCTGAGAGAAGGACAGCGATTTCTCAGTGTTATTGTAATTTGCATTTCTTCTCTTCTGAGAAAAGTTGAGTATCTTTTCTCTGATTAAAAATCAATAGCATGGGACGCCTGGGTGGCTCAGTGATTGAGCGTCTGCCTTTGGCTCAGGGTGTGATCCCAGAGTTCCTGGATGGAGTCCCTGCATGGGTCTCCCTGCAGGGGCCTGCTTCTCCCTCTGCCTGTGTCTCAAAACTCAATTGCATTTGTTTTTCTGTTAACTGTTCTGGTCATTTTTCTATTGGACTGTTGGTCTTTTTTTTTTTTTTTTCTTATAGATCTCTAGAAGCATGTTGATCCCTCCCACTTCATGTGTTAGCATTACTTCCAGTGTTTTTTGTTTTGTTTTCTTTTTAAAAGATTTTATTTATTCATGAGAGAACGCTGAGAGAGAGAGGCAGACACACAGGCAGAGGGAGAAGCAAGCTCCATGCAGAGCGCCCTGATATGGGACTCGATCCCGGGTCTCTAGGATCAGGCCCTGGGCTGAAGAAGGCGCTAAACCACTGAGCCACCCGGGCTGCCCCCAGTGTTTTTTTGTAATACGAAACTTTAAAAACATTTTTATGACTTCTGGATTTTAAGTCATAAATAGAAAGGCTTTTACCACTCTACAATTATAACAAATGCTCTCATATTTACTTCTAGTACTTTTTGACTCCACTTTTACACTAAAATTTTTTATTCATTTGGACTTTTTCTGGATGTATGTTAAACTGCATGGATTCAACTATACTTCCACCCCCCTGCCCCCAGAATGCTACCTGTTGTCTCCAAAACATTTATTAAATAGTCCTTTCCCCAACTGATTTGAGATGCAATTTTTTTTAAGTAGGCTCTACTCTTGTGATGCAATTTTTATTGTAATGTCTTATAAGGATTTGTATATATTTCTGGGTTTTCTGTTTAATTACATGGGTCTTTTCTGTTCATGTTCCAACACTATAGGTTTCTAAAACATTGATGACAACTTTATTTTTCAATGTTTGCTTTTCTTTTTCAGAGTTTTCCCAGTTATTCTGGTTTGCTTGTTTTTCAACATAAATATTAAAACTGATTTGTTTAATTAAAAATGAAATAACAGTAATAGCAACAAAACAATAGAAATATCTGTCGGTGTTTGATATACAAATTAACTACAGAAGAATTGACATCTTTAGAGTGTTGAATTTTTTTGTTCAAGTACGTCGATGTCCCTCCATTTGTTTAAGTGTTCTTTGGTTGTTGATTTTGAACTGTTTTTACATAGATCTTGCAATTTCTGGTTTGTGAATCCCAATGGAGTTTTTATTCTTTGTTGCTATTGTGAGCTCTGTATCAATAAAGTTTCTTTTTTTAAAAAAAAGATTTTATTTATTTATTCATAAGAGACACAGAGAGAAGGCAGAGACATAGGCAGAGGGAGAAGCAGGCTCTCCGCAGGGAGCCTGATGTGGGACTGGATCCTGGAACCCCCGGGTCATGCCTTGAACCAAAGGCAGACTCTCAACAGCTGAGCCACTCAGGCATCCCAGTAAGTGTTCTAATAAAGAAACAAATGACACCATTTAGGTTGGATAACTTGAGATAAATATGAGAAAAGTGATATTTACAAATATCTCAACAAAGTATAGAAGAAGCAAGAGGACAGAGTAATACATTTAGGATAGTGACAACACTTCCAGGGTCTTTCATTTTCACACATAGGCTTGAATTATTAAGGGCAAGGAGTTGCTGTACCCCATATACACAGCTCCTGTTGGAGATAGGAGTTATAACCTTGGTCCAGGAGTAGTACCACTAGCCTTCTGTGGTCCCAGCAGAGAGAACAGAAGTAGAGGAGAAGTAAATATGCTACCTCTCCCTAATCCCTCCCTTCAGATCTTCCACTGGGGCACTGGCTCAATCCAACCATAGGCAAGAGCCCATTGATAGAGTCAATAGGCAATATAATTAAGCCTATCTGGGTAGAGAACAGGGTAGGATTAGGTGAATGAATCTAGTAGAGAAGCAGAGGATATCCAACACATTGTCCTTTCTTCCACTGAGTCTTTTACTGGTTGATTTTTTTTTTTAAGACTTTTAAATTTATTTATTCACGAGAGACACAGAAAAAGAGAGGCAGAGACATAGGCAGAGAGAGGGAAGCAGGCTCCCCACAGGGAGCCCAATGTGGGACTCAATCCCGGGACTCCAAGATCACACCCTGAGCCCAAGGCAGACCCGCTCAACCACTGAACCACCCAGGCATCCCTACTGGTTGATTTTGGGTTTTTTAAAATTATATATGTATTTTAAGTAATCTCTGTGCCCAGTGTGAGGCTCAAGCTCATGACCTCAAGATCAAGGGTAGCATGTTCTACCAACTGAGCCAGCCAGGCACCCCTGATTTTTTTTTTTTTTAATATTTAAAACATACTGATATTTTGCAGATGGATTTTTGGCAATGTTTGAGATAATTTTCTATTCAGTAAAATTCATAGATTTTAGAAGTATAGTTGTATGAGTTTGCAAAATGTAGACAATGAATGCAAGCCTCACCAAAATCAAAATTCGTGTTCCCTGTCAGTCAATCTGTTCTTCTAGCTCTGGCCCAAGACAACCACTAATATACTTTTTGTCACTCTGATTTTAACTTTTCTAAAATTTCTTATTTAAAAAAAAAAAAAAAGATCTATTTATTTATTCAGAGAGAGAGAGAGAGAGAGAGAGAGAGACAGGCAGAGGGAGAAGCAGGCTCCATGCAGGAAGCCCAACGTGGGACTCGATTCGAAGTCTCCAGGATCACACCCTGGGCTGCAGGCGGCGCTAAACCGCTGCGCCACCGGGGCTGCCCTAAAATTTTTTATGAGTAATGTGTGTCTCTTGTGTCTGGTTTCCTTCAGCGTGCATATTTTGGAGCTCTGCTTATGTGTCCTACATGTATCAGGGGTTCGTTCTGTGATTTCACCAAGCAGTGTTTTATTGTCTGGATATACAACAACTTGTTTGCCAATTTACTAGTTTATGAATATATTAGTTGTTTCCAGCTTGGGGCAATTAAGAATAATGTTGCTATGACCATTCACATACAATGTCTTTGTGTGGATGTATGTATTCATTCTTGGCTATCTAGCAAGGAGTGGAATTGCTGGGACGAATAGTAAGTGTGTGTTTAACATTTTAAGAAAGTGTCAACTTGTTTTGCAAGTGGATAGATCATTAGAGTATCACTACTAGCATTAGGTGAGTATGCTGGTTGCTCCATCTCCATGCCCATACTGGGTATTGTGAGGCTTCTTAAATGTTAGCCTTTCCAGTGAGCATATAGCAGTATTTCTTTTTGTTTTAATTTGCATTTCTGGGCAGCCCCGGTGGCTCAGTGGTTTAGCGCCGCCTTTAGCCCAGGGCGTGATTCTGGAGACTTTGGATCGAGTCCCACGTCGGGCTCCCTGCATGGAGCCTGCTTCTCCCTCTGCCTGTGTCTCTGCCTCTCTTTCTTTCTGTATCTCCCATGAATAAATACACAAAATCTTAAAAAATATATTAAAAAAAGATAATTTGCATTTCTTCAAAAACTAATGATGTTGGGCACCTTTTCATCCCCCCCCCCCTTTTTTTTTTTAAGATTTTATTTATTTATTCATGAGAGAGAGGCAGAGACACAGGCAGAGGGAGAAACAGGCTCCCTGCAGGGAGCCCAATACAGAGCTCGATCCCAGGATCATGATCTGAGCTGAAGGCAGAGGCTCAACCACTGTGCCACCCAGGCGACCCGCACCTTTTTGTTCCTTATTGGGCTTTTACATATATTCCTTTATGAAATGTCTTTTTTAAATCTTCTGTCCATTTTCTGACTAAGCTGTGTGTCTTTTTATAGGCAAGTTGTAATAGTTCTGTATATATTCAGGACACAAGCCACTTGTTGGATGTATTGCCAATTTTTTTCCACTTTATTTTCTGAAGAGTCTTTTGAAGAGCAAAAGATTTTTGTTTTAATGAAATCCAATTTATCAATATTTTTCTTTTGTTTCATACCTTTATGTCTTTTAAAAATTTAATTAAGTGTAGAAAGAGAGTGCAGGAGTGGTGGGGGGAAGCGGTAGGGAGGAGAAAGAGAACCTCAAGCAGACTGTGTGCTGAGTGTGGAGCTCAATGCTGTGCTTAATCTGACAAGCCTGAGATCATGACCTGAGCCAAAACCAAGTGTTGGATGCTTAACTGACTGAGCCACCCAGAAACCCCCATGCCTTTATGTCTTAATAAATTATTGCCTAATCTTGTGTTACATATATTTTCTCCCATGTTTTCTGCCTAAAACTTTTAAGATTTGAGCTTTTAAATTTAGGTCTATGATCCATTTTCACTTAATTTTTTTCATATGGTGAAAGTAAGAGTCAAGATTTTTTTTTTCCGATGTGGACAGTGTGGCATGGTTCCAATGCCATTTGCTGTCTTCCCATCATTTAATTACTCTGACACCTTAGTCAAAAATTAGTTGATTATATATGTATAGATCTATTCCTTGACTGTACTCTGTTGCACAGATTGGTGAGCCTTTCTTTACATGTATATTACACTTTCTGGATTACTGTAGTTTTACAATGTCTTCTTATCAGGTGGTTTAAGTCTTCCAACTTTTTTCTTCTTTTTTTTTTCTTTTTTCTTCTTTTTAAAATTGTTTGGTTATTTTAGGTCATTTGCAATTCCATGTCAATTTTAGAATCCACTTGTCAGTCCTAAAAGAAAATGCCTGTTGGGACACCTGAGTGGCTCAGCGGTTGAGCATCTGCCTCTGGCTCAGGGTGTGATCCCAGGATCCAGGATCGAGACTCATATCAGGCTCCTTGCATGGAGCCTGCTTCTCCCCTCTGCCTATGTCTCTGCCTCTGTGTGTGTGTGTGTGTGTCTCCCATGAATAAATAAATACAATCTTAAAAACAAAATACTTTAAAAAAAAAAGAAAATG
Organism: Canis aureus; assembly: GCF_053574225.1. NCBI lineage: Eukaryota > Metazoa > Chordata > Mammalia > Carnivora > Canidae > Canis > Canis aureus. Next base: position 15,327,730 of record NC_135634.1, read on the forward strand.
CCTGCTGTGCTTTTGATTAAAATTGTATTAAATCTGGGTACCTGACTTAGTTGTTAGAGCAAGCATCTGACTCTTAATCTTTGGGCTGGGAGTTCAAGCCCCAATTGGACATGGAAACTACTTTAAAAAAAAAGAGAGATTGTGTTAAATCTATTGATTAGAGAAGAATTGCTGTTTTAATAGTAAATCTTTCAATGTATAAACATGGCATATCTCTCCATTTATTAAGGTCTTTTTTTAATTTCTCTCAACATTGTAAAAATCTTCTACACCTTTCATTATATTTATTTCTAAAGATATTTTGTGCTATTGTAAATTATTTTTAGATGCCATTTTGCTCTGTTAATGTGTAGAAATAAAATGAATATTGCATATTAATCTTTTATCTTGGAGTCTTGCTAAATCATTTATTAATTCTCATAGATTTTGTATATTCCCTTAGGATTTTTTATATATGTGATCGTGTGGACTGTAAATTCAGTTTTACTTCTTTCTTTACAAACTCTATGCTTTGGGATGCCTGGGTGGCTCAGCAGTTAAGCATCTGCCTTCCGGCTCAGCACATGATCCTGGAATCCCTGGATTGAGTCCCACATCGAGTTCCCCGTGGGGAGCCTGCTTCTCCCTCTGCCTGGGTCTCTGCCTCTCTCTGTGTGTCTCTCATGAATAAATAAATAAGATAAAATCTTAAAAAAAAAAAAAACCTCTATGCTTTGTATTTTATGTTTTCTTGCCTATTCACTCGTTTAGGACCTGCAGCTGAATAATAATGCTAAATACAAGTTGCAACAGTGTGTATCTTTGTCTTGTTCATGTTTTAGGGTAAAAGCATTTACTTTTTCAACATTTGATATGATGTTCCATGCTAAGGTTTTCACTGATGTTTTTTCCAGGTTGAAGATATTTCGTTCTGTTCTGAGTTTGCTAAGAGTTTTATCAGGAATGGGTACTGAACTTTGTCAAATACTTTCTCTGCATCTGTTGAGATGAATGTGTGGGTTTTCCTCCATTATTTTATTAATATGATGAATTACATTAATTGATTTTCATATATTAAACCAATACTACGTTTTTTGGACAAACCCCATTTGATTATGATTCATGATTCTTTCACTATATTGCCGGGTTCAGTTTCTGAATATTTCCTCAAGGGTTTTTACACTTATATCCATGATGAATATGGGTCTATAGTGTTTTTTTTCTTGTTATGTCTTTGTTAGACATTAAATCAGAGCCATACAGTAAAGTATTTCCTCCTTTTTTGTGATGTAATTTGTGAGAGATTGGCATCATTTATTCTTTAAAGGTTTGATAGGATTACCATGAAATCAGCTGAAACTGGGGTTTTCTCTATGAGAAGACTTTTAATATAAAACATTTTTAAGCTTTATTTGTTATAGGTCTTCTATTTTCCCTGAGTCTGTTTTTGTAACTTGTGTCTTTTGAGGAGTTTGTATATTTCATATGTCATTGAATTTTTTGGCATAATGTCATTCACGTTCAGACCATTCCTTTATTATTCATCTTTTAGTGAGTATAGAACTATATAGTAAGAATCTTCTTTCAGTTTTTCATCTTATTGGTAATTTGTGCATTTGTAATTGACCAGTTTACCTAGAAATTTATGTTTTATTGATGTCTACAAGAGACCAGCTTCCAATGTCATTGATTTTCTCTTTAGTTGTGTCCATTTTCTGTTTCATTGATTTTCACTGTTACCTTTATTATTTCTTTCCTTCTACTTGCTTTGGGTTTAATTTGCTCTTTTTTCTAGTTCCTTAAGAAAAAAGTTTATATCATTGGATTTATTCATTTCTTCTTGATCTCTGATATAAGCAATGCCATAAATTTTCTTCTAAGCATTTTTTCACTCTATCACACAAATTTTATGTGATATTTGTTTACATTTTTGTTCAATTCAAAATATTTTATAATTTCTCTTCTGACTTCTTTTTTCCTCAAAGGTTATTTAGAAGTAGGTTTAATTTCCAAATATTTAAGGATTTTCCAGGGAGCTTCTTATTATTGACTTCTAGTTTCATTCTATCGTGGTCTGAGAATATACTCTAAGCAATCCCATTATGTTTATATTTATTGAGACTTGTTTTATGGCTTTAGATATTCTATTTTGGTGAGTATTTCATGTGCACTTAAAAAAGAACATATTGCCAATACATTCTTTGAATGCCAATTAGGTCAGGTTGGTTGATGATGTTGTTCAGGCTTTATCTATCATTACTGATTTTCTGCCTACTTGCTCTATCAATATTCGTCGAATTTTCTCTGTACTGATTTTCCATCTACATGATCTGTCATTAACTGAGAAAGTATGGTTTCTTCTGTAGCTGATATCATGGATTTGTCTATTTCTTTCCTTTTTTGTGAATGTTTAATGTTTTGGAACTCTGTTATTAAGTTAATATACAGTTGTAAATGTTCCATATTCCTGCCTTTTGATCTTTGTATCGTTTTGAAATTCTTTGTTTCTCATAAAACTCCTTCCTTAAAATCTATTAACCTATAACAACATAGCTACTTGGGCTTTCTCATGCTGTTTCCATGATATGTCTTTTTCTGTTCTTTTACTTTCAACTCATTTGCATATTTGCATTTAAAGAACATCTTTTGTAGACAGCACATAGGTTGGTTTTGTTTTTATATTCCATCTGCCAATCTGTCTTTTGATTGGAATGTTTAATCATCCACTTATATTTAATTCTTGATATGAATTATTTTAAGTCTGCCATTTTTCTATTTGTCACATCTCTCTCTCTTTTTTAAATTACTCTAGTCCTGCTTTTTTTATCCTCCTTTTTATGTGTTAAACTTTTTTTAGTATACTGTGTAACTAATTTCTTGGCTTTTAAGCTAATTTAGTTTTTAGTGGTTGCTCTAAGATGGCAGTATTTGCTTCTTAAATGTCATTTTCAGTCATTTGCTGTTAATATATACAAATAAAACAACTCTTATATATTGATCTTTTATTCCTGGTCATATTCTGGAAATCTTTTGCATTCTTTCTCACCATACAATCTTCTTAGATCTTATCTTTATTTAGCACATGTATAGTGGTCAGTGTTTGTGTGAGATAGTATCATATTCATGGGTCATATGTCATTTTAAATAGCTACATATATATTTATTTAAAAAAAAACACATTCTTAATTTTTAAGGCAAAATTTTCCAGTTTTCCTCATTGTGTAGCTGCCTTCATTTGCAATTCATCCACAGAAACACTTCCCACTCTCACAATCTGTCAACATCAGCTAAGCTTATAGAAGCTTTACCTTGTAATGGAGATTTAGTCTCCCTATCAGATAACAATTTGAAGCAGATGGCCTTAATTATCAGCAATGGGGAGCTGAACCCATCAATTAGTGCCCACAAATCTGGCCTAGGATATTGTCAGTATATTGATGAGTGACTAGGAGAAAGAAGATACTTTCTACCTTAATTCTACAGTCTACATCGTATAAAGAAAAACCAAGATCACAGCACACATATGAGGAATCAAAGCTATTTCTCCAAAGTAATACAGTTAAAGCACCAACTTCTTTCTAGACTTGGCAGAGGCTGCAGGCCTTGTCATAAGCACTCCTTCCTCCCCCTCTTAGCTGGGAAAGCCCCAGCATCCTGTGATCTAAGCTGGAGCATCACTCGACTTTCCCAAGTCACTGCTCCGCCCAAACCACCTGCCCAGATTCTCCAGGCACGTGGCCTCCTCCATCACAGCACTTCCCACCCCTGTGATTTCACATTATTTGTGTGACTAATTAAGGAATCTATCTTTTCCAGCAAACTGTAAGTTCCAAGAAGACAGAAACCACATCCATTTCTGCTCTTGGTTGTGTGGCTAGCCCCAAGCTGAGCAGAGCCTGCACACACTGCTCATTACCTGCTTGTTGAGTGACAGCTCCTATGACTTTGTGCCACAACTTTTGGGGCATGAAAGAGATCAAGTACCTTTGTGTGATTCTGATTTGTAGAAGAGATCATATGAGAATCTGAGAGCAGATAAAAGAATTTTTAAAAGTAAATGAACATTTATCTGCTCAAGAAAGAGTTAAAAGACTAATTCAAAGGCAAAAGGGGTAGGAGAATTAGGTTTAAAGAGATTTAAACATTTTTAACTCTTTCTCATTTCCTTTCTTTCTTAATTTCTTTCCCTGTTCTATTCCCCCTCTGCATGTGCATGTTCATAGGCATACAAACAAACATACTACTTTTTTTAAAAAATATTTTATTTTTAAGTAATCTCTACATGCAACTTGGGGCTCAAACTCACAACCTCGAGATCAAGAGTCACATGCTCCACTGACTGAGCCATCCAAGTGCACCACAAATATACTACTTTTGATGGGGGAGGGGCAGAGGGAGAGGAGAGAGAGAGTGCAGCTGGATGCAGGGCTTGATCTTACAACCCTGAGATCATGACCTTTGCCAAAATCAGGAGTCAGAGGCTTAACTGACTGAGCTGCCCAAATGCCCCAACATACTACTTTTTATACATTTTTTTCTTTACAGGTAGCCAATGATCCCGTCCTGTAGATCACTGACACTCTCTCATTTGTCACTTATGATGCTTTCAAGAAAATCTCTCCTTTTTAACTTCTCTCGGTTGATGTGACCCAAGAAAAACTAGAGTCATGGAATTATATTACATATATTAAGTCTCAAATGAAGTTATTTTTTAGTCTCTTGAAATGAGATCTTCTTACACTGTAAAGTTTGGATTTAAGAAAGACGTTTATATTCAACACTCAAAACTTATTAAAAAGTCATATCAATATATTATATTCTCTAGAGACATTTTTACAGGCTCTTTTAGATCTTATGACCTCGTTAAAACCTTATGAAAAGCATAGGCTCTCTGGAAAAAATACACTGACGTGCATTCTCAAAAATTTGCTCACAACTTTAGGAGAGTCACAGAACTAAAGTTCATTCATTAACAACAAAGATCTGATGGCAAAATTCCCTATTCAAGAGTGATCTAAATCCTACCAAGGAACATAATTACAAATTCAATTTTGCAAACATTACCTCATAAAAAGCATTAACATTTAAACATAAACATTTTGTAACAGCACTAAGAGTACTCTGCAAATGTCTTTCACGTACACATACAGAACTCAGAGTAGTGCATGGCACATGGTAAGTAACCAGATGCATATTTATTTGGACCACCTCATGAGTTGATACCAGCAACAGTAATGACGACCATCATCACCATGACTGCGTGTCCTTCTGCACCAGTCCTTGTGTGCTAAGCACTTTATAAATATCGTCAGTAACCCATGTAACAATCTGTTACAGTGGAGATTTTAAGTTAGTTTTCATTTTCATCAAAGTAATGTATGCACATAGCTCAAAAAAAATCAAATGTGGAAGGCTCAAATCAAAATAAAGCCATTCCTTGCTTTTGCTTTTCCCCATCCATTGCTATCATTTGCCTTTTCAGAAACAACCAGTTTTAACTCTTTGTGATGTTTGTTCTGGCACTTAAACATTCCCAGAGGCCTAAACAATATATGTATATTGGTTTTTTTAAATCAATTTCAACATGACTTATTGACTTTCTATACTTCTGATCCACCATCATGTTTTCTGCCTTTTCTCCTCCTTTTGTTCAATATAGTTATAATTTATTTTTTATTCTTTATTTTTTAAGATTTTACTATCAAGTCATCTCTACACCCAATTCAGGACTTCAACTAACAACCCAGAGATCAAGAGGCACATGCTCAATTGAGCCAGCCAGGTGCCCCTCGAAATAGTGATAATTTTAAATTAAATCTATGTTCACTGTCCACATTTTTCTGCTTATGCAACTATTAATCACAGTTCAGGATTTAGTGTACTGTGATGATTTCCTTTCTTTTCTGGAAGTCAGGAATTCCCTGGCTTATCAATCAATTAATGATTTTCCTCATATTCTCCAATAGTGTCTCTCATGGCTAAGGAATTCCAGAGTTCCTTGGCCGTGATCCTCCTTAAGGTCTCTCTCCTCCTGTGAGGCTGACAACTGTCCAGTCTGCTGCAGCTGGCATCTAGCTTTTTCTAACCTCTTCCATGCATTTCCCCACTCCCTGGATCTCATGACCCCCTCTGTGTTGCTTCAGTCTTTTGTTTTGCAGGGGCTCATCCTCTAGTAGTTCACTCATTAAAAGTTGGTACAGAGGCAGGCTGACCATGCCAAGTGCCCTAGGCTCTGTCTTTGAGGGTGGCTGGCGCCCCCAGGCTGGACCAACGGCCCTCTGCTCTCGGATCAGTTGTCATCCCGCATCGGCCCTCTGGAGAGTCCTTTGCTGTTATTCTCTGGATCTTCAGTCTTCCACCTCACTTTCATCTCTTTTCCAGTTTACTCCTCATCTGACTAGAAGACATCCTTAAGATACTATGTGTACCAATTTTAGAAAAAGGCTCTAAGGCCAAAAGAATGGCCTCAAGTCTCAAACTGGTAAGTGCTGGCTGGACTTCAAAACTGGCTCTTTTGCTGACCTAAGCACCTGCTCTTTTTGTGGCTCCATATAGAGAAGGCAAGGAGGGAACAGAGCATCTCTGTGTGCCATGAGTAGAGACTAATTGCCCCTGCCCAGGTAGCCACACAGCAGAAGGGGGACTTGGGCTTTTGGGGCAGGTGCCCGGGCTCTGGTAGACCTAAGCTGACTGGGAAAACAAGATTATGGTAGAATCCAGTTTCAATGCTCAGACATAGATGGGTCAAGGTCCAAAACTGAGCCTGACTTAGCTTCCTGCTTTGGATCAGCCCACAGCATTGGCTTTCCCTCTCATTTTGCCGGCTTCGGGTCCATCATTGCTATGGGTCTCTGGAGTGCAACCAACACTGCTTCTGTATAACTTTCTTTTATTTTTTAAAGGAAAACAGCTGAAGAAAGGGGCAAGACATTGACATATGAGTGACTAAAAAACAAAGGACCTGGACTAATGGGGGTTTAACTGAAGGTATTAAGGAAAATATAGGTGTACTATTGTCTACTATTGTCATCTTGTATATTTACGTCTATTCACATTAGTGTATTTTCCCCCCATGATTTCTATGATCATGTAAATGCAAACGGGGCTTGTGTCAACCAGAGCATTTGTTTTATTTATTTATTTATTTATTTATTTATTTATTTATTTATTTATGATAGTCACAGAGAGAGAGAGAGAGGCAGAGACATAGGCCACAGGAGAAGCAGGCTCCATGCACCGGGAGCCCGACGTGGGATTCGATCCCAGGTCTCCAGGATCGCGCCCTGGGCCAAAGGCAGGCGCTAAACCGCTGCGCCACCCAGGGATCCCAACCAGAGCATTTAAAGAAAAAAATAGCAAACGGATTTGCAACAATTTAACTTAACCAGTTTATATATCTCATGTAGCCATGGTCTTTAGAGAAGTATGACTTGGCCCTAATGTGTACATATGTATTTGTGTTTCCTGCTTATATAATTTATCTGTTCTCTGACCTTTTTTTTCCTTTTTTTAATATTTTATTTATTTATTCATGAGAGACACACAGAGAGAGGCAGAGACACAAGCAGAGAGAGAAGCAGGCTTCCTGTGCGGAGCCCGATGCAGAACCGGATCCCAGGACCCTGGGATCACACCCCCAGCCAAAGGCAGATGCTCAACATCTGAGCTCCCCAAGCATTCCTTTGTCCTTTTTTTTTTATCAATTAAGGATGAAATTGAGAGGCATTATGCCTGGTGTCAAAATACAGATCATTTTAGAAACTTAAATAAAAAGATCCAGGGACTTATTTATGAGGGCACAATGACCCTCTTGTTCTCAACAAAATCTTGAGATAGATTTAGAACTATTGGAATACTCTATTTGAAAGTGGCACTCTCAGAAAAATCTAGAATGTTGGGCTGCCAAAAAAAAAAAAAAAAAAGCAGCAGCCAGGTCTGTTCTGGATCACTTTCCAATCTTCTGACTCTGAATTCCTGCTACATTTCTTATTTGTACTTAAAATAATAATAACATTAATAATAGCTGATATTTACATAAAGGCTTAGTATATGCCAAGCTTTGTCTTAAGGCTTAACAAATGTTAGCTCATTCAGTCCCCAGAACACTGGGAAATGGATCCAATGTTATTCTCATTTCACAGAGAAGGAAACCAGCACACACAGGGGCTAAGTAACTTGCTTGAGGTCTCATACATCCGGCAAGAGGCAGGAGGCCAGGAGGGCTGCCCCCTATGGGCTTTCTTATCACCCTCTCTCCTCTCATAGCCCCCTTCCTCTCTCCAATTTCCACCTGTTCAAATCTAGTCTCATCTTTCATGGCATGATTCAAAATCTTGAGAAACACAAGTGGAAGGTCTTTTTCTGAATTTTCTTAACACTTACATGTACGTTATTTCTCTTCATGCAGCCATTCCATGTGCATGAACTAAATGCCTCTGTATACCAGATCTATGACCCCTGGGTAATTCCTGCCCTCAAGTAGTTCAGTCTGGGGATCAGGGAGGTGGATAGATGAATTGACAGGCCATTAAACAGTGACATTAGTGCCAGAGATGCTCCGCTGAGCAGGATCTCCTGTGCTGGGAGGTCAGAGGATGCTTCCTGGCAGCGGTCCTAAGCTCAGCCAAGCCAATGAGTCTGGGGAGCAAAAAGGTTTTCTTGACAGAGGGTTTGTAGAATCCCATGAAAGAAACTGCAAGTGAGTTCAGCATATTGGAAGTTTAGGGTGAGACCCTAAGGGGTGTGTTCACTGCTTGATGGCTGGGGTTTTATTCACAGCACAGCTTATTTGGACTCACTGAAGCTTCACTCAGGGTGAAGATCTCTCAAGAGCAGGAAGCTAAGGTCACCTATTACTCCTCTTGGCTGAGAGCCAGATGGGGGCAGGCCTCACTGCTACGGAAGCGGGACAGTTTAGGATACAGGGCTGACAGGGATACATGTTGGGGGCCAGAAACGGTGTGCACTGTTGCTCACTGGCCACCTCAGTCCACCAGCTACACTTATGCTTTTTCATCCGAATCCATTTCCTCCCCCTCCTTGGGACTCAGGTGTCACCATGAGGCTGTCTACCTCAGGGAATGCCAGTGGCACAAAGTAGCAGTCCTGATGTCTTTCCAGCCTCATCTCAGCTTTTGTCGTCCTGCTGTCTGGACTGGGGTGCTGGGGTGGGGAACACCATGGGAATAGTAACCACTGTGCCCCTCCTCGCCCAGCTCCTGGAAGTTAGGGGACCTCAGAGCTGCAAGGAGATGGGGCTGTGGCAGCAGGTCCACAGCTGCTGCACGATGCTTCCAAAACACTGTCAAGTGTGATAGAATTTGATCCACAGATCACAACACTCAAAGCTTTTTGAAATTTTCTCCATTTAACTTCCTCGTCTTCTCTCTGATTTTTTTTTTCTTGAATCCATTATCAAATGCAACTTCCTTTAAAGATGAGTCATCTCAGATGACTTAACACAGAGATCAGGATCTGCCATTAGGCCCCACAGATTTTCAATCAGTATTAAGATGCAGAGAATCCTCAGCAGGTCCTATGTTCTGAGACCTTCTTTATGCCTCCATTGTTGGTATTTTTTTAACTAGTGACCATAGCTGGAAAACAAAAGTACCTGTTTGCTAGCTGCTCAGCATCTTCCTGAACACTTTCTAAATTCATGGGGACTGGTCATAGACATTTAGTATCTTTCTCCTTTTTTTTTTTTTTTTTTTAGATTTTATTTATTTAATAATGAGAGACACAGAGAGGCAGAGACATAGGTAGAGGGAGAAGCAGGATCCCCATGGAAAGTCCGATTCCAGACTCAATCCCAGGCCCCCAGGATCATGCCCTGAGCCAAAGGCAGATGCTCAACCACTGAGCCACCCAGGTGTCCCTCTCCTTCTAAGTTCATGAGGATTGAAGATCAAGTCTTACATTTTGAAATTCAGAATTCATTAAATAAATATTTTTGAATAGTTCTCAAATATTCTAGGAGCCAAAGATAGAACAGAACAAAATAGAAAAAAATCTTTTCTTTCTGGTGCTTTTTTTTTTTTTAAAGATTTTATTTATTTATTCATGAGAGACACACATAGAGAGGCAGAGACATAGGCAGAGGGAGAAGCAGGCTCCCTGCGAGGAGCCCAATGCGGGACTCGATCCCAGGACCCAGGATCACTAACTGAGCCAAAGGCAGATGCCCAACCGCTGAGCCACCCAGACGTCCCCTCTGGTGCTCAATTATAGTGGGAGAGGAGAGGCAGTGAGCACATGATTAAGCATATAATATGTCAAGTGGTTGTATGTGGGATGGAAATATAAATATGAACATATCATGTATAGTTTAGTGGACTAAAAGCATCAAGGTTGCTAGTTAAATGGCATAAATCAATGTGTTTTATTTTCTATTTTCATTGCTTTGTCTTTACTCAGGCCATAAACACTTTTTAATGAAATGTGTATCCTTCTGTGTTCCTGAAAGACAAAGAGGCAGGAGAGGACTTCTCATGTGTGATCTCTTAGTTTCCAAAAGGAGGCTTGTGGCGCATCTACAGGTGCAACTACTAGCATCTGTGGCTCTCACACCCTCCTAACAAAGGTCTCAAGGTAATTGTAAAAGCCCTCCATCAAATGCTTTCAGGAGCTTTCTCCTGTCAGGGCAGCCAGAGAACTTTCAGCATCCGTGACCTGAATCACAAACTTCAGAATGGCTCTCATTTTTCAAAAGTAGAAGTTAGTTGCCAACAATATCCTGTTTGGCTGTAGGTGACTCTGGGATTTTTCTCACCGGCCTATCACTGATATTTTATATATCTACTCAAATGTCTTACAAGAAAACACACATCCTTTTAAGAACAGTTAGTTGTCACGGATACATTCTAAGTAAAGCATTCTGGGCAGGAGGTTTAGCACTTATGAAAGAATTTAGCCAACGTTAGCCTCAGTGTACCATGAAGAGACAGACACAAATGAGCATATGTGCACACACACCATCAGTTCGTGGCAAGAAGAGAAGTTTTCTAGAGTGCCAGGTTCCCAACAACTACAATTTCAAGAGGATTTCAAAAGAAACTAATAACTGCAAAATTATATGTGAGATTGATATTTAAGAGGGAAATAGCCTGAGGGCACAATCTTACCTTTTGATAATGTTGTGCCCACAGTTGAAAGATTCTTCAAGGGCACCCCGGTGGCTCAGCGGTTTAGTGCCGCCTTCAGCCCAGGGCGTGATCCTGGAGACCTGGGATCGAGTCCCACGTCAGGCTCCCTGCATGGAGCCTGCTTCTCCCTCTGCCTGTGTCTGTGCCTCTCTCTCTGTGTGTCTCTCATGAATAAATAAATAAAAATTAAAAAAAAAAAGAAAAAGAAAGATTCTTCGATTTCAAGTCAAATGCCAAGAAAGATATAACAAATTGTACATTTAAAAAGTTAAGGGACACCTGGCTGGCTCAGCAGTTGAGCCTCTGCCTTTAGCTCACGGGGTGTGATCCTGGGGCCTGGGATCGAGTCCCGCATCGGGCTCCCTGCAAGGAGCCTGCTTCTCTCTCTCCCTGTGTCTCTGCCTCTCTCTCTGTGTCTCTCATGAATAAATAAATAAAATCTTAAAAAAAAAATTCAAGAATCTACAGAGGCTTCCATAAGGGGCTGGATAAAAAGATAAAAATTATTTATATTGAAAAACTAAAGATAATAACAAAAAAAAATCATCGAAATCTAAAATGTCTAGACTGGAAGTGGCAGGCAAATTCCCAAAGTATTGCATATTATTTTAGGAAGGCACTTTTCTTCATTGCTTCTACAGCACCTTGCTCAGACACTCCTACTCGTGTTCCAACTATAGTGTCAGTTTTCCCAGTCTGTCTCCACCATTAGTCTATGAATTCCTCAAGAGCCGGAAGCATGTTGCTTTGTTTCTTCCATGCGTGGCACAGAATCCAGCACCTGGTTTGTGCTGAAGCAATGCTTATTGAGCAAATGCATGAGTGAAGGGCAGTAAGCTGAGTGCTGAATGAGTTATGTACTCTGTGTGTACTCTGTGACACATGAATATCCTACCAAGGTAAGCAAAAAAAAATAAAAAATAAAAAGTAGATCATTTTTCAATGATTATTTTTTTTTAAATCTTTTTTTATTTTTTTAAATTTATGATAGTCACAGAGAGAGAGAGAGAGAGGCAGAGACATAGGCAGAGGGAGAAGCAGGCTCCATGCACCGGGAGCCCGACGTGGGATTCGATCCCGGGTCTCCAGGATCGCGCCCTGGGCCAAAGGCAGGCGCCAAACCGCTGCGCCACCCAGGGATCCCCATTTTTCAATGATTATAAAGACACAGCTCATTATTTCCAAGATATGCACAGGCTAAAAATAGAAACAGTTCAGAAAGGATTTAAATAAGCTAATGGTTGACGGTTCCACATGGATTATTTGAAGGAAGCTAGGACAGGAAAAGATAAAACATGTCACAAAGGTGTGTGTATCCAGAGAGCTGAACAAAGGTGATGGTGCCAGGTATGCAGAATGTGTTCAATAAAACTCTTGTCACCTTCCCTTGTTTGTTCCAGGGTGAATAGTCCTTGATCAACTGGAGGCTGTCGCCAGTGATGTAAAGATGCTTCTCTGGAAAGGCTGCTATTTTACATGGCAAGAAGTTGTGGCTCTCAGAGACATTGGCTCTTCTGTGTGTTTAATGAAGCGCCTGCCTGTCTCCGTGGAACTTAAAGAACTAGTGGAACCTGGATGAATCCGAGTGTGGTAAGGAGCAGCTGGCAGAGAGCTGGGGTGTGCTTAGCTGCCTCTCCATTTCCTCCACATCAGTCTCCCTGGGCACAATTCCTTTCTCCTGGAGTCCCTTGAATCTGTCTCAATCTTGCCCTGTCCTGAGCCCCAGCCCCATGCTGTCCATTCCTGGGTGACCAACAGCTGTGATTGTTTTACTGCTTTGGGCCACAGGACTGTCACAATGATACAAGATGGTAGCCCTTACTAAAGGCTGTTTTTTTGTTTTTTGTTTTTTGTTTTTTTTAACCAAACTCCCAGGTCCTTGAGGGTGACAGTGGTCATTTAATAGCTGTGCCTTAGATCAGAGGCCCCTTCTCAACTGGTGCCATGGTATCTCTTGCTCTTTGTGGTTCCATTTCCCACCTTGTGGCCTTCCCCCCTTCCTTCCATTTAGCACCCTGGTCCGGGTCCCTCATTGTGTCCAATGCCCTTCTCACTACTTATGTAGCTTGAGGAACTTTCATAAAGAAATCTGCCGTCGGGTTGCCTGGGTGGCTCAGCGGTTGAGTGTCTGCCTTTGGCTCAGGGCATGATCCTGGAGTCCCAGGACTGAGTCCCACATTGGGCTTCCTGTATGGGGCCTGCTTCTCCCCTTGCCTATGTCTCTGCCTCTCTCTCTCACCCTCTCTCTCTCTCTCTCTCTGTGTTTCTCATGAATAAATAAATAAAATCTTAAAAAAAAAAAAGAAATGTGCCGTTCCTCAGCAACCTCTCACCTTAAAAATGTGTCTTTATACTGAAATTCCAATTTACAAATTAAGACTGTTGTTTTACAATTGTATTCTTTGCTTTATAAAAGAATTTTTCACAGAATTCTTCAAATTGTTCTTTTATTTTTTTTCAAGATTTATTTATTTATTTGAGAGAGAGAGCATGCGTGCACAAGTAGGGAGTGGGGGAAGGAGAGAAGCAGACTCCCTGCTGAGCATGGTGGAGCCTGATGAGGGGGCTCCATCTTGTGACCCTGAGATCATGACCTGAGCTGAAATCAGAGCCAGAAGCTTAACTGACTGAGCCACCCAGAAGCCCCACAAATTGTTCTTTTAAAGTCACATTTAAGCAGCAATTTAATTTACAGGAAGTAGATTTACACATATATGTTCTCATTATATTTTCATGTCCTTATGGACAAAGGTTTTTAAAAAAATTCCCATGTGCCAGGCGTCTTGCTTCATACAGAGTTGTGCGAAAAACAGCTGCCAAGTGAACGAATGAACACAAGTCAAAGTGAGGAAGAACAATTTGTAATGACTTCTTCAATAGCAACAGAGCCATGTGCAGAGCTGGTCATAATTAATGCTTTTGGGAAAATCTGATTAGCAATTGATAAGGGCTTCCTAAGTGGTGACTTTACAACAGAACCTTGACTCATCTCATTTCTCCTCCCTCCGTATCTACCTGGTAGACTGAGAGCCAGGAGGTGTTAGTATGTAGCAGCATATCATAAGGGGATTCTGTGCTACGATGATCAAGTTTGACGTCGGTGGTTAATAACACTGTCAGAGCTTGTCAGTTTTGCTTATAAGCCTATTTCTCAGGGGTACACAATGAAAATGATGAAAACTGACTTTAATTAGGATCTCAAGGTAAAATCCTAGTTTGATGCCTAGAATTGAGAACAGTAGACATATGCGAATCTTTATTACCACCCCACCCCCCGATTTCTTTTCATTTAATTTGAGTCCCAGTAGTGCACTAGAGCAATTCATGGGAAGTCGGAATAATATTACATTTGGAAATTTAGAGATTCTAAAGCATGTATTTGTGTTTGTAAGCAGCATAAAATAATAAACTTCCCCCATAATTAGCCTAACAGTATTTGTGTATTAGGAATCCAGGAAGAGAACACAATGCATTTCTGTGTATTTCAAATGCAGAAGAAATTCTCATCCAAATCAATTAACCATACATGATCACAGAGGCTAAGAAAAGAATTAACAAGGGTGAAAATTGAGTTAAATCTTGTAGATGACAATATCTAACAAAGTAGTGTGTTCATAACAAGATTCAAGATCTCCAGACAAGTGAACAAATATTTTACTGTATTTAGAGCATGCTACTAGGAGGTAACATTAGTGTCTGGCCATCATTTGTGAGCTACTTACTTTTTTTTTTTAAAGGTTTTATTTATTTATTTATTCATGAGAGACACAGAGAGAGAGAGGCAGAGACACAGGCAGAGGGAGAAGCAGGCTTCCCACAAGGAACCTGATGCGGGAGTCGATCCTGGACCCGGGGATCACACCCTGAGCCAAAGGCAGAGGCTCACCCGCGGAGCCACCCAGACATCCCTGTGAGCTACTTACCTGAGATCTAGTTGGCACCTCCAGGTGTGGCTGAATTACTGGTTGTCTTTCCTGGAGTCCCAGGCATTGCTGATTCATGCTGCTGTGCCACGGGGCTGCCATTCACCATGGCCTGGCCTCCCCCACTCCCCTCTTCTCTCCTTCCTCGTTAGTCTCTTCCTAATCCTTTGTGTGAAGGTCAATCTCCAACCCAGAAACACTATCTAAATGCTTACACAGATAAATTTATGGCTAATGTCAGATCTATTTCTCGGTGAGCTCTCAAAGTAGGCTTGCAACAGAGATGGGAGAAATACCCATCCAGAAAACTAGTCAAAGTCATTCACAGGAATAAACAAAAGAAGAAAGGCTGATCAGCAAATTAGTTAACAAGGACTTACTGCTGCTCATAGGTTGTAGAGGACCCTCTTAGACTAGAACCTGGGGGAATGGACATAATTGTTAACCCCTGGGTCTCTAAAATGATTTTATTTTATTATTTTTTAAAGATTGTTATTTATTTATTCATGAGAGACACACAGAGAGAGGCAGAGACACAGGCAGAGGGAGAAGCAGGCTCCACACAGGGAGCCCGATGTGGGACTCGATCCCGGAACTCTGGGATCATGCCCTGGGCCGAAGGTGGTGCTAAACCGGTGAGCCACCCGGGCTGCCTTAAAGTGATTTTATTTACTCTCAGAATCACTGTAGTAATTCTACTATAGTGCTAATGAAAGACAATTACAGACACATATACACACACAGACACAGGTATATTAGATTTTTCTCCTATCATCAGGAAGCAAAACAGTAAATGTTCCAAAAGTACACAAAACAAATATGTACAATTAAAAAAATTATAATTATTTGCATCTTGGAAGCTTCTAGATCTCTTGCCTCATCACAACTCCATCCTTCCCCTTAAATGTGATACTGTTTTTCAGGGCCACCTGGGTGGCTCAGTCAGTTAATCATCTGCCTTTGGCTTGAGTCATGATCTCAGGGTCCTGGGATCAAGTCCAGAGTGGGGTTCCCTGCTCAGTGGGAAGTCTGCTTATCCTTCTCCCTCTGTCCCCTGCACCCATCTTGTGCACTCTCTCTCTCAAATAATTAAATAAAATCTTTAAAAAAAATATAGTTTTTCATGAAATACATCATGTCTTTTTACTTATTTTAAATGGACTGAAGATTAATTTTTGTACGGTTTGCTTACATTGCTTTCAGAGTTAGTTCTAAAAGGGTCTTGATGAAAACAGATATAAATGCACTAATTTACATAAGTATGTGAATGTGTGTTCATCTTTTCTGTTCTCATTTCCCGTGTGTTATATTTTCCTCATCTGCCTGTTTTTAATTCTCTTTCTTGTTCTATTGGATTGGATGTATTTACATGTGCCACCTAAAATTCTTTCCAGACCAAAGTGTGACGTTAATAAAACAAAAACAGGGATCCCTGGGTGGCGCAGCGGTTTAGCGCCTGCCTTTGGCCCAGGGCGCGATCCTGGAGATCTGGGATCGAATCCCACGTCAGGCTCCCGGTGCATGGAGCCTGCTTCGCCCTCTGCCTGTGTCTCTGCCTCTCTCTCTCTCACTGTGTGCCTATCATAAAAAAAAAAAAAAAAAAAAAAAAAAAAAAAAAAAAAAAATTAAAAAAAAAAAAAAAAAAACAAAAAAAAAACAAAAACAGACTTATTCAGGACATACTGACAACCAAAATTAGCGTTTCCAAAAGTTTAAAGTTTAATCCATTAAAAATGGATTCCAACACATATATCAGAAAATAATATTTTATTTTTTAAAAAGATTTTAGTTATTTATTCATGATAAACACAAGGAGAGAGGCAGAGACACAGGCAGAGGGATTAGCAGGCTCTCTCTGGGGAGCCTGATGTGGAACTAGATCCCGGGACTCTGAAATCATGACCTGGGCCAAAGGCAAGCAGTCAACCACTGAGCCACTCAGGCGCCCCCGGAAAATAATACTTTGAATAACATCTCCCAATAAAACCAAGTATGAATGCTTAGAGAAGTGATGCAACATTGTACCTAGAAAAGAAGGAAACAAACTCTTTCTCAGTTTAAGTGGAACATTCAAGAGGTTTATTCTTAGATCTGCACACATTAATTTAGATAGAACCCTTACTCAGGGCAACTTTATGCTCCAAATCCTTCTTTTCTTTTCATTGACCTCTAATTTCATTTTTCCCATTTCCCTGATGCATCTGATGCCCACCAAAATTTATGCATTTCAAAGCACTATGCCATATGGGGGGGATTGCTCTATAAGCTCCCTTTGGAACCTTGGAATATTTCCATGGTTTCTTCTACTGGGCCCTCAATCAGAAGACTTATTTCTAGGCAGTGGGCTCTGACAATGTCTGGTGTAAAGACATCTGGGTGTCTTCCATGTTCTTACGTTTGGGAAGTGGGTGATGAGAGGAGTTGTTTTGTTGGGAAGCAGCCTTCAGTGGACACCCCACAGGAGGACTGACCAGGGCCCTCTGGGAAGCAGTTTGACAGGGGGGACCGAAGGTAGGGTCTCCTCTGCTCTACCCCCTGCTGCCCAGAGGCTGGTCCAGACTAACCTCCTGTGGTGTGTTTCTCCCTGGCACCTTTCAGGGTTGGGGTGGTGATGGGAGGCAGGTCAGGTGCAGCTCTTCTCTCTAACTCACTGCTATGACCCCAGAGATACATCCAGCTGGCTCCCAGGAGCTAGAAGATGTACCTCCCTCTCATTTTTGTATAAGAAAATAATCACATATTATTATTATTATTCTATTGTTTTTTAAGTTTTTATTTGAATTCCAGTTAGTTAACATACAGTGTAATATTAGCTTCAAGTATATAGTATTGTAATTCAACACTTCCATACAACACCCAGTACCTATCACAACAAATGTCCTCCTAACTCCCATCACTTATTTCTCCCATTCCCCTACATACCTCCCCTCAGGTCACCATCAGCTTGGTCTCTATAGTTAAGAGTAGGCTTCTTGGTTTGCAACTCTCTCTCTTTTATTCCCCCTTTGCTCATTTGTTTCTTAAATTCCACATATGAGTGAAATCATATGGTATTTGTCTTTCTCTAACTTATTTTGCTTAGCATAATACCCTAGCTCTATCCATGTCGTTACAAATGGCAAGATTTTTCCTTTATGGTCATGTAATATGGCCACATTTATCCATAAATCAGTCTCTGGAAACCTGGGCTTTTTTCATAATTTGGCTATTGTAGGCAACACTTTTATAAAACCTAAGGGGGGGCGGGAAACCTCAAGGGGCGTGCATCTCTTTGAATTAGTATTTTTGTATCCTTTGGATAAATGCCTACTAGTGCAATTTCTGGATCATAAGGCAGTTCTATTTTTCACTTTTTAAAAAAATTTATTTATTTATTTATGATAGTCACACAGAGAGAGAGAGAGAGGCAGAGACACAGGCAGAGGGAGAAGCAGGCTCCATGCACCGGGAGCCCTACGTGGGATTCGATCCCAGGTCTCCAGGATCGCGCCCTGGGCCAAAGGCAGGCGCCAAACCGCTGCGCCACCCAGGGATCCCTATTTTTCACTTAAAAAAAAATTTTTTTTTTAAAAATTTTTATTTATTTATGATAGTCACAGAGATAGAGAGAGGCAGAGACACAGGCAGAGGGAGAAGCAGGCTCCATGCACCGGGAGCCTGACGTGGGATTCAATCCCAGATCTCCAGGATCACGCCCTGGGCCAAAGGCAGGCGCCAAACTGCTGCGCCACCCAGGGATCCCCCTATTTTTCACTTTTTGAGGAACCTCCATACTGTTTTTCCAGAGTGGCTGCAGCAGCTTGCATTCCCACCAACAGCACTGCAATTCTATTATTAAAGAAACAGCAAACAAGGAGAATCTTCTCCTCTTGCTTCACAGTGGTTTGTTGCTGCCCAAAGTAGCACATGCCCTGAAGGAGCCCGGTGCTGTGGGCTGTAACCTGGCTTTGGGAGGGAGGGATTAGAAGCCCAGCTCCACAGTAATGTGCTGCCAGCTGTTGGCAGGGAAATTGACCTCTCAGATCCTCTTTTGAATTTGTACAACGGTTCGTGGTAGCTATGACAAAGAGATAATGTGGGTAGAAGGCTAGCAGGGTGCCTCGGTAACCATTAGCCTTCTCCCACTCACATCTTACTTCTCTTTATAGGGAAAGAATTAATTACAAATGACCAGCAAGAATTAGAAAGCAGCATAGTCTTATAATCAAGCAACCACAGCTTTCAAAGCATGTGCCACAGGCTAGCCTCCTGAAGGCCAGTGGCTCCAGTGAGAAATTATAATAACTAACCCTGAGATTTTTGTACATTATCTTATTTAATATTCTTAGCAACTGCTGAGGTGGTTTTTATTTTTTTATTTATTTTTAATTTTTTTTGAGGTGGGTTTTATTACCCATGTTTACAAGTGGGGAAACCAGAGTCAGAGATGAAGTGTCTTGCCCAGCTGATGGATTTAGAACTCAGTCTTTAGTGCTTGTTGACCAGCAACATTGTCAGACCCTCTGAATCTCTGTGTACACTAAATTAGTACAACAACTTTCTCTGTCCATTCTAAAAACTACTGAAAATAGAGACTACTCTTTGTTTGTTTGATGGGGAAACAGGTTCAGAAAGGCACCCATTTGCCCATATACCTAATTGGACCTAAAACCCTACCAGAAAACCTCAATTTAGTCTCCAGTCTTAGTGGGTTCCATCGGGGAATTTATGACACTTCCACACTCCCTGGGCTTCCAGCACCTTTCTAAATGGCTTTATTTTTTTTTTTATAGCAATAATAACTGCCTGACTCTTATTTCTTTGTTGTCTGTTCTGCACTCCAAGTTTGGCTCCCAAGGCAGGGACCTGGGCTCTTTCCTTGTCAGTGGTCTCCCCAGCATGCACCATCCACCGGTAGATAGCCAGTGAGGATTTGTGCAATGAATGGATTTCTAAAGTCTGTAAGTCTAGCTACCTGCAATTGCAGAGGGGTAATGAGTACAGGTCATCTCTTTCAGCTAACAGGTTTATATCTTAACAGGGAGTTTTCTGTAGCACTTTAACTCAGATTTACTATCAGATTTACTGATAGTAAAAGCACCGGGCAGGCTGTTTGGGGGTTGAGCCTTAGGCAGAAGAATCTTTGCATCCATTCAGATCACCTTACCCAGGTAACTACCTGTACCTTAAGTGGTAGACTGGATCTGAATTCCAGGCTGTGCTTTAATGATGATTCTCCTGGTGGAAATTTCTGGTAGGAAAGAGAAACCGTTCTGGAGGGCTGCTTGTTTTGTCTGGGTAAGAGTTCCCCGCCAATGGCTTTTACTGCTTCTCAGACTGTCCTTGTCCCCTAAGTGAACTTCCTAGGGCTTATCATTTTTCTTACTCTATTTTTATGTTCTGAAAATGGGTTCCAATTAGCAACTTGACTGTTTATAGATCAGAATATCTAGCTTTTGGGGGGAATGGTGGAGGGCTGTGCCAATCAATGATGATGCAGTTCAATAGAATGGATGCAATTAGCGGGGTCTGTATATACAAATTTTCAACCGCTCTCTTCGGTATGAAGAGCACACGGTTCAAATCATTGTTAAAAATCCTCGGGGAAAAACAAACAAACAAACAAACAAACAACACCAGTTAGTCTAATAATTAGGAGCAAGAAATTTAGTCAGGACCGTCTTGAAATCTCCTTTGCCCAATTCAGGCTTTGAGAAATGGTGAGAGTGTGTGAGTGTGTGTGTGTGTGTGTGTGTGTGTGTGTGTACGCGCATGCGACCGGTGAAATAGGGGTCCTGCGTTTGCTTATTTAGGTTACCAGTTATTTTCCCACCCTCTTCTCGCAGCGTTTCCTTGCAAATCAAACCGTTCCTCTCCCTTCCCTCGGCTTCCTCAACCCGGAGGATTCAAAAACGATGGAGAGAGACTCCGCCCTCTCATGAATATGCAACCGCGAGGGGCGGGGACGGAGCCGGGGAGACCAGCCCTGCGAGGAAATTGACCCAGGGCCGCGGGATCGGGCTCCGCCGGCCGCCCCGCCCTGCGCCCGCGCCCCCGCCGACCTGCGCGCCGGCCGAGCCGCGGGCCCGGGGAGCCCCTCGCCCGGAGGAGGGTCAGCGCCCTTGCCCTCGCCGGGGGCATGTGGCATCTGAGCAGCCCCTCGGAGCCGCAGGGAACTCCCGCCGGGAAGGCCAACGCCGGCCGGATTAACGTCTCCCGACGGCGGGGCCCGAGGTCCCGCCCTTTGTGGTGCAAATGAGGGGCGCTCAGGGGCCCCGGGGGCGGCGCTCGCCCGGGTGCAAGTTTGCGCGCGGCTGCTCCGAGACTTCCTTCACACTTTGAGCTCGGCGCGGGATGCTCGGATCCTCCCGGGGAGCCCCCTGCCATCGTGGAGGGATGCTGAGGAAGGTAAGTGGGTGTCCTTTGCCGGCTGTCCCCTCTCCCTCACGTTTGCAGGGGGACCACCCAGCAGCAGGTGGCTGCAATCCTGTGCGCGTGTAACGCTTTTTCGGAAACGAGGGTGAGAGCAGGCGGGGGTCGGCGGCTCTGGGGAGGAGCCGGGCAGAGCCGTTGGACGGCGAAGGTTGGGAAAGTTGGTGCCCAGCAGGTGCCGTGGGCGAGCGCGCCGAGCGGTCCCCCGGCGCCCCGAGCACAAAGCCCGCGCGCCGGCGCGGCCGCGTTGCCATGGCAGCAGGGGCGGGGCCGAGCCACGGCGTGCCTGGGTTGCCGGGCGACGGAGGGGCGCGGGAGGGGGGGATGCAAAATCTTCGGGAGCTTTTCCCCAAGATGAGCCAACTTTTGTCTCGCCCCGATCGTTAACTCAAGTGTATTGGCCGACACTTGTCCTTCGGTGAGGCAATCAGGCTACCACCTGCTGAATGCTGTAGTCCTCTGCTTTCGAAATGTTGGATTGTGGTCTGATAGAAGGCATGGAAAAGTTAGAAAATACTCCTTTCTAAAGTAATAACAATAAGTACTCTGTTTCATATAGCATCAGCTGAAGGATATTCCTTAATTTTTATTTTTTAAAAAAGATTTATTTATTTATTCATCAGACACACACACACACACACACACACACACAGAGGCAGAGACACAGGCAAAGGGAGAAGCAGGCTCCATGCAGGGAGCCGGATTCGGGACTCAATCCCTGGACTCCAGGATCACGTCCTGAGCCAAAGGCAGAGGCCCAACCGCTGAACCACTCAGGCGTCCCTTTATTATTAAAAAAATACGGAACCCGGTTTGGATGCATGCAGACGAATTGGCCTTCAACCTTCCAACATAGTGACCAAAATCTTTGCAAAATAAAAGCACATGCAGTAGGTAGCAGGCACAGTGTGAAACGTTCAAACAGTTGCATCTTAACATGTTTTACAAAGACACGAATTTCACAAAGCTTGAAGGAGAATATCTTTTTTTCACTGGACATTTTCTTACATGTAAATGTGCCAGATAATTTTGGCTTATTATCTCAAAGATTATTTGTTTTAGCCATACACTGCAGAAAAAATATTGGAAAGGAATTTGAATGCTCTTTTCCAGAGTAGTGATTGACAGCTACAGTAGTATTTTTACACCCTCCCTGCCTTTCCCATTTATCCTATTATAGCTAAAGCTATCTTTTGGTGTTTTTAGTTTGTTTCTCAGATTTTCATTGTGTTTGTCAAAGATACTGATCTGTTAATAGTTCATAAGCTGCATTCCAGCTTTATTGATTTATTTATTTATTTATTTTGATAAATAATATTTATTGATTTATTTCTTTTTCTGCTTCCAATTATTTAATTAATTAACTTATTTAGAGAGAGTGCACGAGGGTAGGGATGGGTGGGCAGAGGGAGAGGGAGAGAGAGAATCTTAAGCAGGCTCCATGCTCAGGGCAGAACCCCACGTGGGGCTCCATCTCATGACCTTGAGATCCTGATCTGAGCAGAAATCAGGAGTGGGTCGCTTAACCCACTGAGCCACCCAGGTGCCCCTCATGCCTCTGATTTGAAATTATCTATGTGGGGACGCCTGAGTGGCTCAGTCAGTGAAATGTCTGCCTTCAGCTCAGGTCATGATCCCAGTGTCCTGGGATGGAGCCCCCCGTGCCTATGTATAGAGCCAGACTTGGGATTAAGTGGTGAGAGAGACATACAAAGTTGAATTAGAAAAATTCACAGTTTAGGGAGAGGAAAAGGCTAGAAAGCAACTATAAATCCATTCTGATATGTTCTTATATAGAAATTGCACCCAGGATATCCCCTGCCACTGATCTGAACAGAGTTGAGCTTTGTGCTTCATCTATGCCATCACCTTTGCCTTTGCAATGCACACGTTATTCATGGACCGATTTAAACTCTGAGGAAGATGAGACTTGGAAAGTACAGTAATTTGCCTCAGGTCTTACAGTTAGTAAGTGGTAAAGTCAGGATCTAAATCCAAATATGACTGCTAGGACATGCTGCTTCTGAAGCATTAAATCTTTTATCCCCATATCCCTACCAAATTACTGTATTTGGATCATTCTTAATAGTGACTATAAATATCTAAAAATAATTATGTGGTTTTCTTTTTGGTTGAGATGTTTTCAAAGTCAGATATCTCTAAAGTCAAATATTAGTTGCATTTCTGAAGAGTATATGTTCTTTCTACTGGAATGTTGCTATTGTCAATTATCTTATTTTCAGGGGTCCCTGAGGAGCTAATGAAAAACAAAGAATTTGATTATTCAAATCAAGTTTTAAGAGTATTAGAGATACTTATTTATCTCTAATGTTTGAGATAATAATGTTTATGAAAGCATTCTATTTTATAAATAATTATAGAATTAGATTTGTTTAAAGTAAAATACACTACTTAGCATTCCGGTTTTTATTACCTTTCTTAATTTTAAATCTTTTAAATCAGATTTATTATCTTTTGCTGGCAGTGGCTTTAGTACATGATAGTTGGAAAGTGCTTTCTGAGTAGTTGTCCTGGAGAGTTCAGGTAGGTACCTGATTTGACCTGATCAGAACCCTGAAAACCACTGTGAACTGATTTTATAAGCGTATTTTACTATAAAAAATATTTTTCTAAATAGATTACAGGATCCATGAAGGCAAGAACCAGGTCTTTTTTGTGTTCAGAACCCATCTTTCAGTATCAAGTACAACATTCTTCATAAATATTAAGTGGCAGGAGAAACAAAAGTAAATTTTATTGGGCCAATGAAATATAGAGTAGAAATAATCCTTTAAAATACATAGTATCAAGAGTCACAAAAGTTCTAATTATTTGCTGATCTGTTTTTTTCATGGTACTATACTACAAACTTCTAGGCAGTACCTATTTTACCAATAGAAAAACTGAGCCACAGTGATTAGTATATAAAGTATTTTCCGAGGACGCCTGGGTGGCTTAGCGGTTGAGCATCTGCCATCGGCCCAGGGCGTGATCCTGAGATGTGGGATGGAGCCCCACGTCGGGCTCCCTGCATGGAGCCTGCTTCTCCCTCTACCTGTGTCTGTGCCTCTCTGTCTCTTTGTGTCTCTCATGAATAAATAAATAAAATCTTTAAAAAAAAATAAAAGAGCATTTTCCAATGTTCTGTCTGAATTGAAATTCACAACCACCCCATGCAATAATTCCCATTACTATTTTTTTAAATATATAAAGACATAGAAACTCAGAGAAGTTGAGTGACGTGGTCAGAGTCAGCCAGAGAGGATACCAAATGATTTTGTGCACTAGGCTCTTGAAAACTAGATGCTTCGGGAACCTAAGCCTCTAGACAGACACGGGGATGCCAGATGTAAGATGCCTTCCAAGGTTTCACATCTGGGCAGAAGGGAAGAGACCCTCTTTTAAAAGACAAGTATAGACAGAGTCAAGGCCAATGAAAGGAAGACATGCTCAGTAGGGTAAAAGAAAGTGAAGGGAAACAGTGAAATGAAGTTCATAAAAGAAGGAACCAGTGTCCACAATTGGTAGTGAGGAGCCCTGGATATATTAGTTTTCTAGGATTGCTCTAACAAGGTAGCACAGACTGGTTGATTGAAACAACAGACATTCATGGTCTCATAGTTCTGGAGGCTGCAAGTCCCAAGTCAGGGTGTCAGTGGGGTTGTTTTCTTTCTGATACCCTTCCTTAGCTTGCACATGGCCATCTTTATGCTGTATCCTCACATTCTCTTCCTCTGTGTGTACATAGTCTGTGTCCTAATCTCTTCTTAGGACACCTGTCCTGTTGGATTAGAGCCCACCCACATGACCTCATTTTACCTGAATTGCCTGTTTAAAGGCCCTGTCTCCACATACAATCACATTCGGAGGGAGGGTTAGAACTTCAACATGTGAACTTGGGGAGAACTCATTTCAGTCCGTAATGGAAAAGTGAACTTGATCTATTATTCTGAAGACATGGCCTATTGCAGTTGCTTTCTTCCTGCGAGTATTTTCTCCTGGCACAAATAAATGTTTGAGCAAGTTGTGGCAATTTTTTTACATCAGTGTATTCCACTGGATGTACAAAGGGGAAAAAAAGAGAAGATGAGAAGATATTCAGAACTGGATTCTTCTATATTTAGCTTGCTTCATACTTTATTTTCACTCTCACCTCTGGAGGGCCAGCTTCAAGCCTTGTCAAGTTTTGACAAGGGCAGACGAAGCAGATGATAATCCCATTGCCAGCTAGGTCTAACCTATCTCTCTGCCTTTTTTTGAGCTCTGGAGTGCATACAATTTGAGTCCTACAGTCTTATGCACTCCCTGTGTACCGTGATGAATCCAGTAAAAATGAACACACAATACTGAGAGGACAATGAAGCATAGATTTTACAACCCTCACAGCCATGGAGCTAAGCTAGGGTGACCTATCTGAATGGTTTTTCTAGCTTATTTAAATAAGATGTGTTCAGCGTGGGATCCCTGGGTGGTGCAGCGGTTTGGCGCCTGCCTTTGGCCCAGGGCGCGATCCTGGAGACCCGGGATCGAATCCCACATCGGGCTCCCTGCATGGAGCCTGCTTCTCCCTCTGCCTGTGTCTCTGCCCCTCTCTCTCTCTCTCTGTGACCATCATAAATAAATAAAAATTAAAAAAAAAAAAAAAAAAAAAAAAAAAAAAAAAAAAAAAGATGTGTTCAGCGTAAAATTTCAGACTGTAAAAGGCAGCCAGAAGAATTTGAAAGTTTTCTCTGAGGCACTGAGCAGCTTACAAAGTTATAATTGGAATGTGTTGCAAAGACTCAAAGTATTAAAAAGCTGTGGTCATAGAATAACAGGGGCGAGGGGGAAGCCTGTGAGTCTTGTGGCCAGCGCCTTGCTCAAAGCACAGAGACTGCTTTGTAAAGGTAGGAATCAGTGCTGTGTTTCAAGACAGCCAAAGAAGATTCCAGAGTCTTCTATAATAAAAGTTTCTGTATCTAACCAGTCATCAGAATCTCAAAGTACTTTTGTTTCCTTGACTTCCTTCATTACTTCACGTTCAGCCTTCAGAAAAGGCTGAAACATACCTGTCTACTTTTCTTCATGCAATATCTTGTGATTTGCTAAAAGAGTTTTTATAGGTCACTTCTTGGCCCTTTTTTTGTAAGTTGAACTGAAACTCTGTCCATTGTTTTTAGGAATCTGTTTCTATTAGTCCCACAAAAGCTACCCCTCACCATCTGGCATTGTGGAGTTGTTATTTATGTCTTCATGGCACCTTCCTGACTTGTTCCCTTTGGGGACCATCCTATTTACGTCAAGTATGAGGCTCCGGACTATATTCTGAAATATCCCTACTGAAGAATATGCATCCAATATACTTGGTGGAGCTTTTTCAAGAAATACCAGAAGCTTTCGAAATGCACTCTCTGGATGTGATCCAGTAGCTTTCCATTCCATGATGGGTGGTTTCAGAAACAGGTTCTTGTGTGGAATAGCTATTGTTACCCAGCCAAAAAAAGAGTGCCTATTTCTCAGAGCAATGCATACTTAATTAGTAAAGGGATTGATGCCAGTGCCTGGAATTTGAAAAGTCAGCTTTGAAAGTTAGTGTAAGTCCCTGAAGGGCAAAACTATGTATTTTTCCTGATATGAGCCAGATGTTGGTCTAACTGGTCAGTTGTGCGTTTCGGCTGACATCGGTCCAGGAGGTGGGTTGACCTGCTTCATAGCTACTTCTGTGACACTTTTTCATTAAAAGTTTGCCTCAGAGGCACTCCCCTTAAATTAGGAGAAAAGTGCCAAAGATATGTGTAAGGAAAACCTACCGTCCATGGCTGTTTAGACTTCTCCAGATTTTGATACAGTGAAATACCTTTCACTCCCCTGTGTTACTGAAGAAAATCATGCCCTTGAAGTGGCTTGAAAGTTCCCAGGCAGTCAGCAAGTATTTATCAATCACTTACTATCTACTCAGTGCTGACAGGGCATAAGAAGATATATCATGAGTTTTCTCCTCAGGTAGCTGATCCTGGAGTTCCGGGTAAACAGGCATGAAAATAGGAAAGCTCTGTTGTGTGCACCGCTAGACAAAGGGCAGCCTCAGCTGGGGCTGGGTGGCCAGGGAGCTACATCCTCCTTCCTCTCTGTGGCTTTGAAGATGCTTATCTCCTTCAAGTTCTCATCTTCCCAACCCCCTAAGCCCAGGCCCTTTTTGGCTTTCAGAGTCTTGCTTCAATCCGGTAAGGATGCTCAAGAAATCCTATCTTTGAATGTGTTTACACCTGGGTGAGTCTGGCCACAGGATTCTAAGCCTTTATACACCTGGAGGAAACTCATCACCATTTGAAGGAAATAAAAGAAGGGGCTAGGGTTGAAGGAGCAGAAGAGACAACCATTTCTAATCTCTTCCCTCACTAAGAGTAGTTGTAAATCCTTGGCAAGCCATAAAAACACTGCTTAAGTGTACATTTGAAGGACAGAAAGGTATGTGGCAACAACATAAGACTATGAGACTGTGTTGAGGGCAACAGCAGGGCAGAGAGGAGAAAAACACTGGTCCAGAACCCTAGATGGTGACAGAAGATAGGGCAGCAGCAAGTGGTCATTATCTCAAGCCTGGGAAGAAAATAAACATGGCAACTGGGAAGCCAGCTCCGGAAACAGAAGTACCCCCTGGGGTTATCCTCCGGAAGCCCCAAGCTTCACACTCCTCACCCACTGGACCCCAGCTGAGCAGCAGGGATTTGGAGCTGGAGGGGTCCTCTGTAGGAAGTGTAGATGCCTCTGTTCCTTGCCTTTCAAGGCGGAACATACATTCAGTTCAGTGTTAGATTTACAAGAAAACAAGTTTGCTTGTTTGTTTTTCAAGCATACCACTGTTTCATGTGCATGCATTCAGTATTTGGGGCTGGCTCCGAGACATAGTCATTGTATATCTATTGCTAAGGAAAATATATGCCAAATTCCAAACAAGTGAAATGTATTTTTATTGCACTAAGTGTTTGTGAAGATTAGTGAAGATTAGTGCAACAAGAACTTTATTTGGCTGGCCAAATGTAAGAGCAAAGAGCATCAGTGGAGGGTTAGGACATGTGCATGTAAGCTTTGTGTCTAATACCAATTAAGAAATGTTTAGCAAGCCAAATTCCCAGAGGTTACATTTTGTTATCTGTAAGAGGAGGGACTTGATTACATAATTTCTAAGGCTCTTTATTGTCTGGAATCCTGTCCTTTCTAAAAGGCAGCCTGAAATGGAATGTGTCTTCTCTAAGAATCCCAAATGCTCAGTCCTGTGCCTTTTCACCCATTAGTTTTCCAGGGACCCTATGGGACTATAACTGTCAGTGATAATGTTACCAACCTGTTTTCATGCACAAAGTTGGGAAAGTCCAGGAAAAGTTTTAGAGGTGAGAAGTTACTAGCTTTTCTTAATTCATACTCTCGGTTCATGGCTTTGTAAAAATGTAATTGTCTTTGGATGCTCCTGGCTTTCGTGTCTTGACTGTGAGCTCTCAGCTTTGAGAAGCCATCAGGCTATACAGCAGTCATAGTGCCATAAAATGTCACAGTCCTTTGAGGCTGTTTTTGTTGTGATTATATTATATTTCAAGTCGAATATCACAGGATGTATCCTCAACCCAAACGCGTAATTTCTTTGGATTGGGAACTTAGAAGGATATCCCTGTGTAGTCAATTGCAACAAAACAAAGTGAAGTACAATTATCATTTAGTGTAGAATATGTAATAGGGTAAATACTTACATATTTACAAATAGTGTAAACTATGAAGCATAACATGAAATTCTGAAAAATTTTAAATTTTGGTATTTTAATTTATATTTTAAATGAACTAGTGGATCAAAGCTTAAGAGAAAAAAAAAAAGAAAGAGAACAATTTTTTCCCATCTATCTCTTAAATATGTCTGTGACTTGAAAGCTAGGAACCACACTACTTATACTCACATTTTTAGTGGGTTGGAAGATAGTTAAAATAATGTGGAAATCAACTGTTCCTCTGTGGGAATATATTCTCTGGAGAAAAGTGTAAGCAGTTTTACAATTAAATATATTAATCACTGTCAGCTCTGGGAATCTGCCCAAACAAATCATTGTTCCAGCGATGTTTGTGTTGAGCCAACTTGAACAGTCAACCACTGAATGAAGCACTTTTTTACCCCTAAAAGACATGATTTGGCCGGTAAGAATTTGGCTATGCAATTAAATGTTCACCAATTAGGAGCTAAAAGCTCTGGATTTGGAAAAGTTTGGTATTTTAATGATCCAAAGTATAAATAGTTTTTTACCCCCCACAATAAATAACAGATGTAAAAATTTTAATTTCATATTGGCCAGTCTTCACAGCCACACTGCAAGCCGTACACTAAAGGTATTGAGGATAATAAGAAAAACTAGAATGCCACTAGCAGTGAGAAACTATTTTTAAAAGAAAAAGAAGGGCCAATTCCTTCAGAAAATGACTTAAGATTCTTTTCCTATTAAACTTGAGAAAAGTGAAAGAATTTTCCAAGAATGTTGACCAGTGATGGAGTCTCTGTCCATCTAGTAAAAATACAGTTTTTACTAGAACTCTAATCAGAAGTTTAGGAGTCACATTGCCTCTTCTAAAGGCAATAGGAGACAACATGATCAAGATTTGATGAGTATTATACCTGCAGATTTTAATCGCAGGCACTTTGTGCTAGTTATGACTAGATGGGTGTAAAGGAGAAGAGACAGCAGAAGTCCCCAGCCACTGAATGGAAGGCACCAGGCAGGACAGAAGCTACGGAAGCAGACTGGAAGGAGGGTAGGGACAGTGCTTCCCAGTGTCCTTGTTTGGCTCTTTCTTTGGGAAAGGTGCTTCTGGAATTTTTACTGGCATCCGATTTATGCAAACAGCTTATGAGAAGATGGGAAAGATTGGGGCAGCCCGGGTGGCTCGACGGTTTAACACCGCCTTCAGCCCAGGGCCTGATCCTGGACACCCAGGATCGAGTCCCACATTGGGCTCCCTGCATGGGGCCTGCTTCTCCCTCTGCCTGTGTCTCTGCCTCTCTCTCTCTCTCTCACTCTCGCTCTCGCTCTCTCTGTGTCTCTCATGAATAAATAAATAAAATCTTAAAAAAAAAAGAGAGAAGATGGGAAAGATATAACCCAAGTAGCTGGGCTAAAGGCTATGTATGAATTAGATGATAGAAAACAACATCCTTCATTAGTTATTTTTATTCAAGTAGTTTCATATTAAACATTAGTGTTCTTGATGGTTTAATTTGCTAATTAAACAAAAAGATCTATCCCGCTGGTTTACTAAAAATCTAACTTAAAAAACTGATGACATGGGTTTTCATAGTGGGAAAGATGGCAGGAAAGCACGAAAAACTCTTATTTTACTTAGAAAATTAAGTGTATTAATTTTTAAAAATTGTGTGAATTTAAAAAAATATGTAACTTATTTATGTGCTGCGAAATTAGAGGGTAGAAAACAGCATCTACTGAAAAGTCGCCTCCTGTCTTCTCCTGTCTTCCACCCCACTACCATTTCCATGTCACCAGCTCCCTGGAAGCTGCCAGTATTACCTGCTTCTTCCATATGCTTCAGAGGAAGTCTGGACCTGTGTTAGTGAATATAATTTCTTTTATCCCCTCTCTATTTGTTATATAAGTGATGACATCATCCACATGCTATTCTGGATCTTTCATTTTCAGTGAATAATGCATTTTGGAGATTATTCCTTATCGGTACATAAAGCAATTCTCCATTCTTTTTTCTATTGTGGTAAAATATGTATAACATAAATTTTATTATTTTAAAGCATACAGTTCAGTGGCATTAAGTACTTTTGCATTGTTGTGCAACCATCAGTACCATCCATTTCCAGAACTTTTTTATCATTCCAAACTGAAACTCTGTCCCCATTAAACAACAGCTCCCCACACCCCATAGCCCCTAGTAACCACCATTCTACTTTCTGTGTCTACGAATTTGACTCTTCTAGTTTGGCTGTTCTAGCTGCTTCCAACAAGTAGAATCCTACAATATTTGTTCTTTTGTGTCCAGCTTGTTTCACTTAGTATAATGTCCTAAAGGTTCATCCATGTTATAGTCTATATCAGAATTTCATTTCATTTTAATGGATGAATAATATTCCATTGTATGTATATACCACATTTTATTTATCTGTTCATCTGTCAAGGGACATTTGGGTTGTTTCTCCTTTCCTTCATCTTTTTTGATGGCTGCATAGTATTCTGTTCTGTGGTTATAACAATACAAAAACCAGTTTCCTATTGATGGTCAGGTTATTTCCATGTTTCAGTGGATAATTGTGAACTAAAACCATTTCATACATGTATATCTATTAAACTCATTTCTTGAAATGGATTTGCTGGAAAAAATGTTATAGGTATATTAAATTTGAGGCCATTACTAAATTATCCTCCATGGAAATTATACCAATTTTACACACTCTTTAGAAGCTGTCTGTTTCCCTACCTCTTTACCAACACAGAGTGTTACCAAACTCCTTCATCTTTGTTCATCTTTTTTTTTTTTTTTTTTAAGATTTTATTTATTTATGCATGAGAGACATAGAGGCAGAGACACTGGCAGAGGGAAAAAGCAGGCTCCATTCAGTGAGCCCGACGTGGGACTTGATCCCGGGCCTCCAGGATCACACCCCGGGCTGCAAGCGGTGCTAAACCACTGAGCCACCTGGGCTGCCCATCATCTTTGTTCATCTTATGGTGGAAAAGAGTGTCTCAGAATAGTTGCAATCTCCATTTCTCTTATCTTGAGTGAACTCTGGGAGTTTTAGGGCCTTCCCCCCACCCAGGACTATCTTCATTTCCTTTGTTCATTTCTCAATTGGGCTATTGAATCCCCCCCACCACCTCTGCTATTATATTGGCTGTTGTTGAAAAATTTGCTTTTGTTTGGAATCCTTAATATAGCTTACGGGAGACTTTTGGAGACTTTTTGGAGCTCTGCTGTGAAACAGGAGCTTTGTCTAAGAATAATGGAACCTGCTTTTCAACACCATTGACCAAATGCTGGCTCCATGACAATACATTTTACTGAGGGGACAGACCATCTGATGCTGTAGGAGGCTTTATTGAAGAGGTTATATTCAGAAGAAAGTGTATCGCTGTGAGAACATTATAAAAACTTCTCACCATGTGTTTTAATGCTGTTTAGGATTTACTCATCTTCCAAAAGGTAGATGTAAAAACCCAAGGTAATAAATAGCTTGGTATATACTGAAAAAAAAAAAAAAACAAAAAAACCACAACAACAACAAAACAAAATAGCATATTGTTAAATTTCATTTTGCTAATCCAAATACCCCATCCTGGATACCTCCAAGTCAATAGGCCCCACTCTGGACTCATGTTCCTTGGACCCACAAAGCTCGTCCTCAGTTCCTCAACTTCCCATGTGGATTTTCTAAGGCAGTTGTAACTCTCCTCCATATCCAGCTGGCTTATTGCCAGTGTCCCTACCATGTACCCACCAGCCTGGGTCCCCATGTCCATCATCGTGTCCAGACCCCCACTGGAGCTCTTTGGGGTTACTGGAGCAACCTCCAGCTCATCTTCTGTCTCCAGAGTTGTCCCTGTTCAGTAGTCCTATAATCTGTAGCCAAGAGCGAAGTTTATGAAATGCAAATCAGATTGGCACATCTTTGCTTAAAATCCTTTGATGAGGGATCCCTGGGTGGCGCAGCGGTTTAGCGCCTGCCTTTGGCCCAGGGCGCGATCCTGGAGACCCGGGATTGAATCCCACGTCGGGCTCCCGGTGCATGGAGCCTGCTTCTCCCTCTGCCTGTGTCACTGCCTCTCTCTCTCTCTCTCTGTGTGACTATCATAAATAAATAAAAAATTAAAAAAAATAAATTAATTAAAAATAAAATCCTTTGATGGTGCCCTTTTGCCCCTAGGATAAAGCTCAAACTCCTTAACAGGGCTTCCAAGGTCAGCTCGCCCTGGCGAGCTGACCAGCTCTCACTTATCCCTCGAGCCTCCTTCACTCACCCTTTTTTCTACACTTCTTCTTCCCTTTGTCATCTTTCAGTTTCTCAAACTCAGGGTGCACACTCATGTTTTGGGAACTTTGACATTTTTTTTTTTAAAGATTTTATTTATTTGTTAATGAGAGATACAGAGAGAGAGGCAGAGACACAGGCAGAGAGAGAGAGAGAAGCAGGTTCCATGCAGGGAACCCGACGTGGGACCCGATCCAGGTCTCCAGGATCACACCCTGGGCAGAAGGCAGGCGCCAAACCACTGAGCCACCCAGGTGTCCCGGGAACTTTGACTTTTCTGGAATGTTCTCCCCCGTTCCATTCCCTCTACCCCCTCCACCTGGAAAACTCCTACTCACTCTTGATCCAGCAAGACCTGCCCAACACTCCCCGAGTCTGAGTCAGGGGTTTCTCCTGGGCCCCTGAATATTTATCTTACTTGACCACCCTTTACTTGGAGGGCCTGTTTCCTTGTACAAATAAGTGCTCCCCACCAGACAGTAAGTGCCTAAGGAGCAGGACCATGTCTCCATTGCCCCCACAACTAAACACATTGATTGCTCATAAGTGTGATGAATGGTTGTTGAAAGATGCCTAAAGAGCTGAAAGAGAGTGTCTTCTGGGAATGGAGTGTTGCTATGTGTGAGTGGGTTGTGATAATATGTTACGTATTGAAACCTTGAATGCCTTCCCTGCAAATTCTGAAATCTGTGCAGCAAGTGGGTGAGGTTAGCTGTGCTTTTGTTTGCTTAATGGCATGCTGGCCTCATGAGTGTGACACTGAGCATAAGACTTGCTCAAGGTCAAGACTGGGTAGCTGGGAAACAAAGGGCACCTGCCAATATTCTGGGCAGAGTCCCAAATAGGGAAGGAGCTCCCTGAGGGCAGTTGGGGTGTTCAGGTTTGGGGCAGAGGTCCCAGCTGTGGTCTGTGAGGAGGGGATTGGTTTTGAGCATAACATAAATTGCCTTGGAGTATAGCCTTCAAGAGAGCCTCTGCTGTCCTTTCTTTTTTAATACCATCACGTCCTCTTTTTGAGAAGTAAGTGTGGTTTCGGGCTGATTCAGGACAAGGAATCCCGTGTTTGCAAAACAGAGTCGCTGATTTGGGACTTAGCATGCAGTAGAGTAAAAATAATAAAGGTCCTGCTTTAGTGGATTCTGTCTAAAGTAAGCAAGCAAATCGTGAGCTTAAGACACTCTTGAAGGGCATCCCTCCTGCTCACCAATTCTCCTTGGAAATTTACCGTGAATGTCGTGGTCATAAGAAATTTTTCCTCTGCCGGGCTTCCCCTGCAAAATTAGTGTGATCCAGCTTCCCGGTGACCAGTAGTCTTTGTGCTGTTATTTTATTCTCTCCCTCCATAGGTCAATAGAACTAGTTTTCATGGCGAGGTTAACAAGGAAAAAGAGAGGGGATTGTAACTGTAGTACAGTTCATGTTGCCATTGGGATCAAAGGCACCACTTTTGAGGACAAGCGTTTAAGAGGTAAATATTCATCTCATTCCTTAATACCAGGAGAACCGAATATTCAAAATACTGTGTGACCTCTATTTATAGAAGATTGGGTCAGAGAGACTGTACTAGTTGGTGTTGGGGAATGCAGTTTTTGTTTTTTTTTTTTTTTTTTTTGTTTTTTGTTTTTTGTTTTGTTTTTTTTTTTGTTTTGTTTTTGAGAAGAAAAATCTTATTATTTTTTTAAAGATTATTTATTTATTTATTAGAGAGGGAGAGAAACAGGCAGAGGGAGAAGCAGGCTCCATGCAGGGAGCGGGTCTCGATCCCGGGTCTCCAGGATCACACCCCAGGCTGCAGGCGGCTCCAAACCACTGCACCACTGGGGCTGCCCGGGAATGAAGATTTTTAATACACTGAAATGTGTAAATATATATAGTGACCCTGAACAGGAGGAAGAAATGGTCATGATGACCACATGGTTATTGTAATGATAGGAGCTAATGTTCTTAAAGCCAAGCCCTCTGCTAAGTGTTTTACCTGGATTATTCCACATAGCTTTTGCAATAAGATACAGAGTCTGTAAAATAATTAGGCCCACTTGCAGCTGGATGACTGAGGCACAGCACACTCCCTGATGCTCCCCAAGTGTTCGGCAGAGAGCTGGAGTTGACCCAGGTGCTCTGAGCCCTGGACACAGCACACCCCCTCAGTGCCCAGGAGCCATGGCCTGGGGTGAGCCAGCTGCTTCCAGCTGGGTGACCCGTGCAGTTTACAGAAGGCCCCGCTTCAGAGCCACATGAGGCACACAGGCTGTTGCTAGGATTAAATATAACAGCGTCGTGTCTTAGAGTAACACTAAGTCCTACAAGAAACAAAGCCCAATGTTCTGGTGGCTTGATGCAGGAAAAATGTACTGTTTCACTAACGGCGGAAGGCAGATGTTCCTGGTCAGTGGTGGGTGGCTCCTTTCTCACAGTCTGCAGGGACCTCAGTTCCTGAAGCTTCTAGCACCTTCAACAGGTGATTTCCAGGCCCCCAGGGCCTGGATGACTTACCCACAGGCCAGGGGAAAGGTGTTGGCAGGAGTGGTGGCAGATATGAGGCCTGGAGAGAATACCATTTGGGAGACACCTTTAAAAAAAAAAAAACAAAGTGGCCTGTGACCAAATTGCTACAGATCCTTACAAGGCCCAGATGGGGCCCTGCAGCCGAGATTCATTGGTTTCATGGCACATGCACCTCTGTAGTTTACACTCCTTTGGCTGGACCCTGGGGGCTGTCGAGTACCCAGAAACATGTCTGGTATGTCCAGGTGAAATCACTGCTAGAAGTCTCTGCTACATGTATGAAAGTACTTCTAGCACATGGCAAAAGCTAAATAATAGTGCCAGCCACTGGTTTATAATGCTGCATGAGGATTTCTATCAAGACCAGCATGCCTTGATGGTTACTTGCCATTTATACCAGTGTGTGTCAGGCATTGTGTTAATGCTGGACCTACAAGCAAGCTTAAGTGTTCAACAGCCTAGATGAAGAGATACCATGTTTCTTTAGAAAAAAAGAATGGACAATACAAAACCCTGTCACCAAAGAGACAAATGTAGTATCTATACGAGTAATCCTTTTGGGGTGGGCAGACCGATCAGAATGTGTGTATACACATACCCACAAACATACACATACATGCACATGTGTGTATATATCAGAATATACATGTATCTTTATCCAGTTGAAACAACCTAACTTATAAATTAATAAAACATGTGTATAGGGACATATAGAATTTTTAAAATTTGTTTATAGGGATGTGTAATTGGAAAGGTATGGAGACCATTTAACTTGACAGTAGATGCCCTAGGAATAAAATGGCAACATAACCTTTTAGAGTGTTTTTAAAAAATATTTTATTTATTTATTCATGAGAGATACACAGAGAGAAAGAGAGAGAGAGAGGCAGAGACACAGGCAGAGGGAGAAGCAGGCTCCCTACAGGGGAGCCCAATGTGGAACTCGATCCCAGGATCATGCCCCAAGCCCAAGGCAGATGCTCAACCGCTGAGTCACCCGGGTGTCCCAACCTTTTAGAGTTTAATATGCACACACCTACTGGGTACAGTACAGACATTTTAAAAGAACACTCTGAGACAGAAAGATACTGTCTTTGAAGGTTGATGTGATGGTTAACTTTAGGTGTCAATTTACCTGGACCACAGGGTGCCCAGACATTTGGTTAAATTTTGTTCTGGGTGTTCTATGGGGTTATTTCTCTTTTTTTTTAAATTTTTTAAAATTTTTATTTATTTATGATAGTCACACAGAGAGAGAGAGAGAGAGGCAGAGACACAGGCAGAGGGAGAAGCAGGCTCCATGCACCGGGAGCCTGATGTGGGATTCAATCCCGAGTCTCCAGGATCGTGCCTTGGGCCAAAGGCAGGCGCCAAACCGCTGCACCACCCAGGGATCCCTATGGGGTTATTTCTCGAAGAGATTAACATTTGAATTGATGGGCAGGGTAAAGCAGATGGCTCTCCCCAGTATGGTAGTCCTCATCCAGTCCACCCAAGGGGGAGTTTGCTCTTTCTGCTTGTCTCTGAGCTGGGACATCTGTCTTCTCTCACCTTTGGACTCAGATTGAAATTTATGCCATCAACTCTCCAGCATGTTGACTCACCGGGGAGATCTTGGGACTTGTCAGCCTCCATGACCATGTGAGTGGATTCCTTATAATAGATCAGTTTTTCTCTCAATTGGTAGATAGATAGGTAGATTTCTCCTATTGGCTCTGCTTCTGTGGAGAAACCTGATGGACACAGCTGGTTAGGTCCTTGCGGCAAAGCAGTGTTAGGCAAGGTGGTTCTCAGTCTGGCTGC
Organism: Canis aureus; assembly: GCF_053574225.1. Classification (NCBI taxonomy): domain Eukaryota; kingdom Metazoa; phylum Chordata; class Mammalia; order Carnivora; family Canidae; genus Canis; species Canis aureus. Next base: position 15,365,499 of record NC_135634.1, read on the forward strand.
CTGTTGAACCACATGGGGAGCTTTAAAAAAAAAATCCCAACGCTTGGGTCCCTCAATCAAAGATTCTGATATAATTGGACCTCTTTATTTTTTTAAGATTTTATTTATTTATTCATGAGAGACACAGAGAGAGAGAGAGGCAGAGACACAGGCAGAGGGAGAAGCAGGCTCCATACAGGGATCCTGACGTGGGACTTGATCCTGGGACTCCAGGGTCACGCCCTGGGCCGAAGGCAGACACTAAACTGCTGAACCACCCGGGTTGCTCCTAATTGGACCTTTTTTAAAAGCTCTCCAAGCATTTCTAATTCTTAAGGTCCCCTAGGGACGCCTGGGTGGCTCAGTGGTGGAGCGGCTACCTTTGGCTCAAGGCCTGATTGAGTCCCACATCGGGCTCCCTGTGGGGAGCCTGCTTTTCCCTCTGCCTGTGTCTCTGCCTTTCTCTCTGTGTCTCTCATGAATAAATAAATAAATCTTTAAAAAAATACATAAAATCTTTTAAACAACAACAACAACAACAACAAAAGGTTCCCAAGTGGTTGGGACTGAGAATTGGGACAAATTCTCTGTAGCATTGTAGGTGTTAGAAATGTGATTGGTCAGCACTGAGAAAGTGACCCTCTGTTTCAGGTGTGGGCTCAGACTGGCCAAGCATAGGACTGAGGAAGATGCCAGAGTGCTACGAGGACTAATTGCCATCTGAGACTGTCACTTAGAGGAATAGATAGGAATAGATAGCTACCCCCCACCCCTCCTACCCGATGGCCAACAGAGGTGGGGAGTGGAGCCTGGTTCTGTACTTGGAAGATGGCTTTGTGAGCATGTGGGCAGGAGAAAGGGGCCGCGAGGCTGGATGGTGTCATATATGGGACCCCTCACATCCCAACTTTGCCACCCTGCTGTGAGCCTTCCTCTAATTCATCCATGCCTGAGTTTACCCATCTGCAGAATTGAGATGGTTAATGACAGAGCCTACCTTCTAGAATTGTTGAGAAGATGGAGTTAATATATAAAGAGTGTTCAGAGCAAGAATTAATTGTCACTTGCTTAGTGCTCAGTAATGTCAGTTATTGTTCCTCATATGTTTGTGGCCCCTCAGCGAGATAGCAGATGTCTGGGATGTAGCCCTCCTTCACGTACAGTTATACTCTTTCTTCCAGTTTGCATTCTTTCCATTGCTGACCATTACCTCCCTTTTTGGTTCTTTCTTGACTATAGTAATTAATGTCTTTACTAGGTGTACTCAAGTTCCCTAGATCCAGAAGGCTGCATATATTTAAGTCTGAGAATAGCCCTGCCTAACTTCGGGTTTTTCTGCTTGGAACCTGTGTTAATTTTTAAAGTGCAATTCTCAAAGGGACTCTTTAGTTGTATATCAAGGTAGGATGTCTCACTTTTAGCCACATTATCTACTGACAAGGTGCAGTGGTGTCACCTGCGCTTTCAGAAAAGAGTGGAAAGCACTAGGAAAGATGTGGTTTTAAAAAGTCAGCGACCTGAGCTGCCACATAGAGGATGAAATGAGCCAGCTCTATGAAAGGCCATGAACATAGAATCCCCCAAGCGTGTCCTGCCATGGCAGATCAGAATCCTAAGCCTGATACTTTACACCTGCAGAATTACACACAATTTATTGCCTCCTGGAGAAGGACAGAGTATCCCGGGGTCAGTGGCATTTATAGTTCAAGGCAACAGCTTTAGATGGATGACAAATTACTAAATGTGGTCATTTTTATTAATGGTTTTGGTTGATCTGCTACTAAGTAGTCTGGGACTGGTGTAAATTGCATTAAAATGCTGTTATTTCTAACAATGTGTTATGCACAAAATCAGGCATATTTCCCTTGTCAGCAATTTACAGCTATAAGGCCTGTCTGCAAATAAGAGATAACACCACCTCTCAAGAAGGCTGACATTGTTTCATGGATGCCAAGTACTTGATGCCAGATTCTGCTAATGACATTCTCAGCCAGGGAACCGATAGGATGTGCATTTATCATCCCCATCCCCCGCCCCTCCTCACAGACTGCCTATATTACATTCTTGAACCATAGATTCAAACCCACAAAGCTAAGATAAAGAATTTACCTAGAAAAACCCATCTTCTGGCAAGATGGAGAGAAACTGGCGGATCCCTCTCTGATGGGGTCTCTGGGTGCTTTCCCAGAGAACCCCTTCATCTGGCTGCAAAACCAATCCTACTCACAGCAGGTGATATTTATGCTGCTTGAGGGTGAGATTGTTGAATATTTGAACAACAGATTTCGTTAGGAAATTAAATTCATTTACTGTGTTCAAGGCACTAGTGGTTTGGAAGGCGGGGGATGCTTCTCTGGAGTCTGAGAAGTGGGAAGTGTGTCATGCTTCTTCAGTCTTTTTTTTTTTTTTTCCTGACGAGTAACAAGCAGTTACAACGAAACATCCTTCTTCTCAATAATGAGGTGATGGCCAAGCTTTGGAGTCAGAGCTCATTCTTGCAGGTTTGGGGCAGGCTGCTGCAGTTTGGGGTAAAGGAGGTGTATTCCTGGCACCATAAACTTCAACTTGGAAAAATTCTCTAATGGAAACATTCTCTAATTTCACTACTATAAAATGTATTAGGGGCTTAATACCCATAATACTGGCTTACAAAATCACCTTTAAAAAACTTTTGGCAAAACTAGGGTTTAAAAGGTCCTATGTGGGCTTATGTCATAAAGTTGTCAAGAATTTGAAACATAATGTAGCATGAATGGAACACTAACATCTCTAAGAGCTTCCTTCCAAGGAGGACCTTGACAGATTCTGCCGTGGCCCTGGAAAGCAGACTTAGGGTGAAAGCTAGAGGATGTTGGAGTCTTTCTTAATAAAGGCAGCACTTTCTATCCGAATAAAAATAGAGATATGGTTGAGAAGATTCACATATAGGGTTGGCCAACATTATTCTGAAGGCATCTTTCAGAGGTGAATTCTGTGATCCTCCAAGTGGTGGAAAGGCCCCACCCATACATAATTGGGAGCCTGTCTTTAATGGCTACAGGTGGGAAATGTTGGAGTTTCCAGTTCTTCAGTGAGTAATGACAAAGAGGGGAAAAATGAATGTAGAGTGACTTTTAAAATTTTATTTAGTTGTTATTAATTGATTGCTTCGCTTTGCAAAACTGGTGTCTCTGAGTACTACTTTTGGGATACAGAAAAGTAGAATTGTAATAGGCAACAAGCAATAGATTTTCTCCTATAACTCCTTGGAATTATGTAGAAAATAGCTTGTAACCAAGCCCTACATTTTAGGAATATAAAGCAGATTAGAAAGTAAATTTACATGGGGAGAAAGTAAATTTAAAGTATCTGCTTTAATCTACAAAATGTTTGCTTTAATTGTTACTAAATAAGTGAGCTAGTTTAGCTGTGTTCTCAATGGGGAGAAGAGTGATTTTTCTTCCAGGGGACATTTGTCAGGGTCTGGAGATGTTTTTGATTGTCCTGAGGTATGAAATAGGATGCTTTTAGCATCTGAAGGTAAAAACCAGAGATGTTGCTAAACATCTCTCAATGCACAGGATGGCCCCTAAGCAAAGAATGATGTCCAAAATGTCAATAGCGCCAATGTTGAGAAACCTTGGTAGTCATAGGATATATAGCAATCTTTTATTTGTTTTTGGAAAACTATGAAAAATTATGTGTTAAAATGATTTATCATTCATGGCTGATCTTCTGATTCCTAGAAAGACAAAGAAAGAATTGATCTTTGAACACATATGAGTTAAAGATTATTTTGTTTTTCCACTTTGCTTTGATCAGATCCAATGAGAGTTCAGTGTTGTCCTTGGATGAATTCTATTTAACTCGGTTTGACATTAACATCAGCACTACTGGGTCTTAGTTTCTAGACTGGTTATTATTTCTAGCTTATTTTTAGAACATTGATTATACTGATAACTTGAAATGAATCATGCCCAGATGCAGAGCCACAGAAAGCAATCAGCTTGGGCAGGTGGCCTTAAAATAAGATGACAATATCAACACCAAAAAATGCAATCCTGTGGCTGACTGAGGTTTTCTTTTTGTAATAAATATGTGGTGTTATGTTCATCTTTATATGATATGCATTTTCATGTTTATAATAATCACATTCTGTGATCTGGATCATTCTGATTCTTCTTACCAAAATCCACTGGAAAAAAAAAATCCACTGAAAAAATAATGTAGATAGTGAAAGGCAGGGAAATGAAGAAGGTGATGTTAAGTAGCATATTTATTTGCAACTGAGAACAAAGGATCTAAGTCTGAAAAGAGGAGAGGATAGGGCAAAAGGCACAGAAATTCAAATTGGCAGCCTTCCCAACATGGAAAAAATGAAAACGTTCATCCTCTGGCCATGAGAATTCCTAAGAGTGAGGCTGCCTTGAATTGGATGGGAATCAGTGATCCATTACTCCTAGTACTGATCAGACTCCTAATAGCATGTGTTCTTTCCATATCTGATTTTCATTTTTTAAAAAAGATGTATTTATTTATTAGAGGGAGAGCATGTATGTGTGGAGTGCAAGTTCGGGGAGGGGCAGAGGAGGAGGGAAAAAAAGAATCCTTAAGCAGATTCCACACTGAGTGTGGAGCCTGATGTGGGGCTTGATCCCAGGACCCTGAGATCATGACCTGAGCCGAAATCAAGAGTCAGATCCTTAACTGACTGAGTCACCCAGGCACACCTGAGCTTCCTTTTTGAAGAGGGGCATGTGAGTTTGGAGAGCAGGTTAAGTGGAGAGGTACAGAGATACTGAACAGGTCAATATGGTGTCTATGAGATGCATAGGAATCGAGATATTCATTCTAGAAGAGAACAGACCCTTGATGGTGGTCTTTGAGGAAATGAAGGCTTGTGCATAGATTATGAATATATTAATTTCTTCTCCCTGCTGTAACATGTTACCAAAACACACACTTAATGGCTTAAAACAACACAAATTTATTATCTTATAGTTCTAGGGGGCAGTACAAAATAGATTTCACTGGGCTAAATTTAGGGTATCAGCAGAATTGCTTTCCTTCTGGAGGCCCTAGGAGAGAATCCACCTTCTAGAGGCCACCTGCAATCTTAGGCTTGTGGTGTCTTCCTCCAAAGTGAGTGAGCACATCACTGCAACCTTTGCTTCTACTGTCACATCACCTTCTCTGGCTATCCTTTCCCTCTCTCTCTTTATAAGGATCTTATAAGGATCCTTGTGATTACATTGGGTCCATCCGGATAACCCTGTAGATAGGTGTTATTATTCCCATTTTATGGGTAAGAAAATGTGGCTCAGAGTTCTTGCTCTTTCTCTTAAGAACAGTGAAAAATGGAATAAGTCGTATTAGTTCTAAGTTTCTAATCACTCTTGTAAAGATCAGTTATGATTAGCAGAAAAACCTAGGCACCTAAAAGTAATACTTTTTAGGCACACCAAGGTGGCAGAGTCAGTTAAAGGTCAGACTCCTAATTTTGACATTGGGCTCTGTGTTCAGCAGGGGGTCTGCTTCTTCCCCTCTCCCTCCCCTGATTTGCAGTCTCTCTCTCTAAAATAAATAAATAAATCTTTAAAAAAATAATTATTTTTTGTCTATTTAAACATCCACTAAGTTTAAATTAGGAATATTATGAGTGGAAATGGTCACCATTTTTGTTTTATCTTTGCTTTTTTTTTTTTTTAACTTATTAAGGTATAATGGACATAGGATAAGTTGCATATATTTAAAGTGTACAATCTGGCAAGTTTTAACATACGTACACACCCATGAAATGATGACAATAAAAACAATGACTATATCCATTCCTGCCAAAAGTGCCTCATGCCCCTTGGTAATCTATCTCACCTTCATACCCTCATTTCCAGACAAACATTGATCTGCTTCCTATCACTATAGATTAGTCTGCATTTTCTAGAACTTTACATAAAAGAAATTAAACAGCATGAACTATTTTTTGTCTGACTTCTTTCACTAAACATTATTTTAAGATTTATTCCTGTCGTTGAATATATTGCTAGGTCATGCCTTTATATTACTTAGTAGTATTCTTTGCATGTGTGTGCACGTGTGCATGTATCAAAATAATTTCCCCCAGGGCACCTGGGTGGTTCAGTTGGTTAAGCATCTGACACTAGCTCACGTCATGATCTGAGATCACGTGAGCCCCACATTGGACTCCCCACTCAGTACAGAGTCGGCTTGTCCCTCTCCCTCCGCACCTCCCCTACACTTGTACTCTTTCTCTCTCTCAAATAAATAAAATCTTCTAAATAAATAAATAAAACCCCTCCCCCCTTAGTGATTTTATTTTTTAAAGTAATCTCTACACCCAACATGGAACTTAAATCCACAATTCTAAGATCAAGTGTTGCTTGTTCCACCGACTGAGCCAGCTAGGGGCCCCCAAATAATTTCCCCTTTATAAGATCAAATGTTGCTTTGTATTCTATTGTTTATCTAGTCACCTATGAATGGACACTTGTGTTGTTTCTAGCTTTTGGATATTACAAGTAAAACCATTGTAAGCATCACATATAGGTCTTTGCATGAACAGATAGATGCTTTCTTCTTTCCTGTGGTCACACTTGCTAATGGAGTGATTGGGTCATGTGGTAGATGTGTTTAAATTTTTAAGAAACTGACAAACTTTTCTAAAGTCATTGTATCGTTTTATATTCCCACTAGCAGTAAACGAGAGTTCCAGTTACTGTATATTCTCAACAATGCTTAGTATGGTGAATTTTTAAAATTCTAGCCATTCCAGTTGGCATCTTAGAGAGGTTTTAATTTGTATTTCCTCAATAACTAATGATGCTGAACATTTAAAAAATTTTTAGATATTTTTCTTAGTGATTTTTACACCCAAAAAGCGGCTCAAGAGTTATGTGCTCCACTGATGGAGCCTGCCAGGCACCCCTGAGCATTTTTTTCATGTGCTAATTTGCCATCTATATATCTTTTGTGAGATGACTATCCAAATCTTTTGCCCATTTTTTAAAATTGGATTCTTTGTTTCCAAATAGTTGCATTTGAGAGTTCTTTATATATTATGGGGAAAAAAGTCCTTTATCAGATATGTGATATACAAACATTATCTCCCAGCCTGTGGCTTAACAGTGTCTTTCAAAGAGCAGAATTTCTTAATTTTTATCAAGTCCAATTTATCAAGTTTTTTCTCTTGTGGATTATGCTTTTCTTTTCCAGTGTTATATATATATGAAACCTTTGCCTAACCTAAGGTCACAACGATTTTCTTCTATGTGTTCTTCCAGAAGTTTTACATATCTAGATTTTACATTTAGGGCTATGATCCAATTTCAATAAATTTTTATATATGATGTGAGATATAAGTAAGGGTTTTTTTTTAACCTTTAAACATATGTATTCCTTTAACCTTTTTAACCTTTAAACATGTATTCCATATATATTTAGCCAATTTAAACATATGTATTTCTATTTGTTTTGGCACCATTTGTTGAAAGAACTATTTTTTTTTATTGAATTGTTTTTGCATTTTTTGTCAAAATCAATTGACTATGTATGTATGAGTCTATTTGTATACTCTCAATTTTTTAGGTACTAGAGGCCCTCCAACTTTTGTTTTCAAGGCTGTTTTGGCTATTTCAGTTACTTTGTATTTCTATTTATTTTAGAAATAGCTTTTCTATTTCTTAAAAAAAAAAAAAAAAAGGATGGGATTTTTTTTTTCCTAAAGATTTTATTTATTTATTTGAGAGAGAGCATGAGAGAGCATGCACATAAGAGACAGCACAAACAGGGGAAGAGGGAGAGGGAGAGGGAGAAGCAGGCTCCCTATTGAGTAGACAGCCTGATGCAGGACTTGATCCCAGACCCCAAGATCAAAGACAGTTGCTTAACCAACTGAGCCATCAAGGTGCCCCAGACTGTGGGGATTTTGACTGGAATTATATAGAATGTTTAGATCAATTTGGAAAGAGCCGACACGCTAGCACTGTTGAATCTTCTGATCCATTAACACAGCATATCTCTCATTTTTGTCTCAGCAGCATTTTGTAATTTTAAGTGTATGGACCATGTTCTTCTGAAAACACAATTCCATCTCAACTCAGGGAGATCTCTAGACTGAGTCTGGATCCTTCCTCCTTGTCCAGTAGCTTAGCTCTCTCCTGGCATTCACTGGAGCAATCAAAAGCTCACCTAATTTGTTTTTTTAAGTAAACTCTGCACCCAACCTAGGGCTTGAACTCATGACCCTGAGATCAAGAGCCCCATGCTCTCCTGACTGAGTCTACCAGGCACCCCAAAGGGCTTACTGAATTTGTCTCCTGTCTCTCTGGGATCACTCTCACATATTGCCTGATTTTTAATGTTTGAAAACTGTTGTTTCATATTTTCAGATTTTTAAAAAAAAATTATTGCTGTTTGGTATTTTTTAAGGTGAGATGGTAACTCTGGTTCCTAATACTCCATTTTTTTCAGAATCAGAAATCTTTTTAATTTTTAATATCAGACTTTCCTCTACTTAGATATTTAGGTAAAATGAATCCAAAGCCACTTTATTATTAAGATTCCTAAGCCAAGTATCTGGCCTGTAACAATACTAAGTGGTCAATTCACTAAACCTGAGAGACAGTATAGTAAAATATATTCAACAACAAGCAGCCCCAAAACATAAAAAAATGCTCACCCTTATTGGTGAGCATCAAAATGAAAACTAAAACCACAGAAAGATGGCATTTGATATTCCCCAGACTGGCAGAAAATTTAAAAGTTGGGTAATACTAAGTATTGAAGAGGTTGTAGAACAATTGAACTTTACTGGTGGAAGTAAAAAATTGGTATAACCACAATAATATAGAACTTTGCCTTATCTAGAATCTTAGTCTAGATTCTATGGAAAAGAGAGCTTTAGGCAAAGCTCTGCTCACATGTTACTGGGGAGCACAGTCCCAAGAAGCAGGAAGGAAGGAGACAGAAGGGAAAGCAGAGGGAGTTGCTTCTCTGAGTGACCTACTGGGCTGTTCTGCAGTGGGTAGGGAGAGTGAACTTGCCTGCTGGTTCTCTCTCTCTCTCTCTCTCTCTCCCTCCTTCCTCCAGCTCCCCATGGATTCAAGTTTGCCCCATGGGGAGCTGACTTCCCTATAGTTTCAGGTTACATGTGGCCTAACAGCTAGAAAGGTAGAGTTCATGGCCAGCATGGCGCCTCATCAGAGTTCGAAGCAGGGAGGAAATTAGGAGCTAGCAGTAGAGGCAGAAACTGCCTGAAGTTGTCTCTGCTGGTGGCAGCTGAGCAAAACTCACCAAGCTGATTGCTGCAGGGACACCAGGACAGAATGTGTAATCAGATTTCCTGGAGATGGCTGAGAGGTTCTGAAGTGTCAGAAAACTGATGTTTGGTATGCCAACACAGGTGAACGTGTGCTGTGCTCTTAGATACTACTTCAGAGACACAAACACACATACAAGGAGATAAGCGTAGGGATGCTCATGACAATGTTGGGGTTGTTTGTAACGGTCACAAATTGGACTTTTAGAGGCTATGAACGGTAAAAAATTAGAGAAATTGTGGTATATTCATAAAATGGGATAACTGTCCAGCAGTGAAGGTGACCTCCAACTGTACACATTAATATGAAGGAATCTCAAAAACATAATGCTAAACAATAACAAAAAAGCAATGCACAAAAGAATATATACATGCTCCGTTAAATAGTATATTACTTCGAGATACATCCTTATCACAAAAGCAGGAACACAGTTAATAACATTTTGGATGGAGGATCCCTGGGTGGCTCAGCGGTTTGGCGCCTGCTTTTGGCCCAGGGTGTGGTCCTGGAGTCCCGGGATCGAGTCTCATGTCGGGCTCCCGGCATGGAGCCTGCTTCTCCCTTCTCCTGTGTCTCTGCCTCTCTTTCTCTCTCTCTATGTCTGTCATGAATAAATAAATAAATAAAACAATTTAAAAAAATAAATAACATTTTGGATGGCAGTTACCCCTGGGAATAGTAAGGGGATGCTATTAGGGAGAGCATACCAGAGGCTTCTAAGATAACAAAGGTATTTTATTGTTGAACCTGAGCAGACGTGAGTACTCTTTTTTCCTTTAAATTGTACATACGCATTTTACACATTTTAATGTATCATGTATTTGCATATGTATCTATGCAAGATACTGAGTTAGGAAATGTGGGGTCTAGTCCCTGGTTGGCCTCTAATAATAAGCTATGTAACTTTGAGCAAATTGCTTCATTTCTTCATCAAACAAATATTTTTTAAAGCAGTGATATGCCAGTGTTGTGCTGGGCACTAGGATACAATGGTGATCAAAACTGATTATGATTCTTGCCTTGAGGGGCATATGGTCTTCTGGGAGAGTTAGACATTGATCCAATGGAAAATTTCATTTCTGGTAGGAGGAAGATGTTGTGCCAGAAGGTACAACAGGGAGCCTGACCTTGTGTGGGAGCTGAGAAGCCTTCACTGAGGAAGTGGTGGGTGTTAGAACCTTTGAAGTATGAGTAGGAGTTCAACCGGACAGATATGGATAGACAAAAGGAGTCCTGCCTTGGAGGAGAACATGCTGGGTGTGTGGAACCAAATGAGAGATAGTGTGGTAGGAGAAGAGACTGCAAAGCCAGGCAGGCTTTGAGTGTCTAGGAACATTCCCAGACATTGTTTTTTTTTTTTTTTTTTTTTTTCATTCCCAGACATTGTGCATGTGATGATGGACAAGGCAGAAGCAGCCCTTGGTTTCTCAAAAGAAATCTTGTGGAGAGACAGACCACAGCAAAATACATGACAGCAGAAAGTTCACTAATGGGATCAGATCTATGAAGGAAATAAATAAGGCTAAGATAGAGAACTGCTCCAGAAGAAGTGACTCCGGATAGCACCGGCCAGGGGGGCCTTTCTGGAATGTGACATTTAAGCCGAGAACTAAATCACACAGAGGACCTAGCCATGTAAAACCGGGGGCAGCCCCAGAAGAGGATTCTAGGGGAGTACATGAAGCATCCCTGTGTGGGAGAAGGATTGTGTTGTGTTTAAGGAAATGAAAGACCAGTGAACAGTGGTGCCAAGGGAGAGTGAAACCAGATGAGACTAGAGAGGTAACCGGCTCAGAGCAAGTGGCACTGCTACCGGTCCTCCTGAGTGATCTTGAGCTCTCTCTTCCAGCAAGGAAATGATGACACCTTTTGCCTTGGAGTTGTTGGGACAGATAGAATATAGAGGATGACTTGAGAGCATTCAGAGTTGGTTGGATGTGGGACCATGCGGATGGAGTAAGAGGTTTTAAGAATTATCATCATGTTTCAGGGGAATATGACTTATTGCAATAGGAAACCTTATATTTCTTTCCTTCTTTCTTTTAAAATTTTGATTTGTAGTGTTTTTCTGACATTCCACAAAAGGTGTCGAGTAGCCAGTTAAGATAGTGGATTGGTAGCTTGTGAGAGAGGTCTTAGATTGGAGATAGAACTGTGGGACTCGAGAGTGTCTCAGCTTCCTATGGCTGCTGTAACAAAACATCACATACTGAGTGGCTTAAACCACAGAAACTTACTGTCTCACAGTTCTGGAGGCTGGATGCTGAGGTCAAGGCATCTGCAGGCCTGGTTCCTTCTGAGGGATGTGAGGGAGCATCTGTTCCAGGCCTGTCTCCTTGGCTTGTAAGTGGCTATTTTCTGCTCATGTCTTTGCATCATCTTCCTTATGTGTATGTCTGTCTCTCTGTCCAAATTTCCCCTTTCTGTAAGGACAGTCATACTAGAGTAGGGCCCAGGCTAATGACCTCATCATACCTTCATTATCTGAAAGACTGTTTCCAAAGAAGGTCACATTCACAGGTGCTGGGGATTAGGACTCCACATTTTTATGGTGGCACCATTCAACCTGTAGCAGACAGTAATGCAGCCTGGGTGAACTTACCTAGGGAGAGAGTGTAGAATAAGACAGAAGAGGGTCAAGGACCAAGCCTAGAAGAACCACATCAGGTAACGGCCAGGTGGAAAAGAGGAACCTGGGAAGGAGAGGGAAGGGCCTTGTTAGAGAGGACAACAAATAGAGCATGGCATCACAGAATTCAAAGGAGGAGATGTTTTATGAGAGAGAGATGATTAAGAGTTTCAAAGGCTGCCGAAAGGTCAGGTATTTTGATGTACATTGAGGACTAAAATATCTCCATTGGATTTCGTAGCACAGACATTATTGGTGCCCTTTTGTATGAGTTTAGGAATGAGAGAGGAACCCAGCTGAAGAAGGATCTGAAGGGAAGAGATGAGGCATGTCTTGTATCTTGCTTTAACTGTTCAGGGAGAAATGGGGTAGGGTGGTATAGCCAGAGGCATGTGGGGTCCAGAGAGGAGAGCCCTCCGCTCTAAGTGTAAGACAAAGGAGAAGGGACACATGGAGCCATACATAGGTTTACAGGCATGGCAAGGGACTTAATGGACTTTCTGTCTGATGACATGTATTTTCTCTGAGAAATAGGAAGTGAAGCTGTCTACCAAGCAAGAGGTTGTGATAATTGGGTAGTGGTTGGGAATTTGAGGAGAGTGGAGAAAGTGTGTAGTAGTCACCACAGGACGTGGGAGAATGAGTTGATCAGAGAGATGTCCTTGTTGAAGTTGGCGATCATGAATTGTCTCTTCTTACTTGACTGTGATGCTCACTAGGAGAGCCCACAAACTGATGAAGCAGGGAGTTAAATCCATCTAGGTGAGTGTGATGGGTGGGATGACAGAGGGGTGAGGGGGCTAGGATACTGGCATGGCTGTTATTTAAATGATGACCCTTAGATAAGGAGGGCCATGAAGAAAAGAGGGGACTGATGGGTTGGAGAAAGTAGAGGACTTAATGGAGTTCTCTAGAGCATCTCCAGGGAGGTGATAACTGAGCAGGCAATCTATGGGGAAAGGCTATGGAGAAGCTTGCTGAAGAGAATGGGACATAGATTCTGGGAGAGGACAGGTCCAGGATATGACTATGGGAAAGTTGGCAGAATAAAGGAAAAGATCATGGGAGGTGAGGAGATGAGGGGAATTGAGAGGCCAGCAGTCATTTATGTAGACATTTAACTCACTTAAGGTGATGGTGGAGATGGAGAGGTTGACTGAGCCCCATACCCAGGCTGCAAAGACATGATCTGGTGCATGCTTGAGGTATGAGCTTCTAAAAAGCAGTGTTAGGGTTTTCTTCCCCCATAACATGACGTGGTTGTGTCAGAGGAGGTCTGGTCACATCCATTTATTTATTCATCTATCCATCCCATAGCTCATCCTATCACCGGACCTAGGATCTAAAAGCATTTCTAAAGATGTGTTGCATGAAAATATATTGAATGACAAGAATATAGCAAACTCTGAGTTAGGCTTGCAGTTCCAGGGGTAAAAGAAAAAGTCTCTTCCTGGGGTATTTGCAGTCATAGGCAAGCCTGGTGTGTTGAGAAATGGATTGATTCCAGTAATGGATAAATGTCACTCTGGATCTGTATTTCATAGAGGAGAGAGTTAACATATTTGGGTTCGAGAGTAGGGGAGCTGGTGATGGCTTTCCTAGGACAGCATTCTGGGCTTGGAAAAACACACAATTGGCCTACATGGCTTGAGGTATGGACAGAAGTGGGATTTGTATTGGTCTTCGGGATTCCTCAATCCATGCCTGTTGGACTGACCTGACTATAAGGATTAGAAGCCAGGGAAGAGTTTCCCCAGTTCCCTCAGGGTCTCCATGAAAGGAGATTGCCCCAAGTCTAGTCTGGCTCATCTAGGGATGGATTCAGAATCTCAGCATCCCTAGAACCCATCCCGTAGGTGGGGCACAGCTGTATTCTCTGACGGAGATTCCTGCCTGATGCTGCTCTGCTTCCCTCATTCTTCAGCCGTGTCCTTAGGAACCCCCGCTTCCCTGTCCTCATAAGTCATAATATACAGGATTGGTACAACCTTAACGTCACCTGCTGTCCCCTTTAGGAACTGGGTCCCTGTCAGAACCTTTGCTTCTGATGTTCCCAGAAGTGGTGCAGCTAAGTATTTTTCTTTTTTTGCATATGGGGTGACCAGAGAATATCTCTGTCGTTTCTTCTGTTGATTGTCCCTGTGAACTCAGGCCTGGGTGTGTGGCTGGCTCCCTGGCTCCCTGAGGCCATCACGAAGTCTTACGAAGAACAGCATTTGCAGTAATTCAGAATCCTTTTTGTCTGGTTCTACATCATTCTGTTTATAGCACTCTCCCCCTGTCTCCCCACATTGGTCTATAAATGCAGTGTGTGTGTGTGTGTGTGTGTGTGTACATATATAGAGAAGGAGGGGGAGTACCTGTATCAAATAACTCCGGGAAAGGGTTGAATTACTTCATTTTCATGTCTCAGTAACAGACATCTCAAGCTAAGTAAGCATTGCTTCTCAGACACTAGTGACAATTGCATTGCTGGGCCTTGAGATAACAGCAAGTTTACAAGAGAAGGTTTGGTAAATTAGACTTTAAAAAAGATTGGCAGCTTAAGTAATGAATGGAACACACAAAGAAAAGACGGTGTTTTGTGTATCTGTGTGACAAACATGAATTAATAGGCTGCTGTGCTAAATATGGAGTAATGTCCTCTTGGGAGGCATGAAGGGACTTGATGATAACAAGTAGCTTTTGAGAAAACCTAAAATTAAAACAATAATAGAGTTAAGATTAGCATCTTCATTATGTAATCAGCTCTTTATATACTGTATTGGTAGTACCCTAACACAGACTGAACTGCATATGATGCATTTCAAAAAACCTTGAATTAAAGCAAAAAATAAATTATTAATAATATGAAAGGAGAAAGTCTGTGGTTCTTTTGCAAACGCAAAATATTTGCAGAACAATTTCTTTTACATTATTCATCAGCCATTATTCACTATGTTAATGATATCTTAAAATATAGCTTACTTTTTGTTCTATATTTAATTTAATTTATATGTATAATACAATGTTAGAAACATTTTAAAATATATGAATAAAAACACAGTACACATCTGTGTACACAGTACCCATAAAAAGAACCAATACAGTTGAAGCTCCTGCCAGTTCCATTTTCTTCTCTGGCCACCTCATAAATCATTTTGTATATTTACTACATATATGAACAATCTATATTACTATTGTTTTTTAAATATAAAAATTTACTCTTCTCTCCTTTCGTATGTCCTGGTGAGCAGTCTGGAGTTCTGGTCTACCTCTAAAGGCTGTTCAGGGACATGGGTTCTTTCCAGGCATGCTATATCCTCTCCAAGGCAGAGCCTCTCTGCCTTTGGTAAAGGATTACTGCTTTTTTCTTTTTTTTTCTTTCTTCTTTTTAAAGATTTTATTTTATTTACTCATGAGAGATACAGAGCAAGCGAGAGGCAGAGGGAGAAGCAGGCTCCATGCAGGGAGCCCGATGTGGGACTCGATCCCAGGTCTCTAGGATCAGGCCCTGGGCTGCAGGCAGCACTAAACCGCTGTGCCACCGGGGCTGCCCTCTTTCCTTTCTTTTCTTTCCTTTCTCTTTCCTAGGCTCTGTTGCCTAACATGGGACTTGAACTCATAACCCTGAGATCAAGAATCACATGCTCTATTGACTGAGCCAACCAGGTGCCCTGGTAAAGGATTGCTTTTTAAAATCTCCAAGTATCGGGGATCCCTGGGTGGCTCAGCGGTTTAGCGCCTGCCTTTGGCCCAGGGCACGATTCTGGAGTCCTGGGATCGAGTCCCACGTCGGGCTCTCGGCATGGAGCCTGCTTCTCCCTCTGCCTGTGTCTCTGCCCCTCTCTCTCTCTCTCATAAATAAATAAATAAATAAATAAATCTTTAAAAAATAAAATCTCCAAGTATCATGAACAATATTTGTAAATTACAAAAAGAAGGAAGTTATTATACAAATGAAATAAAACCACGAAATATTGCTTTGCTGTCAACTACATAGTTAGGAGTAAAATAGTGACTCCTTATACTGACAGGCTATGTGTGCATTTTGAATGCATATCATTTATATCAACGTTCAAAGTTTTTAACGTGTCAATTGCTTATTTCTTCCTTATCAAATTGATATAATTTAGGTTGGATTGACATTTATATATTTGTGATTCATGAAATATGGAAGCCTGTGCTACAGATCATTTATTTTCAGGCTATGTAGTTCTCCAGGTTTTTGCTTTCTTGACTCACTGGCCATCCAGGAGTGTGGTGCTCCCCTTAGGGGAGAAGACTGAACAGTCGGTGAAGAAGAGACTTCCTCCATCATGACTCTGTTCCTTCAGGTGTTTTCCTAGAACTGGTAGAGGCATCATAGAAGACATCATAGAGTCTTCCCTACTACTGGGAAGACTCTGGAAGGATCAAAACACTGTACCAATTAATTAAGTTCCAAGATTATTCTGTTACAAGGGCTGAAAATTTACTTTCCATACTATTTATCATCCCAAATGATGTTCATTCACATTATCCAATGTCAGTTACCAGGGACTGACTCTACAGTGAGCTTAAGCCAACAGTAGGATGAAAAGGGGCACTCAGATAATAAAATAATAAACCTCTTCCCACCATCAGCTTCCCAGGGAGAACTTAGCTCCTACTTTGCTTCTTTATTATTATTATTATTATTATTATTATTAATTATCTACTCTAGGTGAGAATAAATCAGAGGAAGTAATTGATAGGCATTTGAAAATGCGTTACATTCCCTTTTATATTTCTACCTTTTACTAAATATAAATTATCTTTGCCAACTTGCTTTCAATTTAAAAAACTCTAAAATTTCCTTAAGTAAATAATACCTGGAAAGTCCTTATTTTATAATAACCCTGCTTTTTCTGCTCTCTAGGGGAGGAGTTAAGTGCTAGATGACATAACATTTAATTGTAAAGAAATTCTGTTCTTTGGGGTGCTGGGGTGGCACAGTTGGTTAAGTAGCTGCCTTCAGCTCAGGTCATGATCCTGGGGTCCTGGAATCAAGCCCTGTATCGGGCTCCCTGCTCCATGTGGAGTCTGCTTCTTTCTCCCCTCTGCCTCTGCTTCTGCCTCTCCCCACTGCTTGTCATGTGCAATCTCCTTCTCTTTCTCTGTCAAATAAATAAATATAAATAAAGTCTTAAGAAAAAAAAAAGAAATTCTGTTCTTTGACAACCTGTATACAGTGCTCACATTTTCATATTGTTTTCATTTCTCATATTCTGATGAAGTTGAGTAAATTTAGATGGATATATGAAACCATGTTCTAAAAGATATGCATGTTTAGTAGCAAACAAGAATCAAGGACCAATTTAGGTGAAATGGACAATTGCCTAGTCTCTCAGGCCATGGAATTAGCTCACAAATAGGGTGCTAGCTCCAGGGCTTAGCAGGGGAGGTCCAGAGGCAAGAGTTCAGATTTAAGTATGAAAGATAGAGTACAGTTGACCCTTGAACAATGTTGGGGTTACGGGTACCAACCCCACACACAGTCTAAAATCTGTGTATGTATAAATTTTGACTCCCCCAAAACTTAACTAGTAGTAGTTAACTGCTAATTGTAGTCACACATTTTACTGTGATATACAATTTACTGAAGAGATGAACTACTCACCAGAAGATGATTAGCATTATAGGCATTTTAAGCAGCTACCTTTTTTTTTTTAAGATTTTATTTATTTATTCATGAGAGACACAGAGAGAGAGAGGCAGAGACACAGGCAGAGGAGCAGGCTCTTTGCTGGGAGCCTGATGTGGGACTCGATCCCAGATCCTGGGATCATGCCCCTAGCTGAAGGCAGATGCCCAACCACTGAGCCACCCAGGCATCCCATGTTTTTATTTTTCTTAACTGGAAGTGGTGCCACGTATGGTCTTTGGGTGTGTAAGTTTTGATAAATTTTAACTTTTTAGAATAGATTCATATATATTATAATGGTAGTAAATGATAGACTACTATCTACATATATTTTATGTATTCATGACATATCTGACTTTTTAACTTTTTATTTCTAGGCTAAACAGTTTGTGGGTGAGTTCAAAGGGTCACAAATCTCCAAAAAATTTTCCAATCTATTGAAAAAATTTGTATATAAACAGACCCCTGCACCTCAAACCCACATTGATCAAGGGTCAACTGTATCTGCAGGTATCAAAAAAACAGTATTTTTACGGGTGCTTGGGAAATATGGAATCAAGGCTGAAAAAGTGCAACTGGATAGCTTTCTTATCTGGTGAAAGAATGAATTCATGTATTTTGACCACTCTTGGTGTGGGGATGAGGGTAAGATGGAGAAGATTGTAGTTCATGAAACTGTCTTCCAAAGAATCACTCTGAGGAAGAACAGCTGATAAATGTCACATTGAAGGGTCTGAGGACACGCAAAATTTAAAAGGGCATTTTCCAAGGAATGCACATTCTTTCAGATTTGTCAACAAACCTAAACGTTGCCTCTGAGGCACAAGCAGCAGCCTCGGCATTTTTGTCAATAGAGGAGTAGATTCCTTTCTACATACACAGCAACATAACTGACATTTTTTTCTCTCCTTAATAAAGACTTCCACTCCCTTGACCTTTAGAATTGACCTTCTAAGATACAGTCCACCATTTCTTGCATAATTATCACCTGTTCTGCTACACAATTGCCACGCTTGTACTCACATTTCTGGATAGAAGACGTTCAGACCACTTGAGCTGGAAGCACCCATAGGTGCCTTCTACATTCCTTCGGTTTTCACTGTGAGCCACAGAGAAAATATAGCAATTTTGTGAGTAACCATCCATAATTCTGTTAAGTGAGAGGTGAATAATGGACAGAGTAAAAACATATCTGAGAGGATATGAGGGTAAGTTTATATGTTAGCATCCATTAGGAGTTATTAATTTCTATAAAAATTTTCTTATTCTGAGTGTATCTATGGGCTGACACCCTGAGTCTAGGAGACCCACCAATTCATTAGCAGGTGAATATATAGGGCTTGCCTAGTGTCCTTGAGCATTGCACAAAACAGTCTTCTAGGCATTGAGAATGTGATAGAAAAAAAAAAATCTGGGGGCACCCAGGTGGCTCAGTGGTTGAGCATCTGCCTTTGGCTCAACCCAGGGTCCTGGGATCGAGTATCGCATCGGGCTCCCAGTAGGGAGCCTGCTTCTTCCTCTGCTTATGTCTCTGCCTCTTTCTCTGTGTCTCTCATGAATAAATAAATAAAACCTTAAAAAAAATCTGTAACTGGTATTAGTAAGCAACAGTTTCAGACAAACACATGGCAAATTTGTTTCCAGTGTGTTCTCACTTCATGTGCTGTGATCTATGAAGAAATGGAAAGAAGGCCAGCATGGAGGGCCTTGAAGGGAGAGTTGGGGTACAGCAGAAGAGCTGGTGGGGCCCGCGGGCGGGCCTCTGTAGTAACTACTGCTACTCTTACTGCTAGTGCAAAGGGGAGCTGTGCTGTTGGGCACTCACTGTGTGCAGTGCTGATGTGAGCACTTGACACGGGCCAGTGTTAATCCTCACGATAATGCCATGGCAGGTACACAGTGAC
This sequence comes from Canis aureus, assembly GCF_053574225.1. Lineage (NCBI taxonomy): Eukaryota > Metazoa > Chordata > Mammalia > Carnivora > Canidae > Canis > Canis aureus. The sequence goes on from NC_135634.1 coordinate 15,384,969, forward strand.
CAGCCCAGGTCACGGCTGTGGGACTGAGTCTCAGGGAGGCCAGCACCTCAGGCAGGGGGGTGCGGGGGCGGGGGGGAGGCTGGTGGCAGGTGGTGGCAGGAGAACACCCAGAAACATGACCCAAGCCCCTCCCACTTACCCATCGTGCCTGTCAGCTCCCAGTGAGTGCTGTGGGTTTTGTTCAAGTGCAGAGGGAGCCAGGTCCGTGGGGGCAGGGAAAGGGATGCTCTTGCTGTGTGATAAACATAAAGCTGCGGCTCAGAAGGACAATGCACAAGGTCCCTGCAGCTCCCACTGTTTCATCGTTTTGGACCAGCCTCTCCTCGTGCCCACTGCCCCATCCTTGGTGATCTTACTCGCCCACAGCCGGCCTTTCCTTGCAGATCCAGTTGAAATGCCTGCTCCTTCACAGAGCCCTCCCTGCGGCTCCCCTCAGCTCAAAGCACCTGTCCTGCCTTGGCCCCCACCTGTGCTTCTTAAGAGAATCACTTTCTACCTGTAGTTACTGTAGTCATTCTGGTGACCTCTTGCCCAGCTAGAAAGCATCAGGTCCCGTAGGGGTCCCCTAAAACAATAGGCACAGCACCTGTGTAGAGTCCGGACGAATTTTGTTGAGTGGCCTCTGGGAAAAGGGACGGACCGGCTGGACAACCTCCTCATGTCTTCCTAGGGGGCAGTTGGGACCAGAGCTTGCTCTTTGGGAGGGAGCCTCCTCTGTGTGTGGCATCACAGCTGGGGTTAGGAGTGGGGCCCTGGAGCCCAAAATCCTGCTCCTCCGATGACAAGCTGTGCAATCTGGGGAAGTTACTAAGGCTCAGGCTTTTCTCCACTTTAAATTTAGGGGTAATAGTACTATTTGCCTCAGGTGTCTCTGTGAGGATTAAATGAAATTTTATATGTGCTTGATACATAGTAAATCATAATAAACAGCATTTATTCTCATCAGAGTCTTTGTGCACGTGCCACCCCAGAAAGTGCACATTTTACTTCTACTTTAAGCCGTGAAGCATAACTGGGAAGTTCTGCAGGAAAACTGTGGTAGCTGCAGCTAAAAGGCTGCTGTGTGGGCCTGGGCTGCAAAGAAGGGTGGGCTCCCCTCGGGGGAGCTCAGGTGTAGACTGTGTGTCTCCTGACTCTCTTAAAGCAAGGTTAAGATTAGTAGGTTCAAGGAGAGACCAGTATTCCAGACTTCTTTCCTTTTTAGTTTCCTAGTCTGCTGAATGAGAGAAAATGTGGCCCCACATTCTTCCTACTCCTGTCCCATGCTCTCTCTTCCTCTCCTTCCCTGGGTGCTCCCTCCCCTCTATTTCCATGGGTGCTCCCTCCCCTTTCTTTCCATGAGTGCTCCCTTCCTACCCCTTCCCTGAGTGCTCCCTCCTCGCCTCTTTCCAGTGCTCCCTCCCCACTCCTCAGATTGCTCCCTTCTCACCCCTTCCCTGAGTGCTCCCTCCCTACCCCTTCCCTCAATGCTCCCTTCCCTTTCCTCACACATCCCAGAGAGCTCTTAGTTTTCTTTTTCTGCAGCCTCTACTAAGAAAAACACTTCGTGCCTCCAGCTGATAGGGTGACTTAAAGGCCCAGGAGCCCATGTGGCTGAGCGGGAGGAGGGGTGGCAAGGATACAGTGATGGGACCAGGGGCTGGAGGCTACTCATAAAGCAGGATGCAGGGTCATGTGGCCTCTGGGAACACATTGGAGCATTGAGAAGTGAACCCAAGGAGCACTTTGCTGCAGGTCCCTGAATGGCCAGGCCCTGCCAAGGCCTGCGGGTTGTGGGGGGCGGGGGTGTCACCCCGCAGGTGTGAGCCGGCTTGCTGCCCGCCGTCCAGACTCTGCTTCGGCTCCGTCAGGAGCTGCCGAATACAGGTCTGCGCGTCACAGACATGCCAACTCGGGGGCCAGAGCCGGCCTGCTGGTCTCTTCCTCTTCTTCTCTGGGCCCTCGCGGTCCAGCAGGGCCACCTTCTCTCCCACCGGCCCTGCTCCCCTCTTCTACTGCCGGTGCCACTTCCCATGTCCTTTGATCTTCCTTCCACAAATATCTATTCCCATCCATCGCCTCCTTCCATTATTTCCTGCCTTGGTTCCCTACCCGTGGCTCCCTACCCGTGGCCTGCCGAGTGTGTCCCGTGCCGCGTGTCCCGTGCCGCGTGTCCGGATGCTTTGGCCTGCCCCTGCCCGGTTCTCGAGGGACAGCACACTGGCTTTCCCTATGCAAACTCCCTCCCTGAGCCTGGGAGGGCATCTCCACCTTGAACTCTTAGTCTTTTCCCGTTTCCGTCCTGCTGTGATGTGTCTGGACGCCCCAGCAGGCTGACCCCTGGGAGACCTCGAGGTTCCCTTCTTCCCTGGACCTGATCCATGAGCGGGGCCCCCTCCCGGCGCGGCCGTGCTTGGCCCTGGGTCCGCCAGCTCCAGCCTAGGCTGGGCCCACACTGGGGTGTCTGCTCCCGGCTTCAGTCAGCGCTCAGAGGTCTCACCTGCCCCCGAGGGAGAAGTGGGTGCAACACCCGGTCCTGGGGCTCTTTCCTCTCCCCGTTCCCGAGGCAATGCCAGCGTGGCTCTCCTGCTCAGTCGTCACATTCCACAGTTGGTCTGGGCCCCGAGACAGTCCTAGGCTGGAACTTGGCCTTGCTGCCCCTCCCCTGGGCACCATGGTGACCCGGCTGCGGGGCCTGAGAGTGGGGCTGCTGCCGAGGACAAATCCCGGAGCCACAGAAGAGTCCTGGAATCCTACCACTGCTCCCTCTGCGGGCTGGGCGGTGTCCGTGAGGCCTGGGGCTGTCCTACAGCTGGCGGACTCTGCTGGCACACCCAGTGGCACCAGGACCCTTAGACTTGTCCAAAACAGACTGATCCTGCCTTACTTTCTTCTTCAGGTGTGGCTGAAAACACTGGCCTGTAACTTTACTGGGGGAGCAGAGCTCCTGTCTCTAATATCCTGCCTGGCAGAGAACACACTGAGACAGTGGCCTCCTCCTCTGGCCAACACCTGTCCGTCCAAGCCTGCCCGGTCAGGGTGGCAAGAGGCAGCCAGTGATGCCGACTGCAGGCCCTGGCCCGGGGCTCAGGGCTGGCCCTCCCTGCACAAGCAGGTCTGGGAAGGGCCCAGGTTGGGCACAAAGAAGGAACTGGCCAGAGCTTATGAAGCCCTGAAGCTTATGAAGCTTATGAAATTTTTCTGCACTAACAAACCCAGAATTCTCAGAGCAGGTGACATCCCCAGGCGTCTTTGACCTTCTTTATACACTTGTAGTGGTGGCTTCCCTGTCCACCTCCTCCTGCCTTCTAGACTGTGAGACTCGGGGACAGGACCTAGTCTTGCCCACCACTGTATCTGAAATAGAACTTAGTGCGGGACTCACTGAGGATAGAGGTCTTGGGTGTCCTGCAGCGACTGCCTGTGGTCGCTGCCTGTGACCAGGGGCCCAGCAGGAAGGTGAGGGACCTGGTCGCTGGCAAGCCATTGCCGAGAAGCCCAGGGTATAACTGGCCAATGATGCAAGATCTGCCCGGGAATCTTGCTGCCTCCTCTGCATCTCAGCCAGACCCTCCATCATGGGCACCGGGTCTGTGGACCATTCCAGAGCTGGGCACTTTTCTCTGCTTTCAGACCAAAATACATTTAGACCCTGGGTGACGTGGGAAACAATGGCAGAAGGAAATGTAGATGAAGGGAATTGTCCTTATAACCTGCAGCCCCCCCCCCCCCCCCCCCCCCAAGTACTTGAGGCCGGCAGAGTGTCCTGTTCCTCCGGGAAGCTCCCAGCTATCTTAATGTTAATGCCTTACTGGAGAGAAAAACAACCTTGGTTTGACAATAGCCAGGCCTCCACCATTAGCATATGAAAGCCCTTTTGAAAGTTTCTTACATTTTCTTCGATCCAACCACAAAGTGTATAATCAGTCGCCCCTCCCAATCCTGGGGCAGCAGCTCTTCCTGCCCATGGGTCCTGCCCCTGTGCATTAATAAAACCACAATTTTGCACTGAGGTCGTTTCAAGAAGTCTTTCTTGGCTGCCGGCTCTGGACCCTACCAACCTCCCCAAAACATTCCAAATGGTGTATCATGGGGTGAGGGGAGGGCAGGCCAGCTTGTGGACGAAACTCTCATGGTCTCCTCTCAGATGCTCCCTGCTGGTCAGTATCTGGAGGAGCCACAGGCCACCTGGAAGTACCTTTGGGGTACTTCCCCTTTGGGGATGATACTGGGGTATCATCTAGGTAACTAGGATGAGTACAAGGATTATACCTCCTGGGTCTAAGGGTGAGAGAGACCCCCGTATAGGAAATTCTGACAGGCTGCCCTTTGGGATGTCAGGTTAGGACCCCTGAAATTGGCCAAGGTGATCATGGTCATGGCCTTCCAATTTTAGTGGCTCCCGTGGTTCCTTCCTCTCTCTGCCCCTGGCGTCTGTGGCTCACCTATCTCTCGTTACCAGCCCCACAACCCAGGTGTGTGGTAGGAGGCTCTGGTCTCCAAGAGGAGTCCTTGCCATAGCTGCCAGGTCAGTCATCTGTTCCCACATCTCTACCATGTGATGAGCTACTGCAAAGCCTAGTGGCTCTCAGCATTCAGTTAGGGCATGGGTCTGCAGGCTGGGGGTTTACCTGGGCTGGCCCAGGCTCCCTCACCTCGCGGGCGCCCAGACGGATGGTCCAACTGAGCCAAAGGTCTCTTCTCCAGCAGGCTAGCCTGGACATGTCCTTAGGATGGTGGGCGAGGGGAGAGGTGAGCAAGTCCAAACCTGTGCTGTGTCCCATGTGTTAGTGCCCCATTGGGCAAAGCCCACATATCTGCCCCAGAACCAGGGTGGGAGGATGGCACAGGGTCACCTGGGAGATGTCGCCAAAGCTTGAGGAACTTTGACCCGAACCACAGACTGAAAGGGGGTGTGAGCTTGGCTTTTCTTTTTTTTCTTTTTTTTTTTTTTTTTAAATTTTTTTTTTAATTTTTATTTATTTATGATAGTCACACAGAGAGAAAGAGAGAGAGGCAGAGACACAGGCAGAGGGAGAGCAGGCTCCATGCACCAGGAGCCCGATGTGGGATTCGATCCCGGGTCTCCAGGATCGCGCCCTGGGCCAAAGGCAGGCGCCAAACCGCTGCGCCACCCAGGGATCCCAAGCTTGGCTTTTCTGAGCAGCACTCGGTGCATTTAGTATGCCCTCCCCATGCATGCTGCTCCGATCCCATGTTCCCCCCTCACAGAATTTCTCCAGGTCCCACTGCCTGCTCCTTGAGTGGGGCTCTCACTTCTATTTGAGTTCCTTGGTTTGCAGAGCATCTCATTCCTTCTACCTGACCCGTGCCCCTCTGTCTGACCCCCTCAGATGACCATTGTCTGGTCTGTGACTCCACTTGCCTCTTGGCATTTCGGCTCCAGGCTCTGGAGCACCCGGAAGAGGCAGGGCCACACTTCACCCTGTGCCTTCCCCAGCACCTGAGGACATAGTCCAGTTCCACCCATTCTGAGAATGAGGATGAGATATCTACAACCAAGATCATCCTAAAAAATACCTTTTTCTTGGGCAGCCCTGGTAGCCCAGCGGTTTAGTGCCACCTTCAGCCCAGGGCATGATCCTGGAGACCCGGGATTGAGTCCCACATCGGGCTCCCTGAGTGGAACCTGCTTCTTCCTCTGCCTATGTCTCTGCCTCTCTCTCTCTCTGTGTCTCTCATGAATAAATAAATAAAATCTTAAAAAACAAAACAAAACACTTTTTCTTGACCTTGTGTGTTCTTCAAAGTCCCATTTCTTTTTAACTTTCCTTTTAACAATAAAAAACAACAATGGGGCATCTGGATGGCACAGTGCTTAAGCATCTGCCTTTGGCTCAGGTCGTGATCCCTGAGTCCTGGGATTGAGTCCCACATCGATCTCCCCTTGGGGACCCTGCTTCTCTCTCTGCTTATGTCTTTGCCTGTCTCTCTGTGTCTCTCATGAATAAATAAATAAAATCTTAAAAACAGCAACAATAACAAAAGCTTTGAAAGAGTGGTTCACACCTACTTCTTCCACTCCTTATTACCCACTTGCTCCCTGGTTCCCTACAAGTTTTTCTGAGTTTTTTTCCCCTTTTTTTTTGCCCTAGAAAATACTTTCTTGAAAGTCAGCAGAGTTCGGAACATCACATGTGGGTTTTTTTTTTTTTTTTAAGATTTTATTTATTTATTCATGAGACACAAAGAGAGGCAGAGACACAGGCAGAGGGAGAAGCAGGCTCCATGCAGGGAGCCCGACGTGGGACTCGATCCCCTGTCTCCAGGATCACGCCCTGGACTGAAGGCTGCGCTAAACCGCCGAGCCACCCGGGCTGCCCATCACATGTGTTTTTTATTTAATTCTTGAAAAACCCTGACAAGACAGGCCTGCATGTTACCATGGCCCTTTCACAGAGGACGAAATCAAAGCTTGGCCTGAGTCAGGACAGGTGATGGAACACGGGCCTGACCACAGGGGCTAAGTTTTTAGCCATCATTCTAACCCTGAGTACAGTGCTGGAATGTGTTCAATGGCGGATCCCTCCGAACCCTGGCTGTGCTGAGGGGGGTGTATTCGTTTGCTTAGGGCTGCTGGAAACAAGTACCACAAACCGAAGGCTTAGGCAACAGACATTGAGCATCTCACACAATTCTAGAGGCTGCAAGTCTGAGATCGAGGTGTCTGTAGGGCCATGCTCCCTCTGAAGGTTCTAGGGGAGGTTCTGTTCCAGGGTCCTCTCCAGGCTTCCAGTAGCATGACTGCAGACTTCACATGGCATTTTCCGGGTGTCCACATCTATGTCCAGATTCCCCATTTTATAAGGACATCAGTCATAGTAGATTAAGGCCCACCCTGATGACCTCATCTAAACTAATTGTATCTGTATCAACCCTCTTTCGAAATAAGGTCATGTTCTGAGGTACTGGGGTTTAGGACTTCAACGTATGAATATGGGGGTGGGGGTAGCAGGTGATCCATGGACAGCCCATAAGCAGACAATGTAGATGGTACCTTCAAGCCCCTCCCCTGATGTACTGAAGGAGCATTTGCATTTTAACAAGATGCCCAGGCAATTCCAATGCACATTAAGATGTGAGAAATGCTTGTCTATAACACCTTCCGCAAAGAAGTATGGCAGCATGAAGCAAGATTCTTAGGATGATCCTAATTGTCCAATTTCAGTTAGAAGAGAAATAATTTTAAAGATGGACAAAAACAATGTATACAAAGAAGTTTAGTCCAGGTTATTCCATAGAAATAAAACATTTTTGTGCGGTAAGCATTACTTGCTACCATTTTTAGCTGGAAAATTGTTTGTTTTTTTATTGTTCCATTTCAGGTGACATTTGAGTTAAAGTTGCTTTTGTGGGAAATGTTTCCTGAAATCTAAACTGGCTTATAACCAAATTTCTGGAACACGACCTATTTGTAAACTTGGAGATTACAGCAAATCAACCGTTGAACTCAAGAGCTTACTTAACTAAGGAATACTATTTTTGTTCAGTATGATAATGGCATTATGTTTATGTAGGAAAATGGGCCCTTCTTGAGAGGATATTGTATGATTCAGGGGTGAAGTGGCATGAAGACTGGGATTTGCTTTTTAAAAATACAGCAAAATGAAAATTAATGGAATGAGTGTAGTGAAATGATGGCTGTTAAATCTGGGTGATGGGTTCATAGAGGAAATTTCTTTCTTTCTTTCTTTCTTTCTTTCTTTCTTTCTTTCTTTCTTTCTTTCTTTCTTCCTTCCTTCCTTCCTTCCTTCCTTCCTTCCTTCCTTCCTTCCTTCCTTCCTTCTTTCCTTCCTTCCTTCCTTCCTTCCTTCCTTCCTTCCTTCCTTCCTTCCTTCTTTCTTTCTTTCTTTCTTTCTTTCTTTCTTTCTTTCTTTCTTTCTTTCTTTCTTTCTTTCTTTCTCTCTTTCTCTCTTTCTCCCTTCCTTCCTTCCTTCCTTCCTTCCTTCCTTCCTTCCTTTCTTTCTTTCTTTCTTTCTTTCTTTCTTTCTTTCTTTCTTTTCTTTCTTTCTTGGCTTAAAAACACAGGGCTTGAACTCATGACCCTGAGATCAAGACCTGAGCTGGAATCAGGAATCATACACTTTACCCAACTAAGCCACCCAGGTACCCCCATGGAGGGAATTTCAACTCTATTTTTTAGCGTACTTGAACATTTTTACTATAAAAAAAGTTTAAAAATACGATCATGTAAAGTGTTAAAAATTAATTTTCTCTCAGGTGTTCTTTTGACAGCCATGTCTTTTCAGTTATTTTATTTATTTTTTATTTTTAAAAAATATTTTATTTATTTGTGAGAGAGAGAGAGAGTGAGCATGAGCAGGTAGGAGGGAATGAGGGAGAGGGAGTAGCAGATTCTCCACAGAGTAGCAAGCCCCATGCAAGGCTTGATCCCAGGACGCTGAGATCATGACCTGAGCCAAGGACCGATGGCTTAACGGACTGAGCCACCCAGGTACCCCATCTTCTCAAGTATTTTAGTCACACGATGTTTAACCATCTATTCCTCTGTTTCCTCAGTTTTTTAGTTTGTGACAAACTCATGCAGGTCTTCCTCCCCATGTTGATCATTGTTACTTACTGGCCTCCTTTAGAAGGAAAGACTGCTTGGTTTAGTGTGGGACAGACGAAAGGAAATAATTGCCCTGCTGGCTAAAGTTGTGATCTACACACATTTTGTTAGCCTCCTACCATCCCTCTTTCTGGTGCTTTTATGACTCTGGATTTTAGTGGTAAGAACAACAATAATTTCTCAATAGAGCAAGACATGATATTTCTAAACAATGACCTAATATGAGTTTTAACAAGACCGGCCTTGGAAGAAGAAAATCTACTATGATGAATGCTTACTCCAAAACTGATGCATGGAGTTATTAAATGTTTCTTTTTTTTTTTTTTCCTTTTCTTCCTTCCTTCCTTCCTTGAGTAAGCTCAACACCCAGCATGGTGCCCAACATGGGGCTTGAATTCACGACCCAGAGATCAAGACCTGAGCGGATATCAAGAGTTGATTGCTAACCATCTGAGCCACCCAGGCTCCCATTAAATGTTTCTTTTAAAAAGTATTCTGAGAATGTCAGTTAAAGCCTTACCAGTTTACCTTTCCCTGCCAGGTACCAGATGGACTGGACACGTTAAGAAAACTCTTCACAGTGCGGATCAATAAACACGAAATTTCAGAGATAATACCCAGCTTCCTAGGTCATTTCTTTCCCTGAGGTCCCTTCTCCCCCAGGGGGTGATTTATCAATAGCACAAATCTGACCGTGTCACGGTGGCTGACGATCTTCAGGATGGGTTCTAAACCCCCAAGCGAGCCATCTGAATCTGTCTAGCTCTTCAGCCACACTTGTTGCCACCCCCTGCTGCTCGGGCTTCTGCTCTGGTCATTGCTAATCACTTGTGGTTCTCTGCAGCCACCTCCCCACACAGCAGCAGCACAGGAACCACCTCCTACACCTGTAGCCTTTAAGTCCTTCCTCCCAACCTTCCCCCTGCCCCCAGGCAGTCCTCTTGGTCCCCGATGCCCCGATGCCCCCGCTCCTTCATCAGCCTTCACAGGAGCCACCTCTCCCAGGATGGTTTTCTTGAGTACCCCTTGGATCATGAATTTTGGCTAGCAAACCTTCTAGAGTCTCCATCATGACAAAATCTAAATAATTAAAACAAAGTTAATTTTACTTAGAAATAATTTACCGGGCAACCCGGGTGGATCAGCGGTTTAGCGCCGCCTTCAGTCCAGGGCGTGATCCTGGAGACCTGGGATCGAGTCCCACGTCGGGCTCCCTGCATGGAGCCTGCTTCTCCCTCTGTCTCTGCCTCTGTCTCTCTCTCTCTGTGTCTCTCATGAATAAATAAAATCTTAACAACAACAACAACAACAACAACAACAAATAATAATAATAATAATAATAATAATAATAATAATTTACCATCCAAAAGGGATACTTTCATCATTTAGTGAGACTTTATCATGAAGCCAAAGCACCGTTTTGTGTTCCCTACACCCCCTGAGTGCTGGCTTCCTCTTCCCATGTGGAGACAGAGTTGATGGTGCTCTGTTCTCTGACGGCACCTGTAACCCCAGCCCTATGGTGATGTGGTGGGTGTAGGGTGTGTGTGTTAGGACGTGGTGGCCATGGTGACAAGTGTCTGGGTTCTGAGCCCTACAGTAAAATAGTAGGAGCCCCAATCCAAGCCCTTCTGTCCCCTGGCAGGATTTGAGACACTTGGTACATTTTCCCCAGATGTTCTTACAGTCTGTCAATCGTTGGGCTTGGCTTGTGGCTTTATCCTTCTACTCTGCTCCTGGTGGTTTCTCCTGATTGGTCAGGCTGAGGCCAGTATGATTTGGGAGCACTCCTCCTTTGACAGGACTCTAGTAGCTCTGAAGGGCAGTAGCTGCCCTTCCTGAGCTGGGATGTCTGTTTCCCAGCAGTTTCAGTTCTCATCAGTGTCCGGTTGGAAATTCTTCCCATTTCTGACAGCACCCTGCATGTTGCACTAATTCTATTTTTATTATGTTTTATTTATTTATTTGAGAGAGAGAGAGAGAGAAAGAGAGAGAGCATGAATGGATGGGGGGGGGCAGAAGGAGAGAGAGAGAAGCAGACCCCCTGCTGAACAGGGAGCCCTTTGCTGGGTTGGATCCCAGGACCCCGGGATCATGACCTGAGCTGAAGGCAGATGCTTCACTAACCCAGGCACCCCTGCACTAATTTATTTAACTGGCTTTCAGCTTTCTTGAGTTCTTGCTGAAAGAACTTGGGACATCTATCCTTCAACAGCAGGGAGAGAAAGTGATACAAACTACACTTATACCATTGGGCCTAAAATTGCCTTCCCATTCCTACAGCCAAGGTGTCATTGGGCTGACCTTGACACCACTGATGCTACTGGAGCTGACTCCCTTTCCCAGGAACCTATGCATAACCCAAGAGCCTGAGCACCCTCTACCAGCTCCCTTCCTCCCTTGCTCTTACCCTCTGAGCCATCGTGCCTCTAGTATTCTCTCTTCCAAAACTTTTATTGCCTCCTTGTTCAGAGAGTAGCCCTATAGGATACTCCAGAATGTGGAGTACGCAGTTTGCCACATAGTTCCAGCAATAGGGTGGAGGTTCTGTTCCCACCCTGCCTGGACCCCCAGCATGGGAATAAAGACATGATAAGTCACGTGGGTGCAGAGATTGCCGGCCTCATTCATGCCTATGTTGTTCCCACCCCGACCCAGGGCCAGCATTCACTAAATATGTGTTAGCTTGGTGAACGAAAGAGCGAACAGCTCTCTATTCACCCAGATGGTATGATGATCATAAATTAACATGAACCTAACTAAGAAGTGGCGGGCAACATCCAGGAAAGGGTGGTTTCTGGAGGTAAGAGATGGTGATGAGCTCGGGACGCATGGAATGAGGCCATAGGGACTGGGGATCAGAAATTCTTTACAGACGGGGAGCCAAGTAGTGAGCCAGGGGAGAGAGTCTAATAAATATCTATAAAGGAACAAGGATTCCTGAGAAAGTGTCCAGTTTTTAGCCATGGAGAGCAAATCCCCAAAATAACTATATATTTGCATATGTTTACAAGTGCCAAGCCCTGCTCTAAGCCCTTTCTATACATTAATTCACGTAGTTTTCACTCAATTCTGCTTCAAGCCAGGCAGAGAGGTTACATAATTGCTGTGGGTCCTGCAGCAAGAAATGATGGGATTTGACCCTATGCACTCTGACTTTGGAGTCCATGCACTTAACCAAAGATCAATGGATTTGAAACCCAGTGCTTTCAGTTATAAAATAACACAGCCAGAACCATGGGGCCGCTGCACAATCCAAGTATGTTGGGTAGAACATGTCATTTTCTCAATGCTATTAAAATCTGCTATTAAGGCCATTTGAGATGTATGTGTGTATATGTAAATGTCTACATGTATGTATGTGTATATATTTTTTTCTTTATACATTTTTTTTCAGGTCAAATAGAGATCTAACATCCAAATTTAACTTCAAACAATCTTTCACACATCTGTGTGCTAACAGCACATCTTTTCCTTCCTTTCCAGGACTTGTCCTTACGAGTCTCCAGTGCTCCAAACCTGGTAAGAAGGGCTTCCATTCCTGTCCCCTCCCCTACCCCACTATCTCTTCTACACTTCTGGAGACTCAGACTGACAGCTTTATGCTTTTCTTGACTTTCAACATTCACCTTCTATCAAAGCCTTTGAGTGACATCTTCCTTTTTGAGGTTAGGCCTCCTCTTCCTATAATTAAGAATTAGACCATAAATGAACTTTATTAATCTGCAGTATTGGTACCAAATATTCTGCTGTTGTGGCCTATCCATCTGTAGGCAAACTTTGGGATGATTTCATTTTGTAAGCAAATGCAAATGAGTCACCTCACATCAGTGGAGAGTCAAGCATGAGATTTCTCACATTTTTAGGATATTTTATTGTGATAAAAAACCTGGGAGTGTTTTGGGGCTCTTTGTTTTTTATTGGATGGATATACACTTAGGGTTTAACACATTTTAGTATACACGTCCATGTATATAACATATTCATGTCTTCTTACAAATTAAGTTGTATTAACAACCACCTCATGATTGTAAGGCCAAAATGTCTTTTCTGATGGATGGATAGATAGAAATGTTACAAAAGATCATGTTTTTCATCTCAGCATTGTTTATAGCCATAATTTACCCATTGAGGTTAACTAAAGACTAAAAAAGAATCTAAGGAAGGCCATTTAGGTCTTGAATGAAATATCTTTTTATACTCCTTATTCTCCAACTGAAGTAGATGAAAGCTTATGGAAAGCTTTAGCTGAGCTAGGCAATACATAATTTAGGAAATCCAATTTGAGATTACATTCACATGTCAGAAACCCAATGATGTCTATCCATTAGTAGACAAGTAGATGATAAATAAGGTGCAACTTATTAGCTAGGTGATCAGCTGGCTTGGTTGAAGTTCATTGATTTCGCACACCATCAACCTTACCTGACATTTTGCCATTTACCATTGACCTGGAATAAAGGCAATTTTAAACATATTTTGCTTACTTGATGAATTTTTAAAAATTTTTAGCTATTTGTGTTTGTGGAAAAATTACATAATGGGATTTGGGTTCCAAAATTTTTTCTTATTAAGTGGATAGATTATCACATACTTTTTAAATATCTTACTTCAAAATCATTTGGTGTACATTCAGATGAAAAGCAATTATGATAAACTCTTAAAAATTTACTCAGCCTATTTTACAATGTTTTTAATATTTAGGATGAAGGAGAATATTGAAGCATCCCTGACCAGGTGGATTTCAGTGGGCATATTATTATAATTTAGGTGATACTCAGGGAAGGTGAATGTGTTTCTAAAGAAGGAGGAGCCCCAAAGTTATATGATTTTTATTAATGATGGAGAAAAACAGTATACATTTTTACTGTAGAAAAACTACAAATTTAATAGCAATAGAACTAGGTACAATTTCTACGTGTTTTTTGTTTTGTTTTGCTTTTTTGGTAAACTTGTGATTTAAAAAAAATCTCTTACCTAGCAATAATTTATGTGTATTTTAAAGCATTTTTAGTCACACGCTAAAGGATGATCTAACTTACAATGCATACGTGTGTTCTCCTCTTTTATCTTGTGCTTCCTTCCCAATTAGAATAAATATCATTAATGAAAATGCTTTGCTGAAGTCAGATTTTATACAAAAATACAACCACAGAAGGGAACCATCAAACTGTTCACAGAACTTATGTTGCTTGGAATTAATTGTTGGAATCCTAGACAACAATGGGAACCCAAAGGGAAAGAGACAGTCTGTATACAAGAAAAGCTTCTGTTAAATAGATGTTTTAATTTCTCAAACGAGGTCATTTAGCAATGACAGATGGAGACTTCAGTGATGCCCCTCTCTTTCTTCTCTTCCGCTCTGGAACCAGGGAGGACTGGGGGAGGTTAGGATCCCCACCCCTTTGTCCCTGGAGTCCTTCTGGAGAGCCTTCTGGCCAGCTGGAGCTCTTTGTGTGCTGCCAGAATTCAGACACTTTATCTTTACTGAAGCTTAGCCTCTCACCGTGTGATGTGCTGCACTGAGGCAGGCTGCTCCTTAGGAAGCCCAGCACAGAGCGTGGAGACCCACCCACAGCCAGACCTTGACCTCCTCTGTCGCTTTTCCCTTTATGTCAGCAACCCCCTGGGATCTTAGGCATGGTGGCTTGAAGGATTTGGACCTTGTTAAGTGCTGTACTTTTGAGTTTAAGGTTTTGCAATTTTACTTGGTCCCTTGTTTTAAATTGTTCCATTGCAAACTGAGCATTTGATTGTATAGTTACAATGCTTGAGCTTTTAAACTTATTTGTCATTGAAACTGTTCCAAATTTTGGAAAAAGCAAAAATAGAATGTTCTATATTGTCACTGAGTTCCAAGGTATGTTCATTCTCATGTAATGAAAAAACATATGTGACTTTCTGAAAACTTGCTTTTAAACCTTAATCAAATATTTATTAACATTTAGGGATCCCTGGGTGGCGCAGCGGTTTGGCGCCTGCCTTTGGCCCAGGGCGCGATCCTGGAGACCCAGGATCGAATCCCACATCGGGCTCCCGGTGCATGGAGCCTGCTTCTCCTTCTGCCTGTGTCTCTGCCTCTCTCTCTCTCTGTAACTATCATAAATAAATAAAAATTTAAAAAAAATATTTATTAACATTTAAATTAAAATATGTTCATTTTTAAAAGCAGGTTTATAGTCATTTGAGATGGAAACCATTGACCAATAACTGTCTCTATTCTTCACATAAAAATGACACCTTTATGTCAAATAAAATTTACCATTCGGTGGTAACTAACTTTTTAAAAAAAGATTTTATTAATTTATTTGAGAGAGAGAGAGAGAGAGAGAGAGAGCACAAGTAGGCAGGGCGGCAGGCAGAGGGAGCAGGAGTCTTCCCAACTATCAGGGAGCCCAACACAGAGCTCCATCCCAGGACCCCAGGATCATGACCTGAATCAAAGGCAAATGCTTAACTGACTGAGTCATCTAGGTGCCCGTGATAATTAACTTTTAATATCAAAACTGAAATTGATTGAGAATCACTTCAAATGAAAATTCTAAAAATAAAATGAAATTCTGTTTTAACTCTGGAGGCCAGCAAGCTCAATTTCCCACAGAGGCCACGAGAGGGAGCTGTTGAATCTTAAACCAAATATATTTGAATTTCAACAAACCTTTGGGTAAACTACCCAGATAATCTGGTCTAAACAATGTAATGCATTGTAATAAGCAGTAGCACGGTTTTCATTCCTATTAGGACAAAATTTATGCCTATAATTAAGAGGTACTGCAGTTCAATTCGATGAATACTTTAAAGACATGTTGTTCATAAGTCACTCTCTTTTAAAAGGGGATATAAAGCATTCAAATGGTTCATGAGCAGATGTGTATGTCTGGGTATGTGCACTTGCATGATGATATTAGAACATAATATA
Organism: Canis aureus; assembly: GCF_053574225.1. Classification (NCBI taxonomy): domain Eukaryota; kingdom Metazoa; phylum Chordata; class Mammalia; order Carnivora; family Canidae; genus Canis; species Canis aureus. The sequence continues at coordinate 15,400,460 of NC_135634.1, forward strand.
TAAGAACCATAAGAAAGAAACAAAGTACCATGGAGTTTCAAAAGAGAGAACTGGCATCCTGCAAGGTGGGTTGGAGAAGGTGGCATTTAAGGATGCACAGAGGGGTACCCCGGGGGTGTGACAATAGGAGATGGGGAAATATGCTAAGCGCAGAACATAGCATAAATGAAGGAAAGGAACTTAGGAGAAGCCTGAAAATTCCCATTTGCTTGAAGCTTCAGTTATGTAAAGGTAATTAAAGGAATATCAAGCAGGAAAGGCAGGTCAGGATGCATTGTGAACCCATGTAAATAAATACTGGAGGACTTATTTGTACCTAATTACTCTGAATGTCAAAGTGTGACCAAAGGAACTCTTAGCCTGCACATGCTAACACTATTAAATGCTATAGTGTTCACTGTTAATTAGGCATTATTCATCAAATATCTCTTGAGCACATACTAGACATAAGTTCTTAGAAAATATTTTTTTAAAAGATTTATTTATTTATTTGGGGTGGGGGGGGAGGGCAGAAGGAGAGAGAATCTCAAGCAGACTCCCTTCTGAGTGTGAGCCTGATGCAGCTCTTGATCTTCTGTCCTGAGATCATGACCTCAACAGAAATTAAGAGCCAACTAAGCTATCTAGACACCCCAAGTTCTTAGAAAATCTTAATAGTTTTTAGTTACAGTATTCTGAACCTGCTAAAGCATTTGTAAATTTTTCAAAAGTCATTGAAAGTGATCTTCTTTTAAAAAATGGTTAATAGAAACTTCTACTATATTTATTAAGACAGAAATGACTGCTTCTTAGAGTACTGTGGTATCTTTAAAAATACAAAATAAGAAAAATTTTTAAGAGTTAAAACAAAACAGAAACTATCTACAGGAAGTGGGATGAATTTCATTCTGAAGTTTTCTGACCACCAGTGCAAGGCAGGCAGTCCTGTGGTCCACGTTGTTTGCATTTGATGAATCCATCTGCCGAATTAGAAGTTTTCCTGGAATTAAACTCCAGCAAAAATTTATAGTGTAGGCTGTTATATTAAAAGAACATTTAATAGTATGCCAGACAATAACTTTAGCTGTTTCTAAAAATTACATAGAGGTTGTTCAATCACCCTTGGATCCTCTATAAATGTAGATGTTAAGGCATAACTCAAGTAATTAATTTCTCTGGAAAGTAGAGATAACATGGTCCTGATAGCTTGCTTAGATTGTCTAATTTAGAGAGAAAATTAGGGAATAACAAGTGATGTCTCATAGTGTGATAGGTGGAATAATTCCATGCCTACCTCCAAAGTTGTCCTTGCCCTAATCCTTGGAACCTAAATATACTACTTTGTATGGCAAAGAGTGCTAGAACAAAGATCCTGGATTATCCAGTAGACCCAATGAATCACAAGGGTCCTTAAAAGGGGGGAGGGGGAAGAAGAGTAGGTCAGGGGAATTCTGTGTGAGGACTTGATCTGACATTGCTAGGTTTGGAGGTAGAGGAAGAACCAGGAGCCCAGGAATGTGGGTGGCTTCTAGAAGCTGGAAAAGGCAAGAATATAGATTCTTCCCTAGAGCCTCCAGTAAAGAATGCAGCCCTGCTGACATGTTAATTTTAGCTCTGTTGGGCTTTTAACCTACAAGGCTGTAGGTGACAAATCTGTGTTCAAGCTACCAAGTTTGTGATAATTTATTACAGCAGCAATAGGAACTAATATATATAGACCCTCTCTAATATCACAGTCAGTTCATAATAAAAATCCCCTGATTACCTGTCATGTAGATATCTCATGTTAGTACATGTGAGCTGTGAGCTTCAGTTACTAGGATTGAGGGGATGAAAATGGCCAACATGTGGGAAAGATTTATGAATCATATGCTATGCAGGTTTATAAATCTGAATAATCCATGTCATGACACATTAGCAGGAGAGGTGGCCAAGAGAGAGTGATCAGATGTACCTTAGACTAGACTTCATCCATGTATCTATAATTTGCCAAATCGTTTGCCAGTCATCTCCCTAAGATTCTTCAACTCATGGAAGTTGGAAAGCTGAAGTCTGGAGATTTTCAGACCTTGGAAGGTGCTTAAATATTTATTGAATGGATGGATGGATGGATGGATGGATGGTTGGATGAATGGCTGGACGAGGAGGATGAACAGGTAAAGACAAACCAGGCTGTTGGCTAAAGAAGAAACACTACTTTATTCTCCTGGGTTGTGGTTGGGTCGATAAGACCAGCCACATACATGAATAGGGAGTCCTATCTGGAAAGTTAGTGACCTGGTGCCCCTGAGTCCTCTGCCACTGGAGATCTGGTGGCTGCACAACACCATTCCTACAGAACAGCAGACGCAGTAGCTACTGTGTTATCATTAAGTATTGAATGCTGACTATGTGCTATACAGTAAGTTCTTTTTCAACATTTTTCATGTTTTTATAAATATTTGGTAATGCAAAAGAATACTTGTGTGTGTTATAATGCATAATAATAGACTGAACATCTGGACCACTGCATATATATTAAGAGATAGAACATTATGTTTATAATGTTCTATAATAATATATAGTATATAAAATGATATAATACAATAGAGTTCCCTGTGTGTTAGTCCTTGATTATGTACCCTGTCTTCTCTCAAAAGATAGTATTCCAAAAATTGGTTTTTAAAATTTTTTTATTTTTATTTTTTTAAATTTTAGTATAGTGTACAGTGTTATTTAAGTTTCAAATGTACAATATAGTAATTCAACAATTCTGTATATTATTCTGTTCTTATCAAGATAAGTGCATCTTACCCCATCACCTATTTTGCCCATTGTCCCACCCACCTCCCCTCTGGTGACCACCAGCCTGTTCTCCATAGTTAAGAGTCTATTTTATGTTTGTCTCTTTCTGTGTTTGTTTTGTTTCTTAAATTCTACATATGAGTGAATTCATATGGTATTTGTCTTTCTCTATTTCACTTAGATCTATCCATGTTGTTGCAAATGGCAAGATTTTTATTTTTTATGACTAATAGTCCATTGTTTATATATAACCAAATCTTCTTTATCCATTCATCTATTGATGGACACTCAGGTTGCTTCCATTATTTGGCTATTGTGAATAATACGACTACAAACACAGGAGTGGATGTATCTTTTCAAATTAGTGTTTTTGTATTCTTTGGGTAGATACCTTGTAGTGGAATTCTTGGATCATAGGGTAATTCTATTTTTAATTTTTTGAGGAACCTCCATATTGTTTTCCACAGCAGCTGCACCAGTTTGCACTCCCACCAACAGTGGAGGAAGGTTCCTTTTTCTCCACATGTTCTCCAACACTTGTTTTTTATGTTTTCGATTTTAGCCATTCTTACAGGTGTGAAGTGATATCTCATTGTGGTTTTGATGTGCATTTCCTTGATGGTGAGTGATGCTGAGTATCTTTACAGGTGTCTGTTGGCCATCTGTATATCTTTGGAGAAATGCCTTCTGTCTGTTTTTAGTTGGATTATTTGTTTTTTTGGTGTTGAGTTGAATAAGTTCTTTATATATTTTGGATACTAACTCCTTATTGGATAGATCATTTGCAAATATCTTCTCCCATTTCTGAATATTGTTTTCAATTCTCTTCTCTTTGTTGTTTTACCATAAATACATATGCCCCTAAGGGAGAGAGAGAGAGAGATGGAGAACGTGCACATAAGTTGGGGGATGGTTTGCAGAGTGAGAGGGAGAGTCTTAAGCAGCCTCCGTGCCCAGTGCAGAGCCTGATGCAGGGTTCAATCTCATGACCCTGAGATCATGACCTGAGCTGAAATCAAGAGTTGGTTGTTTAACCAACTGAGCTACCCAGGCTCCTCAATTGTTGCTTATTTTTAAAAATTTTATTAAAATGGTATCATAGTGTATGCCTTCTCCTTCTCATTGCTTTTTCATTCATCATACTGATTCTTGAGGTAATAATGTATGCATTTTCTCTACTCTAAAGTATTTCACTGTACTTATATCACAAAGTGTATGTGTATGTATCCATATTATCTTATGAATAAACATTTGTCTTAACCGTTGCAGACACGCTTCTATGAATATTCTGTACAGGTCTCCCAGAATCCATATATAAATTTCTTTAGGACATACATTTAGAAGTTGTTGGATCATAGTGGAGCTATATGTTCAAATTTTTTTTTTTAAGATTTTATTTACTTATTCATGAGAGACACAGAGAGAGAGGCAGAGACATAGGCAGAGGGAGGAGTAAGCTCCTCTCAGGTAGCCAGTTGTGAGACTCTATCCTAGACCCTGGAATCACACCCTGAGCAAAAGGCAGATGCTCAACTGCTGAGTCACCCAGGCATCCCTATATGTTCAACTTCTAAATATTTTATATATTTATTCATGAGAGACACACACACACACACACACACACAGAGGCAGAAACACAGGCAGAGGGAGAAGATGTGGGACTCGATCCCCAGACCTGGAATCACGGCCTGAGCCGAAAGCAAGAGATGCTCAACCACTGAGCCACCAGCCATCCCCCTATATTCAACTTTTAAAAAGAATCCTAAATTCTTTCCCAAAGTAGTTGTACAAATTTATACATAAAACCAGTGGTTGGTGCAATTTCTTTTTGCTCTAAATCCTTATTAAAGTCAATATTTTCAGTTTTCAAATTTCTGTAATTGAGTGGGATACAAAATTATATCTCACTATGATTTGAATTTTCCTTTTTGTGAATTCTAATAAAGTTGATTTTCTTTTTCTTTCTTTCTTTCTTTCTTTCTTTCTTTCTTTCTTTCTTTCTTTCTTTTCTTTCTTTCTTTCTTTCTTTCTTTCTTTCTTTCTTTCTTTCGATTTTGTTTTTATGTAATCTCAACCACCCTTTGTGAGACTCAAACTCACTACCCGGGATCAAGAGTTGCACACTCCACTGACTGAGCCAGCCAGGTGCCCAAGCATCCATCTTCTCATAATTATTAGCCATTTACATTTCTTTCCAATAAAATATCTGATCATATATTTTGTCCTTTTTTAAAAAAAATTGGCTTATTTTATATATTTTGGGTACTAATTCATTGTTAGTTATATAGGTTCCAAACATCTTCTCCCTAATGCGTGACTTATTATTTCATCTATTTTTATGGCGAAACAGAAGTTTCAGAACAGAAGTTCTTTTTTTTTTTTTTAAGATTTTATTTATTCATAGAGAGAGAGAGAGGCAGAGACACAGGCAGAGAGAGAAGCAGGCTCCATGCAGGGAGCCCGTCATGGGACTCGATTCTGGGTCTCCAGGATCACACCCTGGGCTGAAAGCGGCGCTAAACCTCTGAGCCACCCGGGCTGCCCAGAACAGAAGTTTTTAATGGATTCATTCTTTTTTCCTTTTATGATTAATGCTTTTTGTGAGTTAAGAAGTTCTTTCCTATCCCAAAATCATATAGTCTCCTCCAAATACCCTTTTAAAGTTTGAAGTTTTATGTCTTTAATATTAAGGGTGCCATGAATTATTATTCATGGGTGTAGGGGAAGGAAGTATGAGGTGAAGCAGAGCTCCTCTCCTATCTCACAGATCTGTTTCAATATTATTTACTCTTTTTCTGTTCTGTTTGAGTTTGGGTGAGATAGAATTATTTGATCCTTTACTGTTTAGTAAAATTGTTTATAATAGTGTGTAGAAATTGGTTACAAAACTACTGTTCTTTTTATAGGAAGGTTTTATTTTTTATTTATTATTTTTTAAAGATTTTAGTTATTTATTCATCATACACGCACACACAGAGAGAGAGAGAGAGAGAGAGAGGCAGAGACACAGACAGAGGGAGAAGCAGGCTGCATGCAGGGAGCCTGACATGGGACTTGATCCCAGGTCTCCAGGATCACACCCTGGGCTGAAGGCAGCACTAAACCGCTGAGCCACCCAGGCTGCCCTGAACTTCAGCTCTTATCTTTAGAATAACACTTGGTCAAAAGTAGACAAGTGCTCCCCGTGACTCCCATCTTCTTCTTTCTCTTCCTTTTCTTAAACTTCACATAGCTATCAAACATCAAAAACTCTGATAAAAAATATTTTTGTTATAATTCAATTTTAGTTGTTTCTACTTTCCATTATACTGTTTCTTTGATACATGAATTATTTATATTTTATAATTTCTGAATATATGAGAGGATTTTTTTTAGCATTTTAAAAATTGATTTATCATGTAAGTATAGTGTGATCAGAAAACATGGTCTATTTGACAACAACTTTTCAGAATTTGCAAGACCTGATTTGTGGTCTAATGTGTTTTTATAACTATTTTTTTGTTTTGCTTTGTTTTTATTCCCACAGGTTAGACTATTAATACTATCTTATACTATTGATCATTGTTTAGATTTACTTACATAGTTACCCCTTTCTTCACTCATCATTCCTTTTTGTATCTGGGCTTATTTTCTTCCTCCTGTGGTAAATTCTTCTAAAAGTCTTTAGGGACAGTCTCTTGTTGGTATACAGTTCCCAATTTATCAGAATGTATCTGTTTATCTGAAAATGTTTCTATTTTGTCATAGTTCTTGAAAGATAGTTTTGCTGGATGTATAATTCTAGATTGATAGTTGTATTTCTCCTAGTACCTTATAAATGATATTCTTCAGAGTTCCGTGGATGCAACTGTGATGTCAATTGACTGTCTAATTAGATATAAGGTAGTATCTTTTTCATTGGCTGCTTTTGATTCTTTTTTTGTGTGTGTGCGTGGCTTTGGTGTTCTTTGGTTTTTTTAGTAATGTTTGTTTATTGTTTTAAAGTGATCTTGCTTGGTATTCTTTATAATTCTCAATTCTGAGGATTTAACAATCCTCAAAACTACTATCAGTTTTGGAAAATTTGATCTCCTCTCCTTTTGGAATTTTAACTGAATGTTGGTTCTTCTTACTCAAGTTTTGGTATTCTTTACTTACCCATCATATTTTTCTTTCTTTTTCTCTGTGTTGGATCCGGATGCTAAATCATTGATTCTTTATTCAATCATGTCTAATCTTTGAGGTTTTTGTTTCAATAATTATATTTACTTTAGAGGTTTATTTTTATATTTCTGGTTTTAAAATTCTTCTTGCTCATGGTTTCAATTCCTCTTTTATTTCTGTAAACAATTTATTTTCTATATCTGATCATTCCTATATCTAAAGTCCTGGTGAATCTATTCCATTATTTTTTTTTCCTGTGGTTCTTTGTTTCCTTATATATATATATTTTTTTTTATTGTAATCTTATATTTGTTTGAAATCTATTTGTAGCACACCTGGGTGGTTCAGTGGTTGAGCGTGTCTGCCTTTAGTCCTGAGATCAAGTCCCACATTGGGCTCCCTGCTCAGTGGGGTGTCAGCTTCTCCCTCTGCCTGTGTCTCTGCTTCTCTCTGTGTGTCTCATGAATAAATAAATAAAATCTTTAAAGAAAATCTATCGTGAGAATGTTTTAAGGCCTGAGGTAAAGATACATTTTTACAGAAGTAAAAATACGTTTTTACAGGAAGAGACTTTTTGTTTGCTTTTACCAGCCACCTAGGGATACCACAGAATTTATCTATTTAATATAAGTATTTTAACTTACAGTTTTTAGACAGATAATGTGAATTTAGGACCCAGATCCATATTAGGTCTGGCAAATAGCCACGGAGTCTCAAGGGTAGTGTTGTCATAAAACATACAGGATGACTTGTTAAATTTGAATTTCAATAAATAATAAATATATTAGTAGTATATATTATTTATATAAAATAAATAGACTTTAGTCTTTAGAGTAACTTTGGGTTTATAGCAAAATTGAGCATCAACCATAGGGTTTTCACATACCCCTCCTCCGCATACTCGCACAGTCTCTCTCCCAACAACATCTTCTTCCTAGAATGGTATATTTATTACAATCAATGAACTGGCATTGACACATTATTATCACCAAAGTCCGTAGTCTACATTAGGGTTCATTGTTGTTGTACATTCTATTGATTTTGATGAATGTATAATGACATGTATCTACCATTATAGTATCAGAGAATAGTTTCACTACCCTAGAAATCCATGGCACTCTGTATTTTTATTTCTAAATATGACAACCTGACTCATGGGATACTTTTTCTTCTTACACTAAAAGTCAAGACCAAGGCAGGTAACTTTCCTCGTCTACTGCTTGGGTAGGGTGTTTATGTTTTCCCTTTATTTAACATTTCTCTGAGGGCATAGCCTTTTAAGAGCCTTGTCTTTCTGTAGTGGTCTCTGGTTCTCCTCCCACCAAATCCCTTGCCCACCCATGTTTCCTTTAAGATGAAAGCTTGCACCATCTGGGACTGGAACATGCCTCCAGGCTAGCTGAATGGCCAAGAACTTCTCATTTCCTTGGATTTATCCTACAGCTTCATTCCTGGTTACAGAGGAATGTTTTACTCTCTTGTGACCTAGTCCATACATTTTTAAAGATTAAAAAAAATAAAAATACTGAACTTAGCATTCTTAAGTATTCTGTAGTAGGAAGATTTTTACAATCTGTAGTTCACTATATTGCCAGCAATGGAAAATTTTATATCTTTACATAGATTCTCTCTTTCAATCCTCATTGCCTAATGAAATTGATATTATTATTATCTCAATTTCACAGAGAAAATTGAGGTTTAGAAAGGTTAAATAATTTGCTTAAATTCACAAAGTAACCACCAAATGCAACCCTAGTTTTTCTAACCTCTAAAACCTATATTTTCATCTAGTTTGCTATATTCTCTACTATTTCTTGATACCTTTTACCATTCAAAGCAGCAAAAAAAAAAAAAATATATATATTCATTTATATAGTTTTGTCTTTTCTATTTATGTCACCATTAGTACTGGTAATGGGTGGCACTGATGCTGGTATCAGGACTGACCTGCAGCATAGGTAGGACCTCCCTTCGACTGCCATCTCTTGAGGGTTTGGCAAGACTAAGGTCTTTTCCTGAGCTTTACTGATTTGGAGACTTGATTATTATCAGTTTACCTGGAGCTAATCAGACTCTAGTATACTGACTCATGCTAACAAATCATGAGCCAGAATTCCAATATAAAATTTATAGTGGGAGACAGTCCTTTTCAGTGACTAGACTATTTGTACCCACTCTCCAGGGTCTTTCTAGATATCAAGACAGTGGGTGAAACATACCTGTGGTGACTGGTATGCTTGGCAAAGTTTGAATTAGGAAAAGGAAAATTAACTAAGAAAATTAAATGGCCTCCAGGCCCAGTAGGGATATCTGATAAAATTAATGTTTCTAATAACCAAGATTTCTACCATAAAATAGATCAATTATGAACACGTACTGAGCATTTATTTCATTTTGGTCACCATGCCACACACTGTAGATGCAAAGATCAATAAAACAGTGACCTGTCCCTGATGAGTTTATGATCTCATATGTTCTCACTCCCTTAAACAATACTCAACCAAAGTTGAAAATTCTCTCTTTTATATCTATATGCAACGTTCTTTAGTTAAATCCAGACTTAAGGACATGGACTTCAGATACCCAATTAGACTTCTGGGCCCCCAAGATGTTCTCAGTACCAGATTTACAAGCTATCTCTTTGGGCAAGTTGCTTCTTTGGGTCACTCTTCTCCATTTTTAGATAATTCTTCACCCACAGTTGTCCTCTGGGTGCTGAGTACTTGGGGGCACTGTTGTTTCTTAGCAATTACTCATATGGCAGTAGCAAGAAGTGAATGCTTTTGGAATGAATCCACCTATGCATCTGCCAGAAATTTCACAAGGAGTGATTATAAGTATCTTGAGTTTCCTTTTGTATTTGTTCACAGGGGTGGTTGTGTGGAAAGTCTGCTTACTTATTTCTTTTCTGTAGTAATGGAGAGTATAGAAGCTTTGGGTTGCAAATAAGACATTACAGATTTGGGAACACAGGAAAACCTAGTTCCTGACCAGAATAACTTCAAATTAATTTTACATTTGAGAGTTAAGTTTGCTCCAAAATGTAACCAAACTTTTAAATGAGAGTAAACCTAAATCCCCTCACTACATCAGGGTGGCCTTCCCTAGAGGGTTGCCATAGGTCAGGGTCTGGTTTTCATCCTTATAATTCAGTTTAGTTGAGTCAGTAGGTCTGAGACTTAATCTTTGTTTTCTGAGTCACTAAAAACTGGAAATACTGGGGCATTTGATATAGTCTTGGCTGGGGAGTGGTTGACTCATTTATTTGTTTGATTCAATTTGGAGTAGATTGGAAAGGTTAGCTTAATACAATCCTCTTGATGAGGAGAAAGAAGAAATTCACATTTTATCTAGATAAATAAGATATTAGTTTAGCTTTTTAAAGATATTTAACTGTTAGGGGCTTGTAGCAAGTCCTCTGGTGTTAGGTAGCTGATGAAAGTACCCTGGACCTGCAGGGTTGACTGTACCATTGAGGAGCAAGATCACTCACCTAACATCATAGGATGTGTGAAGTCCCCAAATTTTATAAAACTGCTGAGAAAATAGAACTTCAAAAATCTAATAAAAATGAAAGCCAAAAACAGCCAAGTTGAGAGGCATGTAAAAAGCAGCTTTGTGTTTGGAAGGGTCCATGGGATTTCTCTACATTATCCATAGCCAAATCCTCACAGTATCAGAGATAGACTCATTTCCACTAATAAGTATGCTAATATGATCTGTGTGGCATCTTCCCTGACCCAAAGTATTCTGCTAACTTACTGGTTTCAACCCAGAATGGTAAAATTGACTATTGTAATTAACTCTGACATGGAAGAGAGGACTAAGGAGAAACTGGCCACAAATCAGCTGTTTCCAGTCTCAGTTTTGTAGGGCTCATTAAGGCCCTGGTCCCTGTCCTAGCCTGCAGTGGGACCCAGCACGATGCTGGAGGAGCTGTGGGTGCTCTGTGTACCCTCTGGTCTTATCCCAAATGAGGCAAAGCTTTGTTTAGGATATTGCTTAGTGTGTCATAGGAGAAAATCACCTTTGCCCTGGCTGCCTTTCCGTCCATTCCATGGCAGGTGAGTCTTACAGTTCAACCATGTGACTGCTTTAGGTAGTCAGTGCCAGGAGAAATGTGTTAAAGTGAATGCAGTTATGGAAGCTACCCGTTTATCAAAAAATAGTCTTTTCAGTAAATAGAAAGGAAGAAGGCAATAGGGAGTTTTCTATAGCAAGTCCTTATTTATGGAAGAGGGGACAGTTTATGTTGAGATTCTGAGGATCCCACACTGTTCCTTTCATTGTTGTGGGTGAGCTTTCAAACATTTAATCAAGAGTCAGAGGCGGTGGCTTCCCCCACCCACAGAGAAATTCCTTTAAGGAATCATGAAACCATCAACATTCTGCAGCTGTTTAAAAGACTGTTTAGACTCCCTGGAATGATGCTGGGAAATTCTTGGATTTACAGTCTTGGGCAAAAAGGGCACTCAAGAGTGGGAAAATCAAGTAGTATAACCACCTAAATCAAAACCAGGGGAACCTTCCTTACATAACCTACTAATCTGCTCCTCTTAATATAGTTACTGCCAAGTGGCAGAATTTAATGGAAAAAAAAAAGGTTAATATCCTTTCTGCTCTGGATCAAATACAACGCAAGAGACCAAATTCTCCATGAAATTGGCTGGATTTAATCATTTCATGATGAATGCTTACTTTAGAGTCTGTAGCACTCATTGTTGGTTCATTGTCCAATAAACCCTCTCAGGTCTCAGTAGATGAGGTGACTTGTAATGTTGGTCCACTGCACCATCAATTCAGGTACTCTCTCCCTAAATGACATTTTTAAGCCACCTGGTTTAGCTTTGGCCATGGAGACATTGAACAGAGTGGTAGAAACCTTAAAAGCCAGGGGTTCCTGGACACATAGCTTAACTTAGAAGAAATAAGAAGCAGACATGAGGAAAAACATGCCAGAGAAGTAAGACTAATTGATTGCATGTCAAGTTGTATTTAGTTCATATAAGGCAGTGGTTCTCAAACTTGTTGGTCTAGGACCCCTTTGTGCTCTTAAAAATTGAAGAGGCTGGGGGTGCCTGGCTGGCTCAGTGGTTGAGCATGTGACTCTTGATCTCAGGGTCATGAGTTCAAGCCCAATATTGGGAGCCTAGTTAAAAAAAATGGAAAAGCCTCAAGAGCTTTTGTTTACAATGGGCTAAATTACTAATATTTACTATATTAAATAAAATTGAGAAATTTAAAAAATACTGATTTATTTTAAAAGCACAGTAATAACCCTATTACATAAATGACATATTTTTTGAAAATAAGTATATTTTCCAAAAAAATATTGAGTAAGAAGAATGGCATTTTTGGGGCACCTAGGTGGCTCAGTCCTTTAAGCATGTGCCTTTGGCTCAAGTCATGATCCCAAGGTCCTGGGAACAAGCTCCAGATCAGGCTGCCTGCTCAGCAGGGAACCTGCTTCTTCCTCTCCTTCTGTTCTCCCCCCACCCCCATGCTGCCTCTCTCAAATAATAATAACAAAGTCTTAAAAAAAAAATTCAGCTCAGATCATGATCTCGGAATCCTGGGATCGAGCACCAAGTTTAGCTCCCTGAGCAGTGCGGAGCCTGCTTCTACCTCTCCCTCTGCTGTTCCCACTTCTTATACTCGCTCTCTCTCAAATAAATAAGTAAAATCTTTATTTTAAAATTTTATTTATTTATTTATTTATTTATTTATTTATTTATTTATGTAAAATCTTTTTTTTTTTTTTTTGAAGTGGCACTGTTTGGGAGTTTTGCAAATTTCTTTAATGTCTGGCTTAATAGAAGATAGGAATTTCATCTCTGCTTTTGCATTTAATTTGAATCTGTTGCAATATGTTGTCTTGGTTGAAGTGTATGAGGAAATCTGGCCTCACACGATATATAACTGGAAAAAAGAAGTAAACAACCCTTTCAAATGATGGTGGGTTTGAGTTTCTAGACAAGCGTAGTTTCTTAAAAGTGAATCACAGTGTAGAATCGAAAGTCCTATCAGTTTCAGATTCATTCTGTTATGTTAAAATCTGTTGTTCTATTTTGCACTCTCAATGGCTGCTTTACTCATGCATGATTTGATAATATCATCCATTGATCACTTGAAAAATATTGGTTCACTGAATTATACAGATCTTCCAAATGTTGACATACATATCAAGAAAGCACATCTGTTAATATCAACACCAATCTTATCAGAAAAGTCTTGAGATATTGGAAAGCTGTCAACCTAATGGTGATGGACAGGTTTTCAGTAACCTCATTTTTGCTTGAAACTTGAATTTTACTATTGGCAACAAATACCTCCTGTTGTTTTCCTTTCAGTGCCTGGATTTTTCAGAAAATATCTAACAAACCCAAGTGTGAGTAACCAGAGTCTGTCTGTCAGTCATTCTTTCAAGTAAAAATAGTGCACCATGGTAACCAAATGCTTTTGCAACTCAAGCTATTGCACAAGGATTCTTCTGCAATTATTGTACTTCTGGGGTACAACAGGAGTGCTTTATGAGTTCTTTCATTTTGTTACACAGAATATTAAAAAGGTTGAAATTTAAAGTTTTACTACATCATCATGGACATTTTTTGTTTTTTTGTTTTAAGATTTTATTTATTCATTCATGAGAAACAGAGAGAGAGAGAGGCAGAGACACAGGTGGAGGGGGAGAAGCAGGCTCCATGCAGGGAGCCTTATGTGAGACTCGATCCTGGGTCCCCAGGATCACACCCTGGGCCTGAAGGCGGCGCTAAACCGCTGAGCCACCCAGGTTGCCCCATCATGGACATTCTTAAGTGAAACTGTTTGGTTTTCGTTTTGTTTTTTTGTAACTACAAGTACAGGGTAGTGACAAACTTACTGGGACTCCTAGTACAGTTGGGGGCCATGACTCAGGCCAAAGACCCTGTAGCTTTACCCACCATTGCTTTAGCAGCCTTGGTACAAGCATCAATATAGTTAGAATCAAATGACATCTTCATATTTTATTACAGAAATAATTTTGATCTCTAGGGCTCCTCAAAAGGGTCTTGGAACCCTTGGGTCCTATAGAGACCCCACTAGAATACCACTGACTTAAGGCATCTGGATCTTTTAGAACCATACAAACGTCTCCATTTTTGTCTAGTTACAAAAGACTTAAATTACATGGCTGGCCATTCCCATCAAAGCAAGCTGAATTTGACTCTAGAGCTTCCTGCCCATATTTAGCTTAGCCAAGCTCTAGTTTTTTAATTGTCAGATTCAAATATTATACTTTTTATAGAAAATGGTTGGCTCCCCTAAATGAAGTATCATGAAAGCATGTGGTCCATTAACACTTTCCTTCTGCTCATTTATTTTACATTTTGTATTTATGCCCTGAGGAAGAGTTCAAATTCATTCTCTTAGTAACAGAATCATTGTGGTGGTCTGTTGGATAAATACTAGGTTCTTTCTCTACATCTTCTTTTTTTTTTTAAGATTTTATTTATTTATTTATTTAGAGAGAGAGTCCCTGAGCTGAGAGAGGCAGAGGGAGAAGGAGAGAGAATCCCAAGTAAGCCTCCTATTCAGTGCAGAGATTGACATGGGGCTGGATCTCATGACCTGGAGATCATGGCTTGAGCCAAAATCATGAGTCAGGCACTCAACTCAGGCACCCATCTTTTTTTTTTTTTTTTTTTTTTTAAAGTAAACTCTACATCCAACTTGGGGCTTGATCTCAAGACCCCAAGATCAAGAGTCACACACTCTACCCATTGAGCCAGCCAGGCACCCCTATACTGAGTTCTCTAAACCAAGTTCGAACCTTGACAATTCCACCTTTTTTTTTTCACTCTATTCAAACTTAGAGTTCTTCATTCTCAGAAGAAAAGCAAAATCTCCAATAGCAACGAAGTCCTGAAGGAAATTGCTTTGAATTAACTGTGCAATGAACAGATCATGAGCCTTATAAAGGAAGAAAAGGCTGGTCCTTCATGCAGGTCAATGGATTGGAGCCTCTTGAACCAAAGACTCTGGATGGGTAAAAGGGACCAACCCGAATTGTTACAGCAACTTGCGGGAATAAAAATACAGAGTAAGCTTTAAAATAAAAGGCATAAATAGTGAAATTAAAAATAAATATTAAAATCTTTCTCCCCTCATTTAGTTATAGCATTTATGGATTGGTTTTCTTTTTAAAAAATGTGATGGAAATCCTAAAATTTAGGAAAGCAAATTTAAAAAAAAAAATTTTTTTTTAAATTTTTTATTTATGATAGTCATACAGAGAGAGAGAGAGAGAGAGGCAGAGACATAGGCAGAGGGAGAAGCAGGCTCCATGCACCGGGAGCCCGACGTGGGATTTGATCCCGGGTCTCCAGGATCACGCCCTGGGCCAAAGGCAGGCACCAAACCGCTGCGCCACCCAGGGATCCCTAGGAAAGCAAATTTTAATCACACAAGTGAAAGATTAGACAGCCATTGCTATGAGAGAAGTTAGAAGATTATAATTTGCTTCATATTAATCATTCAAAGGAGTTTAAATTTATTCATAAGACCAGGTGACAAGTCCTTAGTATGGCATATAAGAATTGGGGCTCTCTCACCCTTGAGACTAGTGTCCCCGCTTGGGGATGGGGGCAGTGGTTCATTTTCTTGTCTTCTTATCCATGTTTGATCATATTACTATTGGATCCATTCTTCCCCCAGGATCAACACTGGCTACAAAATTTGCAGGGCCCAGTTCAAAATGAAAATGCTGTCTTTTTGTTTAAAAAATTATGACAGATTTCAAGAAGGCAACAGGAGAACATTAGGCTGAGCATGCATGAAGCCCACTCTGGCTGAGATCCACTGTTGTCCTGAATGCAAATCACAAGAATACCAATAAACAAGGTACAGAGATTTCTTCTGAGGCCTTAGAAACTGGAGATGTGTAAGGTGACTCTTTTAGGGATGTTTTGGATGCTCCTCTGCCTGGAGCCTGTTGGAAAGAAACCTAAGACTGGAACTAAACCTAAGAACTGTCTGAGCCTGGAAAACATTTGTGAACCATCCGTCCCTGCTTCTTTCTGCACTTCTAACACTTAGCTATTCTTTCAGAGCTTAGGTGATTCACATTTCTTCTGTGAAGGCTTCTCTCACCCTACTGAGCAACAATAATCTCTTTTTCCCTCAATTTCAATAAAGTTAGTTGCCAAGTATGTACTTGTTAATTGTTAATTAAGTTAATTGAAAACAGGTTCTTTGACTAGTGCTTTTTAAAATTTATTTTCCGGGCAGCCTGGGTGGCTCAGCAGTTTAGCGCCGCCTTTGGCCCGGGACGTGGTCCTGGAGACCCAGTATCCAGTTGAGTCCCACATTGGGCTCCCTACGGGGAGCCTGCTTCTCTCTCTGCCTGTGTTTCTGCCTCTCTCTCTCTCTCTCTCTCTCTCATGAATAAATAAAATCTTTAATAATAATAAATAAAATTTATTTTCCCACAACTAGCAAAAAAAAAATCAGTTTCTTAATCTGGTTTTTTGGAGTTGAAGAACCTCTGGAAATTATAAATGAAATTGTGGATGCCTACGTATATGTCATTTTGCAGAAGTAGTAACCATTTCTCCCCAAAAGGGTTAATAACAACCAAGCTAGATCCTCAACAGATATACTCTGATTGGTTCTTTGGGGATTTTATTTATTTATTTATTTTTAAGTAAACTCTACCCTCAATGTGGGCCTCAAACTCACGACTCTGAGATCAAGAGTCTCATGCTCTACCTACTGAGCCGGCCAGGCACCGTGGTTTTTAGGGGATTTTAAACCCAAGATCTATTATAACATGGTCAGGAAAGTTCTCACAGACCATCTCATCCTTTAGACCCTCAGCTATAAATGCAAATCCTTCTTGAACTGTGCCAGTGGGCTTTTATTTCTCTCTGTTGTGTGTTGACAAGGGGGTCTATGTTTGGAAGAGAACTCTTGGTTTGCCCCCTCTGTCTTGTCCCATGCAAATATGAGGTTAGTCCTCGGAAAATAGGCCAGATGACTACAATATTTATCACTGTGCCTCTGTAGTGCTAAGAAGCAAGACAAGCATTGAACTCAGGACTCAACAAACTTTTTTAGTAAAGGGCAAATAGTAAATATTTCAGCCTTTGCCGGTTGGATGGCCTGTTGCAACTTCTCATTCTACTATCGTTGCATGAAGATAGCCATAGGCAAACAATAAGTGTTGTTGTGTCCAAGTACAACTCTATTTACACCGTCAGGCAGGGGCTACATTTGGCCCGTGGGCCAGAGTTTGCCAACCTCTGATCTAATTCATGGCTCACTGGGACCTAGGAAATCCCAGTTATAACCAAAAGGCACAACACTGACTAATTAGGCATGCCTTTGAAAACTCTGCATTTCACCAATAGCATGTAATTCTAATCTTGGCCGAAAAATGAGCATGTGAATCCAAAGGAACCAGCTCATCCCAGGTAATGGCTCAGACTGGCAGCCCAGTGACATAGGCAAGGAAATAGGGGTGATTTTGTTGTCACTCTTCCAGTTCTCACGCACCCTTTATCAGAGACAATAAAAAAAGGTTATTGTTGACACCACCACCGACAAGGAGAGGGCAGGCTCCTGCTATAAAATCCAGATTGCTCCCTGATCAGCCTCTCTGTAATTAGTCACCCTTTCTTTCTCTGTTCTGTGCAGATGATGAATAAAAGGCTCACGGTGTATGATGTCACCAGAGTTCTAAAAACAATCTCTTGATTGTTCCACGTTAAATTCTACATTTGCACCCGGCTGTGGCTGCAGCTGCTAGTCGTTTCTCTACCAGCTACTACTCATTTACCAAACTGGCTTTGTCAGCTTCCCCGCCACTGATTTGCCTGGCAGGAGGAAACCCTGGGGGGGGAGCAGGAATCATAGGTTGAAACTTGATAGTGTCATGGCTAAGAGAGCGCAAATAGTGGAAGTTGATTCACAATTTATTTTACAAGTTTAATGATCTGGAAACAGAGGTTTAAGCAGTTCAACTTGCAAATCAGAATTTTAAAACACGGCAAATGCTTAGACTTCTTTAGATTTCTTTTTGTTATCAAGTTTTATAAAAGGAAGCCTTGGATCTCAAGAGGAATCCTTTGACTTTGGTCCTTTCTTGTCTTTTGCTGCTCTATCAACTAGAGGGATTGATGAGTTATATACATTTATTTTTTTGTCTTTAGTAAGTTGCCATGTGTTCTCCCAGTCATGTGTGTGATTGGGAGTGGAGAGAATTCTGTAGCTGGCTCTGGTCCTGTGTCTTCTCTACCAGAACTTGGTTTTCTGGCAACTATTAATGCTGTCATTGGTGATGCCGCGTTTGCCCCAAAAAAGCACCCTTCCAGTGACCTCTGGTGCTGTCCTCACTCAGGAGAGACTGACCCCTGGCCTGTCTCTCTAGGGTTGCTATTCTCTGTCAAAGTATGGTGAGGTCTTTTTCTTTCTTTCTTTCTTTCTTTCTTTCTTTCTTTCTTTCTTTCTTTCTTTCTTCTTTCTTTTTCTTTCTTTCTTTTTTATTTTATTTTATTTTTTTATTTTTTATCTTTTTTTATTTTTTTTTATCTTTCTTTCTTTTTTAAAGATTTTATTTATTTATTCATGAGAGACACAGAGAGAGAGAGGCAGAGACACAAGCAGGCTCCCTGTGGGGAACCCGATGCAGGACTCGATCCCAGGACCCCAGGATCAAGACCCAAGCCAAAGGCAGATGCTCAACTGATGAGCCACCCAGGCGTCCCTGGTGAGGTTTTTCTGACTGTGCTGAGTGCCACTGCGTGTCACAGACTGCATGCCACTGCCCTAGAAACAAGGGAGACTGAAGACCAGACTATGTTTGGCCAATCACAAGCAACTTGTCATTAGATTAGCACCCTCAGTAGCAATTCCCCTGAATTGCCACTAAAACCCAATCAACAGACATTCCCAAAATACAGACAGGGTCGAGGTGCTGGATGGCCAAACCAAATAGCAAGGGTCCCACTACTCTAGCTAAACTGGATAGACAGTGTGAGCTGGGACTCTGGTCCTAGAGAGGGAGCAAAGAGAAAGGAACTAATCTTTTTACTGAATGCTTACCCTGTTTCAAGCTCAGGCAAGGCACATGTCTTATTTAAAGCTCCACAAACCTTTGAGCAGTGAAGTTCCAAGGCTTTATAGGTGGTAAGTGATGGAGCCAGGATTTGAAACAAAGTCTGTCTGAGGCTGTCTGTTCATAGTCTTTTAAACAAATTGATTTTTTTTGTCTTGTTTTGTTTTTGTTTTTTTTTACCAAATAGTAATTAGAGTATGGGGCAGAAACTGATAATACTGTGAAGAGAAACTGGCAGATCTCCACTTTTGTGTTCTAAGTTAAAATAGGTTGGGGAGAGAGACAAGGCCATGTGTTGGAGAGAGAGACAAAGCCATTCACCCTGGCATTGTAGCCATCGAGAAGGCAAAACACAAAACCAGCAAGACCAATTTTGTGAAGCCCAGTTTTGTGAAGCCCAGTTTTAATGAGGAGAAATTCCTTGAAGAAGATCCAAGTGGGATATCTCTGTTATGGATACAAATTTTTCCAACTGGAAGGGTCTTCGAGGCGCTTCAATTTAAATATTTTTATTAATATCAATTATTAATTAATATTCTAAATCTGCTTCCTCTGGCTCTTGCTAATTAGTTATTATCATACCTTTTATAAAGCTCTTCCTTGTTTTTTGAGATCAGGGACTGTGGCTGGCCAATACAAGAAATTTTGGCTGAGATCAGATCACAATGTGAACTAAAATACTGTGGTCATGGTCCGCCAGGAGACCCCAGCCTTGTGGTGGGAGCAAGCAGAGAGAAGGAAGCTTGGGGTAGGTGCTAGTACGTCAGTTAAAGCCACATCCAGACATGTGCAGCGAAAACAGTTTTATTTTGAAACAACAAACAGAACAATATATAAATATCAACCTGTGGTCTTATCTATGGGAACACTGTAGGGTGGGGATAGGATGGAGCTGAAATAGTTCAAGTTTGCACACTTAGCTCAACTCAACCCACAGTATGCTCAAAAAGCACCGGAAATTTTGGAAAGCTTTTTCTTGTAATAAAAACGACATGTTCTCTTTGTAGAATCCCCTGGCAGTTTCAATGTTATATAGATGACTTGGATTTTCAAAAGGATGGGTTCTCAACCTGGATTTTGGATATAAAGATTTTTTTGTTTTGTTTTTTGATTCTTTTTTTCTCTCTCACTTGCTCTTGCTCTTCCCCTCTCTTTCTTTCTGATAAAAATATCTATTTATCTATTTATTTATTTATTATTTATTTATTTATTTATATTTTTAAAAGATTTTATCTATTTATTCATGAGAGACACACAGAGAGAGGCAGAGACACAGGCAGAGGGAGAAGCAGGCTCCCTCTGAAGAACTTGATGTTGCACCCTGTCCCAGGATGCCGGCATCACAACCTGAGCCAAAGGCAGATGCTCAACCACTAGCCACCCAGGTACCCCAAAAATATCCTTTTAAAGCTCATTTTCCTAATTGAAAATTTCTGGCCAGGTTCAAATTAGTATAGTCTGATGCTAATGTCAAAGTTAAATGCCTCAGAGTTAGAATCTCACATGTAAATAGCCCTGGTATAAAAGATGTTGTTATATGTTATATAAAACCAAACAAAAAAGTCCGTATCGGTTTTGTCAAATAATTCGTAGATCGAAGTTTTAAAGATAATAGAAACACAGACAAGCCTGGAGTTGGGTTAGGGAATCATGGTGGTATTAAGAAAATGCTTTCATTTTAGTTTTTTTGCACCACCCTACCACCCAGCTCATATTTTCATGCCTCCAAACTTGGAGGGGACATACCAATCAGAGAGTAGAAATATAGGAGGTATGGGCTGGGCATGGGGAAAAGCAAGCATTAGCATAGATGGTGGATCAGGGCTGTTGGCTTAGTCTCATTCACTCAAGAAGATGGTCACAAGCACACTATACCTACAAGGAAGGAGGCAAGGGGCAAGATAGGTAAATAAAGGGAGGTTCCTGTCACCTGAGAACAGGACAGAGGGGACTTGGCAACCCACTGCAGAACTGCAAAGGCCAGCTGGAATCAGAGTGAGTCATCAAGGTCAATATTTATGCTTTAACACACAGCCTTCTCCTTTTCATCATCTTATTAGAAAATGCAGTGGGAATTCCTTGCTCTGGGGTTGTGTGTGGGACACAGTGAAGGCTGTGTGCGGACCAACGTTGGCAACCCGGTAAGTCTTCCCTCGAGTACATTGACTACCAGAGCCGAGGCTGCAGGCAGTTTATGTAGATGGTGAGAGAGAAGGCAGGGGTCAGAAGATAGTTTTAGGGACTCAGTACTTGCTCTGAAGGCTCATGGAGGAGTAACATTGGTCTCAGCGGAAATTTTAAATTCTAACTGAATGGAAGAAGGAGGGAAAAGTAACACAAAACTAAAAAGCACAAATGGGATGGGGAGGCAGTGATGAGGTGCTGGGCCGTGTTCTTAAATGCTACATATTTAGAATACTGGAGCTTTCAAAGCACACGAGGTTGCCAGACGAAACCATTGACCACCCTCCGCACAAGTCACGTAGGTGTGAGGCACAGGGTGCATCAACACACCTGCTCTAGCTCATCATTTCACAAAACTGGCTCCCAAGTAGTCATTTGTGTGCTGACCATCAGGTCGGCCTTCCTGAATTAACTCTAGGATGGACCTTCTCGAGATGTATTGTACATAGATCTAATCTGAGCAGTTGACCAAAAGAGGAATTCCCTCCCCATCATCAACCCCAAGAAGGGCTGCCCTATTTGGCCAGTGCTGGAGCCTGGTAATCTGCATTTGATCAAGCCCTCTCCATTCTCACACATGTTCTCTGAGAACCCCACTTGGAGAAGTACCGCTGGGAATGTACAGTAGAGAAATTGGTTCTTCAGAGGTCTACTGTTTATTGTGTTTTAATTTTTAGAAAAATTTGTTTATTTATTTATTAAAGATTTTATTTATTTATTCATGAGAGACAGAGAGAGAGAGAGAGAGGCAGAGACACAGGCAGAGGGAGAAGCAGGCTCCATGCAGGGAGCCCGACGTGGGACTCGATCCCAGGACTCCAGGATCAGGCCCTGGGCTGAAGGCAGCGCTAAACCGCTGAGCCACCTGGGCTGCCCAAAACCTTTTATTTAAGTAGTCTCTACACCCAACGTGGGCTCGAACTCATTACCCCAAGATCAAGAGTCACGTGCTCTTCCGACTGAGCCAGCCAGGCACCCAATCTACTGTTTGTTTAGCTCACACTTTCAAAGCATTAACAACAGTTTGGCAGGTGATAGGGTGATGCAAACGTGGTATGAAAAGATACACAAATATAACTTCATCTTGTCTGAGTTGATAATGAAGACTTTGGCATTGTGTGGCCTGGTTAAAAATGCCAATCATGGCTCAGTTGAATGGATCATACAAACGCATTAAATCTCAGGTACTTATTTTTGGTGTTGGCAAGGTCCTTTCTCTTCTTCGGCTTTACATTCATAGATAGAGAGATGCGAACAGCGTACTGGGTACTGGAACAGTCTCCATTTTCCCCTTCTTTTGCTCAATGGCATGTTCCTTCTCTGCTTGGCCTTAGCTGCCTTACCATGGATATTTGCTTTGGCAATGACACTTGTGAGACACAAGAGGATAGGATGCTTACGTGACATATGTTATGCTTTTTTCTCCTTCTGGTTTTACTGAGATATAATCGATGTACAACATCATGTGTGTTTTTAAGGTGCAGAGTATAAAGACTTGTTAACTTAAGAAATAATTACTATGAGTTTAGTGAACTTATTGTTAACATCTAATTACAATTTTTTCTTATGAGAACTTTTAAGACCTACTATCTTAGCAGCTGTCAAATAATGTCTTTTTAAAAAAATCGAACACTGTGCCAACTTCTCCCATCTCAAGGGTGGTGGCTCTTGCAACTTGAGAGATTTGTAGCAATCACTTTTCTACTCAGGGAAGAGAGGAGGTTCCATCTGCCAGATTCTGGGCCTTCATTGTGCGATAGTTACAAAAACACACATATGTACATGAACATATGTTTATGTACACACATCACACATATGCACATACACACACCGAGTGTGGGGTTCCCTGGTAATTTCCAGATTGGAATGCATGGTTGTCAGCTCAGAGAAAACGAGCATGCGTCTCTGGAGGATAAAGTCCTCAGTGAGTTGCCTCTCATAACTTTAAGTGGGGGAATTTTTGTATTTGTAGACTCATGCCAGAGGGGAAGAACAGAACACTGGGCAACAACAACTCATAGTGAAAGGTCACATTTTTGTAATTCTGTGCTGATTCATCACACATTGAGATCTTCTAATAAATGCCCTTCCTGACAAAAATGGAAAGGACACTAAGGCGGAACAAATGAAATCACCCTCAAGACATAGGTTATGAGAATGACAGATTTCTCAACCTTGAAAACATGGTTGGTTTTTTCCCCTATTTTGACAGCCCTGCTAGAGATGAGAAGGTAGGTTTATCCTGGTAGAGCATGTTGCCTTGCACAGAATGCTGTAATGTGCAGCAGGCAGGGTGAGGATTGCTATTTCTGTGTTTTGCTTGGCAGGAAACATAAAGGCCTTGAATGAAGGTGAAGGGCAAACCTGGCCTCCTGGCCTCCCAGAGCTGACAGAGGCACCACAACCGCCTGGCCAGCCCAGTGGGTGTCCGCTGCCTTTTAGAAACCAGAACCTTGGGGATCCCTGGGTGGCTCAGTGGTTTGGCGCCTGCCTTTGGCCCAGGGCGCGATCCTGGAGTCCCGGGATCGAATCCCATGTCAGGCTCCCAGCATGGAGCCTGCTTCTCCCTCCTCCTGTGTCTATGCCTCTCTCTCTCTCTATGTCTATCATAAATAAATAAATCATTAAAAAAAAAAAGAAACCAGAACCTCTCTTTGCTTCTCTTCTCCTTTCTTTCTTTCTTTCTTTCTTTCTTTCTTTCTTTCTTTCTTTCTTTCTTTCTTTCTTTTCTTTTCTTTCTTTCTTTCCTTTCTTTTCTTTTCTTTTCTTTTTTCTCTTTTCTTCTTTCTTTCTTTCTTTCTTTCTTTCTTTCTTTCTTTCTTTTTCTTTCTTTCTTTCTTTTTTCTTTCTTTCTTTCTTTCTTCTTTCTTTCTTTCTTTCTTTCTTTCTTTCTTTCTTTCTTCTTTCTTTCTTTCTTTCTTTTTTCCTTGGAACTTATTCTTGAAAAATAAAATCCAGGGATATATCATTTGGAACATGTCCTCCTAAAATGACATTTTAAAAAAAGATTTTATTTTTAAATGATCTGTACCTAATGCGGGGCTCAAACTCACAACCCCAAGATCAAGAGCTCCACCTACTGAGCCAGCCAGGCGCCCCTGCAATGATACTTCTGTCGCTTTATATCTACATATGATTTGTATCATTCATTATCAAACCTTTTGTATAAGTTTCTTTGGCATGCCTCTTGGAAATTTATATCTGGAAAATTATCTTCTTTGTATAACTGATTTCTTTCTGTCAGATTAGGAGATTTATGTACTTGTTTTCCAGAAAGGTTAGAGTTCAGTGATTTGATTTCAATGTTCAGTGATGGCTTTTGTATTATCCTAAATTAGTTTCTTTCCCTTTCGTGAGGTTTTTAAATTGTGTATTTCAGCTTTATTTTATTTTATTTTTTTAAAGATTTTATTTATTTATTAGAGACACACACACAGAGAGAAAGGCAGAGACACAGGCAGAGGGAGAAGCAGGCTCCATGCAGGGAGCCCGATGTGGGACTTGATCCTGGGTCTCCAGGATCACCCCCTGGGCTGAAGGCAGTGCTAAACCCCTGAGCCACCGGGGCTGCCCTCAGCTTTATTTTATATGCACCTTTTATTATGTGCCAAAACTGCTTGGAAATAGGCAGGATGTGTGTATACATTTTGAATAAACACTTTTTGATCTGAATTTAACTTGCTATGAAATAAAAACATCAAATGCCCCAAATAAAGCTGCAATATTATTAAGTGGAATTGGGTGGATCACATAATACATGTTGTTGTTGTTGTTGTTGTTTTTTATCATTGCAAATACTATAAGGACAGATCTTGTAGCAGAAGAAATCTAGTGTATAAAACACTATAGGGACAGCCCGGGTGGCTCAGTGGTTCAGCGCCGCCTTCAGCCCAGGGCATGATCCTGGAGACTCGGAATCGAGTCCCCTGTCAGGCTCCCTGCATGGAGCCTGCTTCTCCTTCTGCCTGTGTCTCTGCCTCTCTCTGTGTATCTCTCATGAATAAATAAATAAAATCTTTAAAAACATAATAATAAATAAATAAAGTCTTAAAATAACACTATAAACACCATCAGGCTTTATGAGAAAGGGTGCTAAAAGAAAACCAATGTGCAAGGGAAGCTGAGAAGTTCGATGGAGGAACACTAAAGTTTAATTTCAGTTTGAATTATCTCTAAGCAATCATATGAAATACCATGAAGGAAGGGAAAACACCCACTGCACCCAGGGTTGCGGTGACTTGTACTTGCTCCAGGCTTGCAGCTTCAGCAGGCTGCCAACTGGATCCAGCAGCCTCCAAGGGGGAGGGATCAGCCACTTAGCAGATGTGTGGTCTTGAACAAACTGATTCTACTCAGAGCCTCCCTTTGCTAATCTGCAAAATGGGATCATAAAACCCACTTCATTGGGCGGTGCTGACGATTTTACAAAATGACTTATGAGAAGACATTCGGATGGTGCCTGGCACACTTTTCCTTGAAGTTTGAATTTCAACCTCGTAAAAGAGGTAAAGTGTAAAAAAAAAAAGAGAGAGGTAAAGTGTGACATTTTCTGTTTCATGATAAATCCTGTGGAGAGCCTGTATTAGATTTTTACCAAAAATGTTTGCTGGAGTATATCACACACACAGAAAAGTGCCTGAAGTCTTACGTACACAGGCAGTTGCTGGGATCTTCCCAAAGCGACCACACTCATGGACTAGCATTGAAATTGAGAAACAGCCCGCGGGTGCCCTCATCCCATCCCTGTTGCCACAACTCTTCCCTAAGAGAGTGTCGATCCACTATCTAGATTTCTGACGCCAGAGACTTGTGTTGCCTATTTCAGAATTTTATATAAATGGAATTCTCTAGTGTGTACTCTTTGTGTCTGGCTTCTTTCATTCAACATAATATTGGCAAGATCCCTCCGCAATGTGTATAAAGCTATAGTTTGTTTATTTTTGTGGCAGTATAGAAGTCCATTATACAATACCAAAATTTATTTATTAAATTTACTATTGACAGAAACTGGGGCTTCCAGCGTGAGAGCCGCTATGAGCATTCTTGTACGTGTCTCACAGTCAGTGTGTGCGTACATTT
This sequence comes from Canis aureus, assembly GCF_053574225.1. Taxonomy (NCBI): domain Eukaryota; kingdom Metazoa; phylum Chordata; class Mammalia; order Carnivora; family Canidae; genus Canis; species Canis aureus. Next base: position 15,426,723 of record NC_135634.1, read on the forward strand.
CTGTTAGATCCCTGAGAATGTAGCTCGTGATGTGAGGCTGTGCATATTGACCAGCTTCAAAAAATCCCATCAGTTTTCCAAAGTGTTTGTGCCAATTTATACCCCCAATACAGGGTGGGAGCTCTCTTCATCCTCCTCAACACTTGGCCTTGTCTGTCTTTTTCATTTTGGTGTTCCCACTATCTGGCGGCAGAGCGAGATTTCATTATGCTCTTCATTCGTATTTCCTGGGTGACTAATGCTTCTGTTGCATTGTTAACATTACCTTGTGTGTTGGGATAAAGTTAGATACTGACGTAAAAAACAACGTGGATCTAAACATAAAGCAAAAGCTATTAGAACTATAAACAGAACTTGATAAGCACAAATATAATGAATGTTTTAAATATTTTTATTTCATGATTCAGCAGATCTGGTATACTTTAAATTATCCAGGAAAAATAGGATCTTCACACATTCATAATTTCCTGTAATAATACATAATGAAATTTGTATTCTATAAGTGGAGAATATACAATTTTTCCTTTTTTTTTCTTTAACATTTATAAAATTCAGTTTGCTACTTGATAATGAGAGACATTTCGAGGGCTCAAGAAAGTAGAGATTTTATTATTTATTTATTTATTTAAAGATTTTATTTATTAAAAAAAAAAAAAAAAAAGATTTTATTTATTTATTCATGAGAGACACAGAGAAAGAGAGAGAGAGGGAGAGACATAGGCAGAGGGAGAAACAGGCTCCATGCAGGGAGCCTGATCCCTGGACTCCAGGATCACCACCTGAGTCGAAGGCAGACACTTAACCACTGAGCCACACAGGCATCCCGAAAGTAGAGATTTTAGTTAGCACCATCTGCCTCAAAATCCAATCAAATTAGATAAATTACATAAAGACCCAGTCTAAAATACTTAGAAATTAGTGAACACTCTCATTGGGTATGCACAGAGCAAAGAGGAGGTTGAGGGTGAAGTTTCAAGGTATCTAGCAAAGCTTTAAAACTAGGAGACCTGGGGATCCCTGGGTGGCGCAGCGGTTTGGTGCCTGCCTTTGGCCCAGGGCGCGATCCTGGAGACTCAGGATCGAATCCCACATCAGGCTCCCGGTGCATGGAGCCTGCTTCTCCTCTGCCTATGTCTCTGCCTCTCTCTCTCTCTCTCTGTGACTATCATAAATAAATTAAAAAAAAAAACTTAAAAAAAAAAAAAAACTAGGAGACCTTAGGAGTGCCTAGCTGGCTCAGTAGGAAGCATGGAAGCGTGTGTAGCTCCTGATCTGGGAGTTGTGAGTTCTAGCCCCATGTTGGGTATAGGGATTACTTAAATACACTTAAAAAAAAAAAAAAAAAAAAAGGCTAGGAGACCTTATACCAAGCCTATGGACTCCAGGAAAAGTTGTATTTAGAGGAAATAGCCTTTAATACCTCTTCACTAGAGAAGGAATTTTAAAAAGGTTAGAATTCATTTTAAGAAATGAAGGAAACCAAAAACCCCCAAAAGACTTACGAAAGGAAATTAACTAAGATAATAATAAGTTGACGCTAATGAAGTAGACAGGAAGACTATTAAATCTTTGGCTCCTTGATTTCTGTATTAGGGTTCAGAAATGTCTGAATTCTAACTGAAATCAGATGAGAGGCTAAAAACAAACATATCATTTCTCCAGTTAGTTTCCTTCATTGTAAAATTAATAATAGCAGTACTCTGAGTTGCAGTACCAGTAATAATAATAATACCTAAGACAGTGTAAATGGTCATAATAGGTTTTAAAAATGTAATATTGGGGGATCTCTAGGTGGCTCAGTGGTTTAGTCCCTGCCTTCCACCCAGGGTGTGATCCTGGAGTCCTGGGATCGAGTCCCACATCAGGCCCCCTGCATGATGCCTGCTTCTCTCTCTCTCTCTCTCTCTCTCTTTCTGTCTCTCATGAGTAAATAAAATCTTAGAGGAAAAAAATGTAATATTGTTGTAGTGCAACTCAGGGTAGAGATTTCCTCCATATATCTGCTATCTCGCTTCTATATACTAAAGACTCAAAATTGATGTTAAAGGGAGAGCAGAGGTGCTATTTATAGAGGAGGGTTTTGTGCCAGGTGTGTAAATACTCTGAAGAAAGGACCTGAAGTAACTTTACAGTGAGGCCACCATAGTCATCCGCAAGCCAAGAGGACATTAAGTCTGATTATTTACATCTGTGGATGCTTTCAGACTCTTTCTGAACCATCTGTGTACGTCAGAGATTGATACTAACCAAGAATTTGTGGGAAATTGTTGTAATGTTACTTGTATATAGAAGATATTAGAAAACAGGTAGAAAGTTGATTTTAGCTAACAGAAGACTAAAACCTTCCTTGCACTTCCAGCTCCGTGAAATCTGATAACCCCGACTGGTCACTTTCCCAGAGCCAGATTAACCTGCTCAACTGGTCCTCCCAAGAAGCCAAACATCCTTGTTATAAGAAGAGAATGTTGAAGCAAACAAACAAACAATACACACACACACAACACCACACACTCAGAGTAGTTGAGGTGCCTTACGTTCTACAGTCTGCAGGATCCGAGGCTGGCTCAGCCCCTCTCCCAGACCTCAGGGCCCACTTTCCTGAGTCTGGCAACAGCCAACAAAAGAGGAAGGGGAGACCGGGGTGGTGGCCAGCCAGAGCAACTCCGGCCACAGAGGGCAACAGTCCACAAGAGGAAGTTAAAATGCCTGGATGCTAATGCACTGTCCTAATGTTATGTAAAGCTTGCCTTGGTCTACCTCCAAAACTGGGACAGGGCGTGCTGTGGACGACCACCGTCTGTAAGGTCCTGGGCGGTGCAGGCAGGACCTCTGTGCGCAAGGAGCCGTGTATGGCCCACAGCCGAGGACTGTGTTGATTTGCACAACACTCAGAAACAAAATCGAGGGGGAAGCCTGAATAGATGCTCCCATAATGTCCTGCGAGGTCTACCCACTTCTCAGAAACCTGCCATTTGTACCTTTTTTTTTTTTTAAGATTTTATTTATTGGGTCTCCTGGGCATCTGCCTCTGGCCCAGGTCATGATCCCAGGGTCCTGGGATTGAGTCCTGCATCAGGCTCCCTGAATGGAGCCTGCTTCTCCCTCTGCCTGTGTCTCTGACTCTCTGTCTGTGTCTCTCATGAATAAATAAATAAAATCTTAAAAAAAATAAAGATTTTATTTATTTATTTGACACAGAATGAGAGTGCACGTGTGTGAGTACACAAGCAGGGAGAGGGGAGGCAGAGGGAGAGGGAGAAGCAGACTCCCCGTTGATCAGGGATCCCACTGTGAGGGGGGGACCCGATCCCAGGACCCCGGGATCACGACCTCAGCCAAAGGCAGACGCTTAACTAACTGAGCCTCCCAGCTACCCCCCCCCCCATTTGTACTTTTGTAGTAAAACATCTAAGTTGTGCTACTTGGGGGTTTTTGCCCCCCATCATGTTCGTAGAGAGGCATGTCCTAGGAGTTAAGCGGTGTTCTAGACCAGATCTGCCATCGATTAGGTGGGAAGCTGTGAGAAGCGTCTTCTCCTCTCTGGATTTCCTGAACATACAAGAGAAGCATAGAGTGTGTGACCTCTACGGGAACGCTTCTGGTGCTAACCTCCTTAGATTCTCCGAGCTGTTAGCTCCCTGTCCTGTTTGTCCACACAGCACATACCTTGTTGCAGGGGCCTTGTGATCGGCCACGAGGATGTGAGCAGCAGAGGGTGGTTTCCAACGTTGGTGGACAGGTTGTGCCTGCAGAGGTCTGAGTTGCCTGTCTTTGTCCTGACATTTTAAGCGAATGACATTCTGCTTGGGGCTGGAGGTAAAGCTTCCTCAGAAGCCAGATCTTTCCTGTCCTTGGTGTTCCTGCTTGGCACCCCCACCCCGCCCTAGTCTGTCCAGTGGCCCCACTGACACCTGTCACCACCCTCGCCCCCACCCTACAAACTCCAGTTTGCAGCCTGTCCTGCCACATCAGACAGCCCTTATGGACTCCCTCAGGGCTTGCTGGCCTGTCACGTTCTGGCCGCACCCTGGCCGCTTACCTCTGCAGGTTCTGTCCAGCTGCAACAGGTGCAACTCACAGGGTTCCGTCTCATGCTTGCATGCCCTTCGCCTCCTGCTTGGGGGTTCTTCGAGGATGCCAGGCATGGGATTCTGGGGGGAGGCATTTGGGGCACACACATGTGCAACCTGGAAGGTAAGGGGAGGTTAAACCCAGGGGGTCAGTAGAAGGAAGTGGATGAATAAATGCTGTGTGTCCGTAGTTGAGTACAGCAGAGCCCAAGGGAGAGAATGACCCCTTTCAGGGGTTCTTGAGGGATAAGGGAGGCTAGGAAGAGATTCCACAGAGGAAACATCTGAGATGAATCCTAAGAGAAGTGGGCAGGCAGGGTCCGGGGATGGGGGCAGAGGTAGCAGAGCTATGAACATCCTAGGGGGAAAAGCATGCTGTTAGTTGAGTCTGCGAGAACAAGGAGGAAGGCAGGGGACAGGGAGGGGTGCTGTGGTGGACGGACGAGGCGGTGGAGGCTTGGGGCCCCACGAGTTCCCATGACCTTCTGTGCACAGTCCCCTTGTCGCCTTATCTCCCAGTCCACTCCTGCCTGGGTCCCCTCCCTGCCCCTCCCTGCAGCAGCAGTCACCTGCCTGGCTCTCCTGCCGTGTTCAGATCTCCTGTCTCCAGCTTTTCCATGACATCTGTGCTCGTCATCAGTTGTCTCCTTTCTCGTGGAGGAGCTGAAACCTTGCTACTTGCTGGGAGTGAGTATGGCTGTAGGTGAGGCTTGGCTTTTTCACGTGACTCACTCATACCTGGCCTCCAGGGCTCCTCAGGCCTCTGTTCTGAATGCAGTTCCAGATGGAAGAATGGAGGACAAGCATGGCTCGAAAGGATCTTGGGGCCTCAGTGGCGTAGTTTGGTCATGAAGTGTTTGTTTCTTGATCACCATTAAGAACTGATCTTAGATTTATTTTTTATTTTATTTTATTTTATTTTTTGATCTTAGATTTAAATTCAGAGCAGACCAGGTTCGTTCAGGTATGTTTACGTTCAGGCATACAGGTCTGATACATAATATATAATATATATAGTTGTTACCTGGGTTTTGTTTTCACTTTTTAATCTACTATAGGAGAAATAAATGTTCCAGGCAGATGGCTAGGAACCTCCGCCAGAGCATCTCTGCCTGACTCCCCCCCATTTCCAAATGAAGGCCAGTTTCCACATCTGCTGGCCTGATTTCAAGGGGAGATGGGAATTATAAATGGATCTTGCTTTAAGGAACTCTTTGGACACAGTAGAATGTGATGAAATTTCTTTATAAAATAAGACACATTTTCCAAGAAGAATATAAATATTCAGAGTCTTGGCTTTGGAACTCACAGCTTTCCTTTGGGGAGGGCAGGCTGACACCGGAGCGCCTGCTTGGTCAGCTTTGCCCTCCTTCCTCCACAGATGACTTGTGTTGCTCACAGCCCTGCCCGGTTTGTTATGTATGAGACATGTCTCCTGCTTGCCATGGAAAATTGTTCCACTGAGCTTCCTGTAGGGATATTTTGGGACTAAGAACCTTGGCTTCTTCTTTCCCCCCCTCTACCTTGTGTAACAGCTCTGATTCCCAACTCTTTTGAATTTTCTCTCTCCCCTGCTGTTCATTAATCTGTAAAATAGCAAGTCTCATTTAGCATCCTGTTTTAAGTTTATGGGACCACCCTGTATCTACAGCATAAAGTTATTTACCTCTGTGACTTCTTTTATTTTAGACTTATTACAAACTTTTATTTTAGATACAAAACATCCAGCGTTTGGGGAGCAAGTGTATTTGGTTTGCTTGCATTTTATTATCATGAAATGCAGAAAAGGTCTTGTATGAGTTAAGTTTGCAGAATTTCGGAGCTAGAGAGAGCACTGCCTCATGTGCCTCCTCTAAGCTTGTTTGACCTGTTCCTCATTTAGACTGGGATGTGAACTTTGACTTTTTTTTTTTTCATAAAGCAGTGAGTGCCCTGATCAATAAAGGATGGATGATAGAATTTGGAAAATCATTGCATTTAGATGCAAATACCTAGTGAACCATAAAACCACTGAACTCCCTCACCCACTAACCATTGTTGCATGGGTGATTTGCACCGAGTTCCTGCATATTAATATTCAGGTAGCGGTGACCTGGGGACATAAGTACTACCACCACCCATTACAGGTGTGAAATTGGGTGAGCTGTTCTAACCCCAGGCTTCAACTTTCTTACCTGGAAATGAGGAGTGTAAACTAGCTTGCTGCCTAAGCACCATTCTAGACCTTTCTTGAGAGTGGAGGTGGCGAGCTAGGCCACTAGGCCAATAGGCCACTCGATACCGATGTTTCTGGGAGACCCTGGGGCTACTTCCTGTTGATGCTGCTTCTGCTGGCTTTGTCCTCTCTGAGAGCTCCTGAATCCTGCAGATGTGAGGACTGTGATGTGTTGGTTTCATGTTTGTAATATTTGGGGGCTGGTGACTCAGCCATTGACACTCAGACAAGAATTTTAAGAGACACCAAAACAATCCCTTCGTTCTCCTGATGTCTCTTTGAAACCTGACTGGGAACCATCACACTTCCAGGAATGGATTATTGTGTGTGCCATGGAATAGGAATTTACAAGGATTTTCCCAACATATATGAATCAACAGAGGAAGAGTTATTATGGATTATTTATAAGCTTAAGGTGTAGACATTTTGAAAAATGAAATAGCCATCACAGGCATCCCCTCTGTGTTCAGCATCTGCCTGAGGCTCCTGCATAGCTTTGCCTGTGCTGGGTCACTCTGAATAATGGGTGCCCTGTGCTCAGGGTCAGCTCTGCAAAGGGGAGAGGAAGAGGGGAGATGTGGAGGAGGATGTGAAGAAGCCCACAAAGAGTAGTCACTTCAAGGGCAACATGACAGATCCCTCCTACGCTACTACCATCGTGGGAAAGTCCATGGTTCCCATCACACCCTGTCCTGGCAGCCAGTGTGGTAGACCACTGGTTCATTTAGCCAGGAAAGGAAGAAAATCATTCAGGGGAGTTTAAAGAGAACTTCAAATCCATTTGCAATAGTCCTGGATAGGTAAATGTCAAGTTTGGCAAAATTAGCTCCATTCAAGTTTTTTAAGTTTTTGAGGAGGAGGGACTTCTAGAAAATAACCGCCAAGAGGAAGTGTACATGGTAGGGCATTAGGAATATCAGCACATCCAGACGTAACGTTCCAATTTAGTGTTGGGGGAAATTGTATGATAGTGCGAGAATCATAGTTCTTACTGATAAATGGTGCAATAATGGTGTTAACTTCTTTTATCTTTATATGTTCTCTGGCACTAGATTTACCTAGGTATCTTTCAGAAGGTGGTTATTATGACTACCATTTTACATTTTTTTTTTATTTTTTTGCCATTTTACATTTATAAATCAAATTTTTATGAGCAACCTAGTATCAATTGCTATAGTTCAAAATTTATAAAGCAAGAAAGCAAATGTTGTGCTCTACCTTACTTTACGTAGCCTTTGAGGTCTGGATCAGCAACCCTACAGTGTCTAGCAGTCTGTAAAGGTATCAGACTGTGGTTAATGTGTATACAGTATAAAACGCATATATTTCTGATAATTTTACACATTTGTATGACACTCAATTTTGGTTTTGTGGTTCTTAAATTCTTCCCCCAGCCCTCTTCTCTTCCTCAGGGTTATATAATCTGTTATGATGTGTCCATCCCTTCATTGTTGGTACCGCATAGTCTTCAAGATCACAGACTCAGCCAGGGGCCCTGGAAAATCCTGGCTCTGACTTTTTCTATTTGTGTTCTCTTAGGCAAACTTTTTTTTTAAAAAAGATTTTATTTATTTTTTCATGAGAGACACAGAGAGTCAGAGACATAGGCAGAGGGAGAAGCCCTCGGGGAGGGCTGATGCAGGACTCAGTCCCAGGACCCTGGGATCACACCTGAGCCAAAGGAAGCCACTCAATCACTGAGCCACCCAGGTGCCCCCAAACTTCTTAACTTCTGCACACCTTGGTATATTAAGGGGATTAACAGTACCTACCTCACTGGGTTGTTGTAAAGAATAAATGAGTTAACACATACAAAGGTCTTAATCATACCTTCAGGATTAACCATTCATCCATTTAAAATGTATGTATTGCATGATATTTCATGGCACCACATACCAGGCACTATACTAAGCCATAGGGAGCCAGTGGTGATGGTAGGAAGAGCACCAGAGACCAAGGCCCCCCCCACCAGTCCTTAGGGGCTACTAAATCTTACCAGCCAGGTAGCTCTGGGGCTTTAGTTTTTCCCTTTTGCCAAATAATAAAGATGGTGTCAATAATCTCAAAAAGTACTTTCCAACTCTACATATTCTTGGATGTTCTAACATGAAGTCAAATAGGCTTGGTGGAAATTCATCTCAGTGAACTAAGGAGGTTATTAATTCCCACAGACCTAGAAAAAAGTGATTGTGATGTCTTAGATGAATGACCTTGGCAATGTCATATCTTATTATGGAAAGCAGTTTCTGGATGATGGGGATGAAAGGGGATATAAAGATATCACATATTAATGTTAGTGGTTTGAACAATTTAGGGAGCATATTAACAACAGTTTTTCATGATGTGAGGAGCCAGCAATGCTCTCAATGAAAGCCCTCTTGGACACTGTAGCTTGTCTTTTGCAGGCTGAAGATGGGATAGAGGGAACTCTTTATCATTTCATGGATGCAAAAACAGTCAAATAGAGGAAATTCGTCACTTTTTACCAAATGAGTAAATAGAGCAAGTTACCCCTAGATGAGATGAGAGACGAGAAGAAGGGTCTGAACAGCAGTGTCTGTGGTATACCCAGCTGAAAGTGTTTAGGATCCAGTTAGAGATGCTTTGGGAGTTCCAGAAAGGGGCAGGTAGGCAAGGCTTAAGCATCCGATTAACCCAGGAGATTGGTGTTTGGACTTTTAAAGTAGTAACAGAATAAACCTAACCTTAGATCTGTTATTCTTTCTCCATATAAGAGGTATGTCCAATTAAGTCCTCCTCCTACACATTCCCAGAGCACTCCACTCTTCAGCTGAGATGACACTCTTACTTTCTTGCTTTGTGCTGTGTTTCCCCCTCCAGAATTTCTGCTCTGTGGCTGTGGAGATGTTATCTGATGGTTTGTTGTTATGCCCTAAGGGCCTAGCACAATGTCCAGCACGTAGGAGGAGAATATGCAGACATGTTTGTATCTTGAGTGAATGAAAAGATTAGTTTGTTTTAGTGGACTTGTCTTCTGAACTGTGCATTCCCAGTACTTGAAAGACCTTGCTGGGGCACCTGGGTGGCTCAGCATTGAGTATCTGCCTTTGGCTCAGGGTCATGATCCTAGAGTCCTGGGATCAAGTCCTGCATCTGGCTCCCCACCAGGAGTCTGCTTCTCCCTCTGCCTATGTCTCTGCCTCTGTCTGTCTCTCATGAATAAATAAATAAAAATTTTTTAAAAAAGAAAGAAAGACTTGTCCATTTCCATGTGCTCTGGTGGCTTTTTTTGGGAGAGAGGACTGAGGACAAGAATAAGCAAGCTGCCCTGTGTTTCTGACAAGATATCCAAACTGTGCAAACCACAGGTCCCACTGTGCTCCTCAAATTGTCCCGAGATAAAGGGGGCGGGCTTCCTTACCCGCCAGGCTTCTGGGGGAAAGGAGAAATGGAACTTCTTAGACTCACCCCCTCTTCAGCCTTTGATACCCGCCATCCCCCTGCAGCTGCTGATCTTCTTGAGAATATCCTCAACTTCCCCTCTCAGTCTGCAAAGGGGTGTCTTCACTTCACTTCTGGTGAGCAGTTTTCTGACATTCTCCAGTGGAGAGGCCCTCAACCAAGCCAGTGTTCCCTGAGTCCTAGGATAGCATCCATGTCAGACCAGGTTGCTGTGGGACGTTCTGCATGAATGTCTAAATGTTGAAGGCACTGAAAGGTCTGATTCAGTGTGATATAAACTCTGTTTCTTTGTTCTCCTGGTCTACCCCATCCCTACCACCTTCTCCCCAACCTTCAACCATCATGGCACTAGAGATGTAGAGTCTCAGAGGTGGACGGTATTTGTCTTTTGGATTCTCCACGCCACACATGTCACTGCTTTCTTTTCTCTTTTCTGCATGCAATGACTCTAAACTAAGGCTGTAATTGGGGTGGGTGAGAAGGTTCACAGCCCATCCCCTATTCCCCAACCTCAGGGGTCCAGGAGGACTCAGAGGAAATCAGACTGAGGTTCATTACACCAGATCCCCTTCCTTTGTTTTCCTGTGATCTCAGCGGCTGATGTGACTTGCCAAACCCCACGCTGCTGTATCTTCATTCTGTGGATGCTGTGGCAAGGGGCTGTAGAATGCAGAAAGGAATGTTCAGGGTCAGATTCAAACTTGGCAATCTGCTGCCAGCATAGCAACATGAGCATCTCGTAGGCTCCATCCTGGATGAACTCCCATTGCACCACACTCATGGCCTCCATGCCTCATGCCACATCAGAGGATGTATCTTTATTTTTGTTTCTCTTTGCGTACTCATTATGCCACATAAATTCAGTTTTTTCTGACCATGAAACAAAACCCAGAAAGCTTACTTTGGATGACATCTTTTAATTTTAAGGGGAATGCAGGATTCCAATACAGAAAGCTGCCAATAACCCACTACCTGGTATTATTGTTTGGGTATCGGATTAGAATAACAATGGTCATAGCAATGCACTGTGCTCCTAGCCCTATTTAAACCTTTTAAATCCTATGGGCTCATTTAATCCTCACCACAGTATTTTGAGTAGGTAATTCTAATATCTCCATTTCACAATTAAGGAAATCAAGGCAAAATAGAAGAGCGTTAAACCTCCTACCTAGGGTGGCTTTTGTTGTATACAGGATAAAAAAACAGCTCACAAGTGGAAGCTTTGTCTTTGTGTTTATAAAGGCCATTTGTTATTTAAAGTAATAATTAATAACCTGATTAGAGATTCTTTTTAAAAATTTTTTTATTTCTTTACTTGAGAGAGAGGAAGTGAGAGAGAGAGAATGCACAAGCAACAAGGGGAGAGGGGGAAGAAGTAGATTCCCCGCTGATCAGAAAGCCTGACCAGGACTCGATCCCAGGACCCCAGGATCATGACCTGAGCTGAAGGCAGACGCTTAACTCACTCAGACACCTAGGCGCCCCCTGATAGAGATTCTAACAAAGAAAATTATTAGTAACTTTCTTGGTTTGCAACCCCAGGTTTGGAAAATGCCTACATAATTATGAAATTCAAATAATTTATTAGTTGCTTATTTTTATATGGTAAAACCATGCCAGATTAGTAAAGAATAACTAATTATTTGGGGAATTATCTACTTGATTTTTCTAATGATTTATGTACAGTCTTTATAGGTTTATTGGTTAAGATATGAGGCAGCAAAATTTATTTTTATTTTTATTTATTTATTTTTTAAAATTTATTTTTAAACAAAGTTTCTAGAATATCTTTAACCCTATATACATTATTTTTAAAAACTCCACTAGCAATGCCACAGTAGCTCATATAGACCCGTGAGCCTCTCAGGACAAGGCCTATCGTCTGTTTACTGTTGTAGCCACACCACCCAGTCCAGTGCTTGGGACATGGTGAACGTCTAGAAAAGTTTTTCATTTGCAGAAACTTTCTCATTGCAGAAAATAATTCTTGCGAACACAGCAGCTGCATCTTGCATTGTCCATTTGATCGCTGTCCTTTATCACACTTGAATCCTAATAGCTTTGGTCCATGTTCAAAGGTATAATTCGCCCTCAGAATGGAACGATTTGGCACCACTCAGTTACTTAAATGAATGCTTCACTTTTTGAGGAGAATTCCCAAAGGAGAAAGAAAGAACATTATTTCTGAGAATCTATTATGTACTGAGCACAGGTATTTTCATTTCCGTCATCTTATTTAATCTCATCAATTTCGTAAACTAAGCATAATTACGGCTCTTTTTTAATTGGAGAAGGTACAATTCAGAAAGGTTAAGTAACTCACCCAAAGTCACACAGCTGGCTAGTATGTTTTAGAACTAAGATTTACTTTGGGTACTTTTTTTTTTTAATTTTTATTTATTGATGATAGTCACACACACACACACACACACACACACACACACACACACAGACACAGGTAGAGACACAGGCAGAGGGAGAAGCAGGCTCCATGCACCGGGAGCCCGACGTGGGACTCGATCCCTGGTCTCCAGGAACGCGCCCTGGGCCAAAGGCAGGCGCCAAACCGCTGCGCCACCCCCAGGGATCCCAACTTTTTGCCTCAAAAGCCTACTTTGCACTGCTATTGCTATCTTGAAGAGGAGGTCCAGGGATGTGGTGAGCAATAGAGACCTCACTGGAGAGAGACATAATCCACCAATGGGAGAACTGCGAAGGAGAGCACGCTCATTTCCATGTGTACTTGCTAACAGGTTTGGTGGCATCTCAGACTGTTTTACCAACAGTGACTGTTCCCAAGTTATTGCTTAATGCTGATGCTTTTCTAGGAGGAGCTGTCAGAACTTCTAGCCCCATGCCCAGTTCTTGTGGTCTCAGAGTTCTGTTTACTGAGCACCACCCAGATGATTGTGGGTCTGGGTGAGGTTGCATCATTTGAGAGAAGGCAGGGGAGCGGTTGAACAGGACCATCCGGGACAACTTAGGGCAGGTGGTCTTGACGGGATTCTCACTCTGATGGCCTTCACCCGGACAGTGAGGGTAGAGGCTGGTCTGCAGCAACAGGGAGGGGTCCTGCCTTCCCCTTAGCTCCAACTTCCCAGAGGCTCGCATTCCTGGTCAGACCACCTCACCCTCTGGAACTCTCCTTTCTTATTTGCAAAACAGAGGACATCAGTTCAGGTAACTGAAGAGCTTCTATCCAGCTCTAAGTTTCCAGGTCTTTACGAATCCGAGGCTTGAGTGTGGGTGGAGCGCAGTAAGGGGACCCAGGGCAGAAGCAGTGCGGTACCTGTATGGGGCAGGAGGGCGTGCGTGCTCACATTTGCATGTGCACCTGTTTGCATGTGTCATTGCTGTCCTGCTGTTCGTCTCAGAGTCCCATCGTAGGATTAAGTAAAGGAAGAATCAGAATTGCTACACTTTGATTTCAGATCGATTGTACTCTGGGGCTGCTGCAGACGGTGCTTTAGTTGTTGGTGCTGTTCTGGCTACAGTTAGGGTCCTGCCTGTGACACGGCCCGGCCTCGGTTAGCTCCAGCACCCTTCAGGCTGGGTGTCCCTCGGGTGGGGAGCTCAGAGCCCGCAGGCGGCAAGGACACACTTCCCACCTCTGCCTAGAGCTTCCCGCCAGCAGCCTGGAACTAATAGGCCTTTCTCTGGAACCCATGTGAGCCACGAAGAGCCCGGGCTCAGTAGACTATGTGTGCCTCCTCCGGAGGGGCCAGATCCGTCTAGGTGGATGCTGACTGTTTTTAGAGACCACAGCCCCTCACCAGAAGTTATTTCTGTTTCCCATATTTTGTTTGTTTTGTTTTTAAGATTTTATTTATGTATTTGAGAGAGAGCACATGCACATTAGGGAGGCAGAGTGAGAGGGAGAAGCAGACTCCCCACTGAGCAGGGCGCCTGACCTAGGGCTCGATCCCAAGACCCTGGGATCATAATCTGAACCAAAGGCAGATGCTTAACCCCCTGAGCCACCCAAGCCCCCCTGTTTCCAGTATCTTGTAAGTCTTGGGAGCCAAAGACCAACTTTGGCTTTTCCCAACTCACTTCTAGGGCAGAAAAGAAACCCTACTCCTGCATTCGGCTGAGAGGCCCAGGCCACACTTGTCTTCGTGGATGCTGATGGAAGTGATGCTACAGATAGCCTGACGCCGCAGGTCTGTGGTGTGACATCAGATCGTGACACTTCCGCACTCAATGTGCCACTAGCCTGGCGTTGATTTGGAATAAAGTTCAAAGACCAGAGCCTACCTACTCCAGGCCTTCCGTCCCACTTCTCCTTTCCCTCCCCTGCCGCTGCGTTTTGGCCCCTCTGTTCTGGAAGCCTTCCTCCACACACCAGATGGCTGCCATGGCCTCTGCGGGAAGACTCCTCCTCCCGCTCTCCCAGCTCCCTTCAGCTCTCTGCTCAGTGTCATCCCTCAGATAGGCCTCTTCTGACCACCTTACCTAAGAAAGCACCCCTGTCCCTCTCAACTCCCTTACCTGCTTGATTCTTCCTCACAGCACCTCCCCAAAGCCCGACGTCTGCCCCACTAGAAGATGCTCTGCACGTGGCGGGGACTTTGTGTTATTCACGTCTGTATTCTCCTTGCCAAACCACCATCTGGCATGGAGAGCTCACTCAATACATATTCATAGGATGGATGAGTGAATTATTGTAATTCTTGATCCACACCCAAGTTATAAGGCCCTCTGGCCAACCACCATCCACTTCTCTTGACCCCAAACTGATCTGGGCTTCCTCTCCCCTGACCCAAGGCCTCTGCTGACTATCACTCAAACATTTCTGCCCTACCCTCTGGAGCTCTCATTGCAGGAAAACACACTCCCCTACATCATCACTAAATCTTCCTCCACCTCGTTGCCTGAACTGACCCCAGCAGTCGCTCAAGAACACAGCTGCCCTGAAGCCCACTCAAGTAAGGGCGGCTTCTTCTCCCATATCCTCTGTACCTTAGGGTCAGGAAGAAGGGTTGTACCCTGTCTCTACAGCAGCCAGATTCAGAAACTCAGGCTAGACCCAACCAGCAGTCATGGAACTTCAGCCTGGGAAGGGACAGACCAAACCAAGAAGAGGCCTGGGGTTGCCATTTGCACTATTCTAGCTACAGCAGCCTCCATGAATCTTATAAACCTAGTGCTCAGTTGATTTCTCCCATGCTATTCTGAAGATAAGAATTCAAGGCTCCATTGGAAGCAGATGACTTGGTTGTACTTCCTTCGGCCCTCTCCCAATCTGTCATACAGACTCCCCAATCCAGGCTCTGCTGCCCTTCCAATACCAAACCTCTAAGTCCTGTACTTTTCTCATCCCTGGTCAGAAGTTAACTCTGTTATGACTTTCATGAATAAATACCAGAATCCAGGCAGCAGTGGAAATCCCACCGATCCTAGATTTCTGATTCTTGCTTCATGTTTTATTTACTTTTTTTTTTTTTGGTTATAAATTGAGCAGGATTATGATTAGGTTGAATAAGCATTTATTCATTAACTTCAGAGCATCAAAACTACGTGGTTTAATAAAAAGCAAATTGTGAAGAAATACCTACCCGATAAAGCCTAAATCTTTGTGTAGGTCAAAAACATGAGTAGATTGAGGAGGGTTACATAAGTAAATTCACAGATGACATATCTATAATAAATATGAAATCAAAAAGTCATTAGATGGGAAGTTTAGGCTAATATTTCTTTTGAAATTGGCAGCATGGAAAGGAACCTCTTCTCTTACCAACTACCTCCTATTTCTTTTCTCAGGGAAAGAATTTGGGGATAATAAAAAGCTGCTGATTTGATGGAATACAGTTTTTGCTTCCACAATTATACTTGCCAGTAACAACTGTTCTCTCTTTGATCATTTATTTTGTTTTTCCTGTCATATTACCAATGCAATAATTCTTCCTATCATTTAGTCATAACCCACGACCAGATGGCACTGGCTACTGAGAAAAGGAGAATGCTGTCCCCCAAAGGTGACCCGCAGCTCAAATCTCAGGGCCAAGGGAATGTTCCAAATGGGGGTTCACTCTGGGACAGCATTCCTGTCTGCTTGAGATTTGGTGGTTTGGTGGGGCAGGGTAGAGAGGTCATTCTGGTAAAACTAGGCAGAGGTGATGTTTGAGGGAGACTTTCCAGCTTCTGTACATAATTTAGCTCAGACAGAGTCCCAGATACTGACTGCTTTTACAGAGACAGAGCTCAGGAGCAGAGCCCAGATTGCTGACAAGAATGGTCCTAGAGTTGGAGTGAATAGGCCAGTTAGACTTTATGCTGCAAGTTCCAGAAAACTCAACCATTTTGGGTTGCACAGTAGAGGATGGATCTGCTCAGGCAATACAAATGTCCTGAGGTAATCAGACTTTACATATAGCTTGATCAGGGCCACAGCATTCCTCTGGGACTTTCCTGGCCTGCTCTGTGCTCCTTACACTAAATTTCCTCAGGATGGTGAACAACTATAGCAACTCTAGGAATCCCATTGAAAGGAAAAGAGGAGAGGATGTCCTTTCCCAGAAATCCACAGTATATGACTTACCTGATCTGTTTCATTAATGGTTTGTCATGTGTCCAGCTTTAACCAGTGGAATCTTACTGATTAGCTGAGGCCTGAACCTTGGGACTATATGCTTATTGTAATGGTAAATTTTATATGTCAATTTGACAGGGCCCCAGGGTACTCTGATATTTGTTCAAACGTTATTCTGGGTGTGTCTGTGAGAGTTCTTTTATTTTTTTTTATTTTTATTTTTTTTTAGAGTTCTTTTAAATGAGATTAATATTTCAGTTGACAGAAGAAAGCAGATTGTCCTTTCTAAGGTGGGCGGGCCTCAACCAATCAGTTGAAGTCATAAGCAGAACAACAACAACAAAAAAAACCCAGACCTTCCCCAGAGTAAGAGAGAATTCCTCCTGCCTAAACAACCTTTGAATTGGGACACCAGCTTCTTTTCTGTCTTTGAACTCAAACTAAAACATTGGCTCTTCCTAGGTCTCAAACTTGCCAGCCTTTGAACTAGAACTATATCCTTGTCTCTCCTGGTTCTCAGACCTTTGGACTCAGACTGGAACTAACCCGTTAGCTCTCCTGGGTCTCCAGCTTGCCAGCTCATCCTGGAGATCTTGGGACTTGCCACATTCTGCAGTCACATGAGCCCATTCCTTTACATATTTTCTTTATATTTATATCTCTAATATACATCCTATTGGTTCTGTTTCTCTGAGAACCCTGACCAATACACTTATGGTGCAGGGAAGGGCTTTCCTATAATCAGGGGAACTAGAGGTGCTCAGAAAACTAATGCCTTCACTCAGTCATAAACTGATTGAACATGGCAGTGTCATTCCTTTAGAGAAGGGAAGTCTATATCCCAGGAGACTCAGAGGAGCCTAGAATTCATTCTAAACACATTGGAATAGAAAGCAAGGCCAAATGGCAAGGAAGCTAGACATTGTTGGAACTGGCACAAAAGCTAGTTGGAGCTCAGCCTGCTATGATGAGCTTCAGAGGCTGTGACCAAAGTGGAGTAATAATGATGCCACCACTGTTATTGGTGTAAGGCATGGGAGTGAGACTCCGTCTGCATCAATATGTTCAGTCCTCATAAGAAACCTGTGATACAGGTCTGATTATCCATAATTTATAGATGGGGAGCAAAGGCTTAGGCCCTTACTTCACTGAGGTGGAATGGTGGGTGGGGGGTGAGCGGTGGGGAACAGGCCCTCCCAGATGTGAACCTTGGTCTGATTCAGGCCTCTGTCATCTAGAGTTTGTTCTTGTCATCTCTGCACTGTGAATTTAAACATTTAAACAGACTTCTTGCCATGGGTCAGGTCAGATTTAATATTCATCGCTGGCATTTTGGCTGCTAAAACTTTTTGTTGTTCCATACGTCATAGCATTTTGTGAGAAGGAGGAGGCTCTTGGCATTGTCACCCACTTTGCTATCTTTCTGGAAGCCCATGAGCTCTGTTTTTGCATTGGCAAAAGTTTAAACATTGCAGGAATTTAGAGAGTTCTTGAGTAAGGGAATTCTCTCCTTGTGCACTTGATGACAGCTGTCCCTGGGTGCTCCAGTAGCCGGAGGATGTAAAGAAATCAGGCTCTGCAGCTAGTTGACAGCATGCTGTTGCTGGTTTTGCTGGCATAAATATGTAGCATGTGCTGCTATATTAATCATTCAACTCATATGCCCTTTACCCATTTTTTATATTTTATTTATTTATTCATGAGAAACAGAGGGACAGAGAGAGAGAGAGAGAGAGAGAGAATGGCAGAGACACAAGCAGAGGGAGAAGCAGGCTCCCCTCAAGAAGCCCGATGTGGGACTCGATCCCGGATCCTGGGATCACACCCTGAGCGGCAGGCAAATGCTCAACTGCTGAGCCACCCAGGCATCCCTCTTTTCCCAATTTTTATAGAAAACTTAAAAAGTGCACATATCCAATCAAGGATATTAAGTAAGAATGAACTGGACACACTACAAAATTGAACACACAAGTATGTAAGTTATTCTCTGTCACAGGGTAAATGTTTTCTTAGAAATGATTTGTAACTCACCCTAGAAACACAAAACAGAAATATCTAGAGTTACTGGTACAAACTTGTTTCTTAAAGCCCCCGAATTGCTGCCAAAACCAGCATCTCTATTTAAGTACCTATTTGCAGAACTATTCTAAATTGAAACAGTCTCTAGAATCTTTGTGCCTGAATAAACTCAATGGAATCTTTGCAGAAATATAAATGAGAGACCAAGCATATTTATGAACTGGGCACACAGATGATCAATGTTCACGTTGACCCGTAGACGGGTTGATCTCCACAGTGTGTGCTCATGTGGGAGCTGAACACCAGCCACTCTGTTATGTAAGGGTTTCTACCACATTCCCCCACCCCTTCCTTTTAGAGACAAACTTCATAATAGGGTTGGTTGGCGTAGACTTGGCTGCCTCCCCTCTGGGCCTCCTACTCATGCACCACCTAGTCCCCTGAGTTCTAGCTTGCACTCACAGTTTGGTTGAAGCTATGTTCTGGAGTGTCACCGAGACTAGAGACTCTTCTCTTTCCCAGTCTCTGCACCCTTCTGTGCTTGTGATGCTCTTGGCCACTCCACTGGCCTCACTTCACTCCCGGTTTTTCCCCTAATCCTCAGCATCCTGTCTTGGCTGCTTTTCTTTTACATCCTCATGAACTGTTGCCCAAGATTTTATCCTTGGCAATCATGCCCAACAGCAAGCCTAATGCACAAATGACTCCTCCATTCATATGTCCAAACCAGACCATCTCCTCGATTCCAGATTTGACTTTCCCTTTAGTGTTTCAAACTAAACCATTCCAACATTGACCCCACTGGTTCTTGTCTCCTTAAGCTTAGAGGTTGATTTAAGGATCATTGATATTTTGATGTCACCAAGTTTTTCCACCCAAGACAATGATGGCAACTTTTTGGTCATTTTTCCAGATCATGTGTGGTTATGAGTTTCAGTGTAAGGAAGAGCATATGTTGATGCTACAAGTCTGAGTCAACTGTACAGACACATTTGTTAAGATTCTGGTGGCCCTGTACTTTTCACTGACACTATTTTGTAAAATTTCCAGATTTATGAATCCCATGATCCCAAGAGAAACCCAAGAACTCACTTTGCCATATCACGTAGGGCACAGGCAGGTGACTTTCACCCGTCAGTCCTAGTCCATATACAAGTGAGAAATTTGGAACAGGAAGTTCTACATAGAATTTATCCGTGCTGGTGAATGACAGCTGAGGCATGTATTTTTTTTGGGGGGGTGGGGGGTAGAGTCTATCCCACCTACAAGTGACATTGGTTGCTGACAGCAGCAGTAGTTACAGCTACAGCTGTGTAAATGATAGCATTTAGGATTGAGTGACATCAGTGGTACAGTTTTCCAGCCAGCTCCAGACAGCAGCATGCTTTGAGCTCTCTTCCTGGAAGTTTGGCTTTAAGCCTACTTCTCAAACCCATGTAATATCCTTTAAATAAACTCATCTCCTTCCAATTTCTGTTGCTTGCAACAAGAACCTTGACTAACACATCAGGGAAGTGTGAGAAGGGAAATAGTATTTTTTTAAAGACTTTATTTATTTATTCATGAGAGACACAGAGAGAGAGAGAGGCAGAGACATAGGCAGTGGGAGAAACAGGCTGCATGCAGGGAGCCCGACGTGGGACTCGATACCGGGTCTCCAGGATCATGCCCTGAGCCAAAGACAGATGCTCAACCGCTGAGCCACCCAGGTGTCTGGGGAAGGGAAATAGTCTTAAGTGAAAATTCCATCCGTAGTCACCATGAATATCCAGGTAGTCTGTGAGCTGAACAGATCTGGGCTGGCAACCATGTAGACTAAAGTGATAAATCGAAACTCTTGGAGATGTACAACTTCTCATGTCCCAGTAACTTTTGCTACTGTGTAGCTGCTACTCTGTCTCTACCTTGATTTGATTCTTACATTGTACTTTATATTTAGCACTTTAAAAAAAATTTTGGTGAAATACACATAACAAATTTACTATCTTAGCCATTTTTAAGTGTCTAGTCCAATAATGTTAGGTATGTCCACATCATTGTATGACCATCGTCACCAGAACTTTTTCATCTTTCCAAACTGAAACTCTGCCCCCAATAAACACTAAGTCCTTGTTCCCCCTCCCCCACCCCTGGCAACCACCATTCTACTCTCTGAGAATTTGCCTACCCTAGACACCACATATTGGGTGAAATTGTACAATATTTGTCTTCTTATGACTAGATTGTTTTGTATAGCATGATGTCTTCATGGTTCATCCATGTGGTGTGTGTCAGGATGTCCTTCCTTTTTAAGGCTGAGTAACATCCCATTGTATGGAAAGGCCACATTTTGTCTATCCATTTACCCATCAGTAAACATCTGGGTTGCTTTAATTTAAGCAATTGTGAATAATGCTGATATGAACATGAGTGTATATACTTAGCACTTTTTATAAAAGATTTTATTTATTTATTCATGAGAGAGGCAGAGACACAGGCAGAGGGAGAAGCAGGCTCCCCACAGGGAGCCCAATGCGGGACTCAATCCCAGCCCTGAGCCGAAGGCAGATGGTCAACTGTTGAGCCACCCAGATGTCCCTACTTAGCACTTTTGATGTTAATAGTAGTGATCGTCCCTCGTATCACACTTAGCATGTATTGGGCATTATTCTAACATACATGAATCGCTTTGAAGCTTGCAACAATTCTGTGAGTGGGAAACTACAATTATCCATATTTTACCAACAAGGAAACAGAGAGTTACAACACCCTCAGAGGAGTTAGGGGGCATATTCCTGGTACTTGAATTCTGGTGGTAGAACTAGGATTCAGATGCCCCAGTGTGGCTCTTGTGTGGAGATGCTCATCTGTGCTGCCTCTGAATACACTGCCTTTGGACCTCAGTCACTTCCTGGGAGGAAGTGTGCCCTTCTGGCTGCCAGGAATGGTGTCCTGACCTCTGATGGCTGGTTCCTTCTTGCCACTTACATTCCAATTTAAATGTCTTTCCTCAGAAAGACCTTTCATGACTCCTCACTTTAGTTTGTATTTATCACAGTACCTTGCTTCAAATCCATACAAAGCCCCACTTCCTCTCCAACATCTTAGTATTCATTTACTTTTTTTGCCCACCACCGGTCACCCACTACCACATAAGCTCCATGAAAGCAGAGGCCTGTGCTGACCTTATAAGGTTATATCTCCATCACCTAGAACTCCAGTTAGCAGATCATAGGTACTTGGTGAAGAGTTGTTAGCCATAACAGTGAATGAATGCGTAAAGGAATAAGCTTGGCCCTTGTAGAATTTCACATGAAAAAAATTAAAAATAGAGCAGATGTTAATATAGGAAATTCTCTCCATTGAGCCAAGGGTTTAAATAAACCCAAGAGCAAAGCAGAATGGCTAAAATATTCTCTCATTTCTAATGACCACGCACTATTCTGATACCTTCTAGCTGCATCTGCTGATTAGATTCACCTTAATGCTGGCATTGTTTCTATTTTATGCAATTGGAAAGGTTATGACAAAGTTGCTTATCCAGCTTCATGAAAGTTAAGTATTTAGTTCCAAGAAACCTGAAGATTGTCTGTAATTTCAGCTGAAGTTAAAATGAGTGAAAGTTTTTCATCTTACCCTTCAAATCAGGAGTGCAAGAGATACTAGACAGGAAGCTCTGCTCACTCTGCTCCTAGTCACGGGGTCACCTGTGTCTCAGAGACACTCCTGAACTGAAGGGAAAGCCAAATCCTCAGAAGCATCTGCCTCTTTTCTTTCTCTCTTTATTGAGAAATTCCTGTGGAAGAGAAATCCTTATAGAAGAAAAAATTTCTGGGGCACCTGAGTGGCTCAGTTGGTTAAGTGGCTGACTCTTGGTTTCGGCTCAGGTCATGATCTTATATGGGTTGTGGGATCGAGCCCCGTCGGGGGGGCTCTGCACTCATGTTGGAGTCTGCTTGAAGACTCTCTCCTTCTGCTCCTCCCCCGTCTTGTGCTCTCTCTCTTTCTCAAATAAATAAATCTTAAAAAAAGAAAGAAAAAATTCTGTAGCAGCTTAGGAATAAAAATGGTCTAGAATAGAAAAAAAAAGTACCTAAAATAAGGAAATCGTGTGGCAGAAAACTTGATTTTCTGTAAGGTCTTCTGTTCCTATCAGTATCTTTAGAATGTGCTGTCTAAACCAAGCTGACCATTTTCTTTTTCCCTCTCATATAAACATGTTTTTCCATCTGTAAAATAAAGAAAGTGTTTACTTTGGATTTCATTAAGATAATAAGCATCATTAATGTACATTGTTGACTGGGAGGTTCTCAGAGATCTTTATATAAAAACAGAAACATAGCATTTTATGTGTTTTAGCCATTTAAGAACAGCTATAAATTGAGAATGTAACTAAACTGTGGCACGTCAGCTAATGCAGGAAGGTTGAAAGTTAGGATCCCAGTATATTAGGAATTAGGATTTTACTTTTGTAACTCAGGGCCAGGAATCCAGTATGGAGATAGTCAGCTGAAATCTGTTTTATATCACTTCTAGAATTGAAATACTCTACTCAGTGTCCTTAAGGAACTAGCAAAGAACACAGCTGCTATCCACTTGCTTACTTCATGGACAGGGAGTACGTTCCACTGGGAAATGATCTATTCAATTTTCCTCATTAAAGTTGAATGAAATACAGTGTCCATACTGATTATAAACTTTGCAGATTGAATTCCTTATGGGGTAAGAGTGATTCATCTTTGTGTGCCAGGTTACAGCCTCGTCTGGCAAGTGCTCCATCACTGAGTGATGGGTGAAAAACTAAACAGATCAGTGGTAAAGCATTGTCAAGGACTGAGGAAAGTAGATGTTCCAAGGGATAGTAACATTTACAGATTTTTGTTGTTGTTTTGTTTCTTTATTCTTTTTTTTTAAGATTTTATTTATTTATTCATCAGAGACACAGAGAGAGAGGCAGAGACACAGGCAGAGGGAGAAGCAGGCTCTATGCAGGGAACCTGATATGGGACTTGATCCTGGGACTCCAGGATCACGACCTGAGCCAAAGGCAGATGCTTAACTGCTGAGCCACACAGGGGTCCCTTGTTTCTTTATTCTTATTGGATATCATTTGTGAAAGAAAGAAAGAAAAGAAAGAAAGAAAGAAAGAAAGAAAGAAAGAAAGAAAGGAAGGAAGGAAGGAAGGAAGGAAGGAAGGAAGGAAGGAAGGAAGGAAGGAAGGAAGAAAGGAAGGAAAAGGAAGGAAAAGGAAGGAAGGAAGGAAGGAAGGAAGGAAAAGGAAGGAAGGAAGGAAGGAAAGAAGGAAGGAAGGGAGGGAGGAAGGAAGGAAGGAAGGAAGGAAAAGAGCTCTTTGTTAATAGAGGAAAAAATTACTATAAACAAACTAGCAGAATCTGAGACATTAAAACTCAAGGCCATATAGTTGTGGCTCTGGTTACCCATAGGGCACCGTGGGGTGCTGAAGTAGGTGTAGAGTGCTAGAACTAAGGCAGTGAGAAGGAAGGAAGAAAGGAGAGAGAGAGATTTTGTTTTACAGGAAACAAAAAATCTAGAATGTTCTGCTTAATCAAAAGACAATTGCTGGGATCCCTGGGTGGCGCAGCGGTTTGGCGCCTGCCTTTGGCCCGGGTCGCGATCCTGGACACCTGGGATTGAATCCCATGTCGGGCTCCCGGTGCATGGAGCCTGCTTCTCCCTCTGCCTGTGTCTCTGCCTCTCTCTCTGTGTGACTGTCATAAATAAATAAAAAAATAAATAAAATTAAAAAAAAAAAAAAAGGCAATTGCTTCCCCCCCCCCCAGAAAGGAAGGCAGAAGCCAAGCAGAAGGCAGCTGAGAAAGCAGAGTTCAAGTGAGGTCCTCCCGAAGTGCAGGCGAGACTCCTCCTCTAATCCTCGTGCATTAGGCGGCCTGGTGGGCTGGCACATCCTTACAGCAGGATGACCCCATTAACCTTGCTATGTTCTCAAGAACAACTAGCTTTCAATCAGAAAATGCCAAGCTGTCTCCCTTTAATTTATATGTTGTTGAAGGGACCCTGGGTTCCTTTGTCAAGCCACAGTTTTCGGTATTTCTGGTTTTTGTTAAAATACCATCTCTTGTGGATAAAGAGAATGAGGACTAAAGTTGAGGAGGAGCATGATATCATTATCGTTGAGCTTAATCATCAGCAAATGGGTTTTTCCACTGGGGAGGCAACCTATGAGTGGTTCTGTTCCAAGAAGTTCTCTGGGATTTGGAATGAATTTTCCCACAGGAAATAGAAATAGGAATTAGACTCCCAGTTCCAGTCCACAAGAGCTGGTTTAATTCACAGTACAGCTGAACTATAGTTATAGGGGTCATATTTTCTGAACCCCAAATTGAGATCCATGATTTGGCAAGTACATATGTTCTGACCACAATAAAAGAACAGAATGGGAATACTGAAATGGGATTTGTACTGGGAGATCCAGGAAGTCATATTGTAGGACTTCGATGCTCCACTGTAGACCTCAACACCATGTATGACTATGCGTCCACAGGAAAATGCACATCCAGCTCCAATGTGGCGCATCAGGGTCACACTCCTCCTGCTGCTACCTGCCCCCCATGCTCCCCACCCCTGGCTTCAAGCCTCAGGAGGGGGCTTTACCACTGTTGTGATACCTGCTTCACCCCACAACTCTGTTCCCATGGCCACGCCTTCATTCCTCCCTCCTGCAACCTAGTGCCATCCCAAGCTTCTAGATCAATCCCAGTCTCAAGCTACAGACCTCTGAAGCCTGGTCTAATATCACCAACCATCTTGTTCACCCCATACTAACTTTTCAAACTGGTACCAGCCACTGTCAAACTTTTTTTAAAGATTTTATTTATTTATTCATGAGAAATACAAAAATAGACAGAAACACAGGCAGAGGGAGAAGCAGGCTCTCTGAAGAGACTCGATCCCAGGACTCTGGGATCATGACCTGAGCTGAAGGCAGATGGTCAACTGCTGAGCCACCCAGGTATCCCACCACTGTGAATTTTGATGGAGCTTCCTGGTCCTATCACTTGGTCCCTGCTTTACTTCTGTCCTGTAAACTTAGACTTTGTCTAGGTACCTGTGGCCAGAACTCTGTGTACCTGGCTGCCTGCCCACCTGTACCTCTGCTCATGCTCGCTCTCACCCCACAGCTGACCCAGTCTAGCTAATTTGCAGACACTGAAGACTGTCAGCCTAGAGGCTCAGTGCTCCCAGCCCCTAAACGCAACAGCGTCAAGAGAGGAAAGACTTTGGAGACAGATTCACCCCGGTTGAGTTCTAACTTAGCCATTTGCTCACTCTGAGGCTTTAAACAAAGTACTCGAATCTCTCTGAACCCCACTTTCCTTACGGTTAGAACGAGGATGATAATAATAGCTATGATACCCGTAGTGTTTACCATGGGCCAACTACCCTTGTGTACTACTTTGTGTGTGTTAGTTCATTGAAACCTCACAATAATGGTCTAAAATAAATGCCATCATTTTCCCATTTTACAAATGAGAAAGCAGGAGCCTCCAGCACTTGAATACTTAAGAAAATTTTTTTTAAAATTTTTTTTGGAAGATTTTACTTATTCATGAGAGACACACAGAGGGGCAGAGACATAGGCAGAGGGAGAAGCAGGCTCCCTGCGGGGAGCCCGATGCAGAGCTCCATCTCAGACTCAAACTGTCAGCCTCCAGAGACATCACGTGAGGCCCAGCACAGTGCCCAGCACGCGGGGGCCTCAGCAACCAGTCGTTGCTACGTGCTGTTTCTGCCCGTCTGTGTCTCCATTTCCCTGTGGATGTGCTTGGGAAATAGTTGTTGACCTAATCGAAGGTCGTGTTACTAAATCTATCAGCCTATCCACCTCTGCCCTACGTCTGCCATCCCAATAGTGTGAGCGGATTTTGGCCCTGGTTTGTTCATCCCTTCCTTTACCCATTTAGGCAATTATTAATGAAATTGCTGTTCTGGGCAGCCCGGTTGGCTCAGCGGTTTACTGACGCCTTCAGCCCAGGGCCTGGTCCTGGGGTCCCGGGATCAAGTCCCACGTCAGGTTCCCTGCATGGAGCCTGCTTCTCTCCCTCTGCCTATGTCTCTGCCTCTCTCTCTTTCTCTCTCTGTGTGTGTCTCTCATGAATAAATAAATAAAATCTTAAGGAAAAAAGAAAGAGAAAGTGGAAAGATCTGTCTAAAAAAAGAAAAAGAAAGAAATCGCTATTCTGGAGAAGGTGAGCACAATTTGCAAGATGGACACAGCCTCTTTTTCCTCAGTGTTTATGATTCAGTGGGAAACCCCATCAAAACATCAGCCAGTGAATGTAAAATTACAGTTGGCAAGTGCTCTGAGGCGGGTGTAGAGTGCTATAAGCCTATCATGGCATCTGATCTAACCAGAGAATCAGGGAGGGGTTCTTGGAGGAAGTGATATTTACTTGAGAACTGAAGAGTGAGTAGGAAGCAGTAGACGATGAGAGAGAAAACATCCCCGTCAGTGAGAACAACATGTGCAAAGGCCCTTTGGTGTAAGGGAGCAGGATGTGTAGAAGGCCAGTGTGGCTATAGGCCAGTGTGGCTACAGCAGAAATTGTGTGGCATGAAATGAGTCTGGAGATAAATAGGGGCTAGACCATCCAAGGCCTTGGAAGCCACAGTGGGGTTTTATCTCTATACCCAGCACACTAGGAAACTGTTAAAGGTTTTTTGTTTGTTTTTTGTTTTTAAAAGATTTGATTCATTTATTCATGAGAAACACAGAGAAGAGGCAGAGACACAGGCAGAGGGAGAAGCAGGCTCCATGCAGGGAACCTGATGCAGGAATCGATCCCAGAACTCCAGGATCATGCCCTGAGTCAAAGGCAGACGCTCAACCGCTGAGCCACCCAGGGATCCCCTGTTAAAGGTTTTTAAGCAGAGTTCAGGTTGGAGAGGGGATGACATGATCCAGGACACTTTTGAAAAAGATCACTGATGCAGGGTGAATTAGAGAGAAGTCAGAGAAGGAGAGAAGAGGGTTCTGGTCTGGACTTTTCCACATGAAAGACTCTGGTTGAACTTTCTTTGCTGACCTGGTAGCTCATTGCTCTCAGGGAGTCTTTCTAGAAGGTTTAGCTAAGAATCCTGACTTAAGACTTAAAATGTACAGATGTCTAATGATTCTGATTTGGGGAGAGTCTTGAGGATTTGGGGGAGAAGCTATTCCTACCAGGTATGATCTCCAGTACTTTCCTGGCTCCTGCTTCTGTCCCTCAGCTGACGATGGTGATTCTTGTGTGTAGCCACATGCCTTTTACACTAAGTCACAAAGTTAGGCTGTATCCCCAGCCAGCATCTCTCTAAAGATGCTATGACTTTCAGAGTAAGATCTGACAGCATTTCTTTTTAAATATTTTATTTATCCATGAAAGACACAGAGAGAGAGGCACAGAGACACAGGCAGAGGGAGAAGCAGGCTCCATGCAGGGAGCCTGACGTGGGACTCGATCCCAGACCCTGGGATGACACCCTGAGCCGAAGGCAGATGCTCAACCATTGAGCCACCAGTGGTTTACATTGATTTGTAAACACCAATGTCTCAGAAAGGAAATGACACCAGAAACAAGAAGTAATTCCATATTAAAATATGCAATAACACCAAACTGAAGGAGAACATTGAGAATTCTGAATGGTCTTGTTTCTTAGGGTCCTTACCTACAACAGGCCAATCCAAATCCCAAACCCTTATAACCCCAAAGTTCATCTTTGCTTCATGACAGTCTGTCCCCTGTAGCTCTGTCTGTCAGAATAGAAATATCTAGAAAAAGGTTCTTAAAACAGACTTCAAAAGTTTTACTGCTATAAAGACAACTAGGGACAACACAGCAAATGGGAAAGTCTCCTGCTATGGAATGAATGGCCTGTGAAGAGATTAATTAGGTAGCAAGGATGTATCAGAAATTAAAACAAAGAATTGGACACGCTGCTTGATCTCGATCACTTGCCACCATCACATGCCTCATTGCTTCAAAATGAATAAAATGCTCAAAAGGCACATTCTCACCCAATAAATACAGAATGGGGTAGTAAGGGAAAATCGGAGTCATTGTGCACATTTGCAGTTGGGATGTGCAGTTGGGAATTTGAGCCCAGGCAGACCCTGGAATCCATTAGCCTTGACATGCCATATATCATCGCAGAGGTAATTTCCCCTTAAATTTGCAATTAGGCCTGAGATTTGGCCCTCGACCCTGATGTCACAGAGCATCAATTACCCTGCTTGGTGTACCGTGTGCCTTACCCCGTAACAAGCAGAGTCTTCTTCTGCCGGGTTCTATAAAGTTCAGAGTCCAACGCACTGGCCAGTTTTGTGCTTTCTCATGTCTCGTGGGTGCTTCCTATTGTTTCCTCTGCTTAAGGCTTACGTCCCTCCAGAGATGATACCAACCTCCTTGAGGTTTGGGAAACCAGCTCCAGATGACTCTCTTCCTTCCTCCTCATCTCCGAGAGGCATCTGTGCCTCCTAGTAACTTCGCAAAAATGCCTTCTCTCGTTCCAAGGTTTCGGTCAGCCTCCAGGACATAAATGCTCTATGTGAGCATAAGTATGTTTGGTTTCAGACATTCACTCAAGCATGGGTTTTCTGCTTGTCACATTCTAGGTGCTGTGGGTATAAAAAGGAGTCTCCAAGAACTCCACTGGGTCCTTGCATTTCCTTTCAAGGAAATCTATCCAAGCCACACAGCAGAAACCAACACACTTTTTTCTAACATAAAGTGAAGGGATGCGTTCATCACTTCAGTTCGCCAATAGTCTGGAAGAGCCTTCTCTTGTTTTATTTCACTCCTTTTTCCCCACTTCTTCCTCACTCCCCACTCTCATTAGCCCTTCTCTCCTCCGACCCTTAAGCACCTGCCCTGTTACGTTTGGCACACATCCTTGGGTCTGTACAGATCTTCGAAGAGTACTGAGCATGGTTGCCTGAATGTAAGCATTTTAAATTTACAACAACAGTAATAGTAATAGTGTGCCGTGAGAGTCATCCTATTTCTTAATTTTAAACAAATGGCAGACTGTGTTTTGAAGACCAGTGGATGGGGGTGCCTGGCTGCCCCAGTTGGTAGAGCATGCAACTCTTGATCTCAGGGTTGTGAGTTCGAGTCCCATACTGGGTGTAGAGATTACTTTTAAAAAGTAGAAATCTGGGCAGCGTGGGTGGCTCAGTGGTTTAGCACCACCTTCAGCCCAGGGTGTGATCCTGGAGACCCAGGATCGAGTCCCACATCGGGCTCCCTGCATGGAGCCTGCTTCTCCCTCTACCTCTGTCTCTGCCTCTGTCTCTGCCTCTCTCTCTCTCTCTCTCTCCCTCTGTGTGTCTCATAGATAAATAAAATCTTTTTTAAAAAGTAAAATCTTTAATAAATAAATAAAGACCAGTGCATGTTTCTGATGGTACCTCTGGCTTATTCCTGTGTCTGCTTCAGTCTTCGATCAGGGGCAGCCACTGTTTCTCCCAACCATTCCCCCAGGTTAAGCCCCATTTAAAGTGCCTCCCACTTTCCCCACCCACAGAGAATGCTATGATCAGTCACCTGAGCCTTGTCTCTTGTGCTGTGCTCACTGGGAGTCTCCTTCTAAAAGTGGGACTTATGGGTCATAGGTCGGATACTCACCTAATTTCACTGAGTTCTGCTGCCACATTGCCCTCAGATGGCTGCACCATTTACACCCACAGCACCCCTTCACTCTCTCCATATAGTCAGCTTGGTACCTCAAATCATCATCATAATAATAATGCCCACTGCCACTGCCACTTGTTGAACATCTGCTACCTGCCAAGCTGTATGCTAGTTGCTTCTTGTGCAGAATCCAGAATACTTACATCTTTGCAAGGCGTTTATCAACATCTTGTTGGCAGGTGAGGATAGTAAGGTTCAGCCAGGGTAAGTTCCTCATCAAGGGGCAAGCAGCTCTCCTGTGACCGAGGCAGGCTCAGTCCCTGGTGCTGAGCTCCATGTGACTTGAAAAATATGTACTACCGAATGTACTAGGTTAGTTTTATTAAAATCACATAACTAGCTGTGATGGAGGAAGGTGACACTGGTCAAGCACTCCCCTTTAGATGAGGGGGTACCCCTCTGCAGAGTTTTGCCCATCACAGTGGGGTGCTCAGAGAGCCACAGAAATTCTTCTTTGCAACTAGAACTGAACTAAAAGTGAGATCTTCACGTCATTTCCACATAAATACACTGACAACAGTACCCCAAGATTCCTAAATAGTCTCAGTATGAAGGGCAGTCTTTACTAGAGACCTCTTTGATATATTAGAATAGTAGTTTTGTAGAACTTTTTCTCAGTATTTTAGAGTATAAATCTAAATGGTTAATGGTTGGAAAAGTCTAAGCTTTCTAAAGCAGACTAGAAATTATAGCTTCCATTTGAGGGTGAAAACTTATTTGTTTAATAAAAAACCTTTATGGATGCAAAGAGTAACAAGGCATTCTCCAGCCCTGAGGGGCTTACAACCTCCGGGAGAGAAAGGCATCAATAAATAATTTGGAGGGTGGCTGGGTGGCTCAGTGGCTGAGGCTCTGCCTTTGGTTCAGGTCACCATCCTGAGGTGCTGGGATCGAGTCCTGCATCAGATTCCCCATGGGGAGCCTGCTTCTCCCTCTGCCTGTGTTTCTGCCTCTCTCTCTGTGTCTCCCATATATTCATTTATTTGTTATAAATAAATGAATTTATACAGAAATATATTTATAAATAAATAAAATGTTAAAAATATGTAAGTAAATAATTTGGGGACCGACTAGATCCCGCACCAGCAAATGGAGAGCTCCCAGAGAAACAGAATAGAGGCAGATGCCCAAAGGCAAATGCAGGGAGCATCAGCTCCTGGCATCTAACAAAGGGTGCCTTGCGCCCGAGTCAGCCTCGGCCCTGCCTCTTCGGGCACTATGAGAAAACGGGGACCGGACCCGCAGATCATAAACAAGCCGGTGGGGTCAAAGGAGGATGGGTCTGGCTTGGGCCAGGGGGTACCGGGTCATTCAGGGAGTAACCGGGACCCCGACCTCAAGAGAGCATATGGTGCCTTCTCTCCGCTTGCGGGTGGTTGGAGTTTCGTTAGATTTCCCTCAGTTTCCGACCTGTCCTCCTTCACCATCTGTGCAGAGAATGATGTTGCAGGTGTCAGGGGAGCTCATTTTGTAACATTAATCAGGGAGGATTAAAACTATGCTTTCTTCCGATCTGTCCTGCAAGGGTTGCTGGGGAGTCCGGGGGAGTCCGTCTTCGGACACAAAGGCCGCTCACCGGTTTGAAGTACCACGTTCAGCCAAACGGTGATTAGACGGATTCCGCCTGCTACTTTCCAATTCTAAAGTTTTAACTGCTCATTTCCGGGCTGCTCCATCCCTTGTCCCTGGGCACCAGCAATCCCCATCTAGAGGCCAGGTGCTTTTCTGACATTTTCCTCAAAGCAGGTGTTGGGGGGGGGGGTGTCCAATGACATGTTTCTGGATTTCCGCATCCCGTATTCATCGGTGCAGCTTGCAAGAGCCCGCTGCACCCTGCCCAGCACCTGCGTTACCTGCTCTACGAGCCAAGGCTGGGCTCAGTGAGTATTTTCCTCCTGCTCCTCAGAAAAAGAGGGGGGCAGAGAGAGAGCACCGTGACTGGAATTGTAATGAGCTCCCAAACCTGTTCCTAATTATCTTCCGTAACTTAGCAACGTACTGGATGAGAAAGGAGCAGAACGATTTAAATTCATTGCTGAGATGTGGGTGGAAGTTGGGGAATCGGGCACCCTGGCGGCGCTCCGGGTACAATGTGAGGCGGCATCTGCGAGGTGGGGAAAGGGTATGTGCCCCCAGTTCAGCTTCTGTAGAGGAACAAGGGAGGGAGGAGGAGCTGAGCCCACGGGGGTGGAGAAGTCGCTTGAATTGCTACTGTAAGATTCCTAGATTGCCCAGGGAAGGGAATCTGGGGCCCTCACTCTTACCTTCTAATAACCATGTGCAGTCGTGGGCTGGCCAACAATTGATTCCAGAGAACTAAGCAATTTCTGCAGCCTCCCCCCAGCCCTCTGAGCTCTCCTTTTCAAAATGTCAGGGTATCTTTGCTATCTTGTGTCTTGCATGGAAAGAGATATGCTGTACATTTCTTGAGCTGCAGATGAATTTCAGGTGACTACGCAGTACCCATCGGTGGGACTGCCAGTGGTCACGTGAGGCTCCAGAGCGTGCTCATCAGAAAGCACAGGTTGGGAATGATCGCCAGTGGAAGAGTTGCCAGAACCAGGTTTTGAATACAGACCTGAAATCAAGGAGACATGTAAAGGCACTTATTTCCTTTTTTTTTTTTTTTAAAGATTTTATTTATTCATTCATGAGAGACACAGAGAGAAAGGCAGAGACATAGGCCAAGGGAGAAGCAGGCTCCATGCAGGGAGTCCAATACGGGACTTGATCCTGGGTCTCCAGGATCACACCCTGGGCCGAAGGCAGGTGCCAAACCACAGGGCCACCCAGGTGTCCCCAGCCACTTATTTCCATTGGAAAATTCAAGTATAGGTCAGAGGAAGCCTCGCTTGATAACAATTTATGAGAAAAGCACTGGGTATTTTGCTGAATCATGAACTAAATATAAAACTTGAGGGGATCCCTGGGTAGCTCAGGGATCTTTAAAAAAACAGATTTTATTTATTTATTCATGAGAAACAGAGAGAGAGAGAAAGAGAGAGAGAGAGGGCAGCAGAGACATAGGCAGAGGGAGAAGCAGGCTCCATGCAGGGAGCCCGATATGGGACTCAATCCCGGGTTTCCAGGATCACGCCCTGGGCAGAAGACAGGTGCTAAACCACTGCGCCACCCAGGCTGCCCAAATAAATAAAATCTTAAAAAAAAAACAACAACAAACTTGAGAATGACAGGGGTGATGAATACCTAACTGAATCTCATGTGTCCCATTAGAAGCATGGGATTCCAGTCAAGGGGAGACCATTGTTTTGTTTTTAGCTTTAATCCTGGAGACCCTAATGCAGAGTGTGTGATTTGGCTCTGGCTCTGCTTTTCAAAAAGCAGCATTGATTGACTTGAGAATGTCCAAGGTAAGAGTAATGAATCTGGAAGCTTTGTTAGGTGGGGACAGCTGCAGAAATTGGGAGTTTTTGGACCAAAGCGGGGAGCCCAAGGGACCCTAGTCCAAGAGGGAGGCTCCCTCACCTGCAGTAATGTACCTTGTATAGATGTTGAATTCGCCCCTACCTGATTTTTCCTTCACTTCCGTGTGAACCATCTCCCTTTGCAGGCAGGGCTTTCCTCCCATGCTGTGCAGGATTGTTCCAGGCAGTTTGCAGTGAGCTGCTTACTCGGTGTGAGCACTGCTGCAGCTGGCCTTTCTGTGGGACTCAAGCCTTCCTGCTCCTGCCCAGGTGAGGAGCAGAGTGCCATTTATGGCCAATGCATCCCCTAGCTCTTGGGGTTACTGAGTCCTAGGGTGCTCTTAATATTCCAAAGCGTCTTAACCAGATCAGAGCCATGGAGTAAATAAACTCTATAGGCTCAAGGTGCTAGCTCTCAGAGAGCCCAGGGAAGGATTCAGGGAAGAAAGGGAGTTTCAGAGATGCTTGGATTTAAACAAGCAAGGAGAGGGAGGGGAGACCCTGGGCTGGAGGAATATTATTGCCAAGGTAGGGAGTAGACAAGCCTGACTGTAAGGACAGTGGGACAAGGCTGTGGGGAAAGGTCAAATGATGGGGAGCCTTAAATGCCACATAAGGGTTTGACTTCTGTTAGGGAGGCAAGGGGTAGATTTGTCAGATTTGGCAAATGAAATACTGTGCCCAGTAAAATCTGGATTTCAGATCAATAACAAATAACTTTTAGTATAATGATGTCCTAAAAATTGCATGGGACCTAGTCTTCTGAAAAAAAAAAAAAATGTGTTTGTGGTTTATTTGGAACTCTGACTTAACTGGGCATTTTGTACTTTCGTAACTCATGCAAGGGGAATTCACTGAAGTTTTATAACAAGGGAGTCCTCTGTGTCAAGTTTGGAAAGAGTCATCTGGCTGCTGTGTGGCCAATGAATTTGAGGAGGAAGACACAGAGTCAGGGCTAGAGAAGGAAAAAACTCTATTCGTCCTGTACACCCAATACTTCACCTCTGCTACCAGATGTTGGGGGCAGTTTCCGACCAGATGGGTGTCCTACGATTCAGCTCAGTTCTGGCATTATCTACCTGGACAATGTCAGATCTCACAGGTTGAGAGCTCAGATCCCACAAGACTGCCCCTCCCCCTAGATGTCACTCTCCAGGCCAGGTTATCACACCAGCTACAAATCAGAGGTTCCCACAAGCCCTTCCTCCGTTCAATAATTTGCTAAAACAGCTTATAGAACTCAGGAAAAAAAAAAAAAAAAAAGAACTCAGGAAAACAGTTTACTTACAGGAGTAACAGTTTATGATAAAAGGATACAGCTCAACAACAGCCAGATGGAAGAGACACACAGGGCAAGGTATGGGGGAAAGGGCACAGAGCTTCCATGTCCTCTCTGGATATTCCAGCCTCCCACTACCTCTACCTGTATACCAACCCTTCAGTTGGGGTTTTTTTATGGAAGCTTTGTAATGTAGGCATGATTGACTGAAGCCTTGGCCATTGGTGATTAACTCAACCTCCAGCCCAGCTCCTCTTCTCAGAGGTCAGGAGGTGGGACTGGGGATACCCACGTGGGTCAGCGGTTGAGCTTCGGCCTTTGACTCACAGGATCCCAGATCAAGTCCCATATCGGGCTCCCCACGGGAAGCCTGCTTCTCCCTCTGCTTGTGTCTCTGCCTCTCTCTCTATTGTGCCTCTCATGAATAAATAAATAAATCTTAAAAAAAGAAAAAAAAAGGAGGTGGGGCTGAAAGTTCCAGCTCTCTAATCTCTTGGTTGTTTCCCTGGCAACCAGATCCCATTGTGGTTATCTAGAGGCTTTCCAAAAACCACCTTCCTTAACTTGGACTTCAGATTGAAAGGGCTTGTTACGAATAATAAGACACTTTTTTCCCCTTTTCTATTCAAGACTTGTCTCAGGAGCCGTGGACAAAAGACCGAATGTTGTAACAAAGGATGCTCCTATTTTTCTTATCACTTAGGAGATTACAAAGTTTTAGGAGCTATGTGCCCCATGTGTCCCTGTAGAACTACGGCCATGGGTAAAGACTAAAATATATATAATATTATGTATTACTATAAATCACAGTACCACAGGCAATAAATTGGAAAATGATTGAAATTGTCCCAACTTGACTCTATAAAAGAGCCTTGGTCTGCGTTATAGTAAAAATATGAACAAAGGGATGGATTCAGGAGATGAGCTCAATGGCTCAGTCAACAGGCTGTGGTGACTGGCCAGAAGTAGTTCGGGGGAGAAGGCAGAGGAGTGTGGCGGTAGCGAGGATGAGTTCAAGGTTTAGTCTCAGCGGCTGGGATGAATCCTGGAGGAAATAGTTCAGGGGAAGAATGACATAGAGGAAAGAAGGTGGAATTTTGAGTTCTCTGGAAGACCTTCTCATGGTAGATACCAAATGGGAGTTTCCGCAAGCAGGAGAGAGGCAGTACTAAATTCCAGAAGAGAGAGTGGGTAGGAACTGTCGGCTTGGTAGCCCCTGGATAGTGGCGGCAGCTGAAGTAGGTTGAAGAGTGGATGAGCCCTCCAAGGGAGGAGGAAAAGTGAGGTTCAATATAATGGTGGCTCACGGAGGGAAGAAAGCTAAGTTCATTGCATATTTAATAGATTCCGGTCTCTACTCTGGACTAACAAGTGAGTCTCAATTACTAGTGGCTTCAACCTTTTCTTCTCATTTCAATAAAGGTGGAAAGCAGATATGGAGAAATAGTGTAGTTGCCATAACAGGCTTCCTTATATGAACATAGTTGGGGGATGTAGTCTTAAATCTCTGAATGCCCAGAAAGACTGGCCCTCTGAGCATCACCCAGATGCTTCAGGGATCACAAGTAAAACCTGATGATGCTGTTGGCTCCCATGCTTGTCAGCCCAAATCTAGAGCGAAGGAGTTGAGGGGAGTTTAGGAGGCCTGACACTAAGGGTCTGGGGTCCTCCCAGTCCTGGCACTAATCCTGCACCAGAGCCGTGCTAGGTGGCTCACTCAGTGGCCGGCTCCTTGCCTCTGCACTTCTGCAAAGTGGCTCAGTCACAGCCAACTGCTGATCAGCCCATTGTGCCCCCACCCCCACCCCAAGGGACAGTATTTGGACACATACTTGACCAATCACACATGCTGGTTTTCTCTGAGTCAGGGACACAGGGAAAAAAGCAATCTTGACCCTTAGCTATGGACAGCATCCAGGGACTGCAAGTAGTGTAATTTATTGGAATCTTAATGAGATTCTAAGGATTTCTGGCTCCTGTTCAGGTGAAAATCTTTGGGTTTTAGACATTCTGACTGCAACGTTAAAGATTTTTAAGTGAAAGACTCAGTTGCAAAGTCAGAGAATGGCAGGATGCAATGAGGCATTCTCAAGTGAGGTGAGAACTGGCTGAAGTACCCTGGCCCTTCTTCTTTCCTTCCCACCCAGACACTCCCCTGGGTCACCCTGGGAAGTGCTTTGATCTCCCACTCACTGGATCTTATGGAGCCTGGCACTCTGGGAGGCCACAGGGGGGCCCCTGCCTCTCTGCCTGGAGGCACTGCTGGTGATGCAGCTGCTGTGGGAGCCGACAGATAAGGACCTGCTAGGGCCTTTGTGATGCAAGTTGCTGGCTGGTTTGTAGCCACTCTGATGAGCCGCTCACCCAGAACCAGCCTTCCAAGGCTCAGGCCTTCCTTCAGCTTCTCCCCTGGCCTCCTTTTTCCAACTGCATTTAATAATAACTTTCTAATATCTCCAGAGCTGTGTCTGACCCTCTAATTTGTGAATTTGTCAACTGTCTAAGTAGGATTAAGCAACCTGAGATCACACATTTCTGTTCTTGTGATCTTAATTCTCTAAGTGAAGACAAATTGTCACAGGAAGTTGTGTGCTGCTGAGACAGGGTTCCAGGAGACTGGGAATTAACGTGTGCTAAATTCTGCTCTGCGGCACTGGATCCCCAAACAATTTTTGGGGTAGGTCTTGTTTTCATCTTACAGACCTGAGGTTCAGAGCTTCCAGAATGTACCCAAAGCCACGTAACTACCAAGTGTCTAAATTGGATGAGAATTTAAACTCAACTGATGGGACGCCTGGGTGGCTCACCAGCTGAGTGTCTGCCTTCGGCCCAGGGTGTGATCCTGGAGTTCCAGGATCGAGTCCCACTTCGGGCTTCCTGCATGGAGCCTGCTTCTTTCTCTGCCTATGTCTCTGCCTCTCTTTTGCTGTGCATGAAATACATAAATAAAATCTTAAAAAAAAACAACTCAACTGACTTCAGATTCTGAACTCTGTTTAGACTCTATGCTCGAGTGTGGAGCTTCAGTTTTGGTTTTCTTCCCCTGGAGATAAAAATATATATGGAACTTAGTGTGTAGCTCTGGATGTTTACTGTTTTATCTTCTAACTGATACATTTGTTAACAAATATTGATTGATGGATCAACGACTGGAAGACAAAATTTTGGTGTTGTCCTAGCAAGTAGCAACTACATTTACTTTTTTTTTTTTTTTTTTTTTTTAAGATTTATTTATTTGAGAGAGAGAGTGCAAGAGTGGCAGGAGGGGCAGAGGGAGAGGGAGACAGAATCTTAAGCAGACTCTCTGCTAAGCATGGAGACTGACATAGGTCTTGATCCCACGACCCCGAGAGATTATGACCTGAGTGAAATCAAGAGTCAGATACTCAACCTACTGAGACACATAGGTGCTCCTTCCTTATATTTTTTTAATAGACCTTAATTTTTAGAGCACTTCTTGGTCCACAGAAAAATTGACTGAAAAGTAAAGAGATTTCCCACATTCTCCCTGCTCCCACACATGCATAGCTTCCTGCATATCAACATCCCCCATCAGATTGGCACACTGGTGTACCAATCATCCAAGTCCATGGTTTACATTAGGGCTTGCTCTTAGTATTGTATATTCAATGGGTTTGAGAAAATGTATGACAGGTATCCATCATTATAGTGTCATAAGAGTACAATTGATACTTGAACAACGTGGATGTTAGAGTTACCAACCTCACTGTGGGGTTGAAAATCAGCATATAACTTTTGACTTTACAAAAACGTAACTAATTTAAAATTAAAAAGAAAAAACAAACAAACCCCCCCAAAACTTAACTATTAATAGTTTACTATTGACTAGAAATGTCACCAGTAACACAGTCAATTAACACATGTTTTCTATACTATATACTTCATTTTTACAATAAAGTGAACTAGAGAAAAGAAAATGCTATTAAGAAAATCATAAGTAAGAGGAAGTGCATTTACCATATTGTACTGTATTTATCAGAAAGAAATCCACATATAAAAAAATGGACCCCCTGCAGTTGAAACTCCTGTTGCTCAGGGGTTGTCTGAAGTTTCATTATCCTAAAATTACTCTGTGACCTGCCTATTCATCCCTCTCTCCCTCTACCCCTGATCATTTTACCATCTCCATAGTTTTGCCTTTTCCGGACTATCGTATAGTTAGAATCATACAGTGTGTGGCCTTTTCAGATTGGCTTCTTTCACTTAATAATATGCATTTAAGGTTCTTTCATGTCTTTTCATAGCCTGATAGCTCATTTCTTTTTGGCGCTGAATAATATTCCATTGTCTAGATGTACCACAGTTTATTCATTCATCTATTGTTGGACACCTGGATTGCTTCCATGTTATGGCAATTATGAATACAGCTGCTATAAACATCCGTGCGCAGGTTTTTGCATGAAAATATTTTCGACTCCTTTGGGTAAATACTGAGGATTGTGACTGCTGAATTGCACAGAAGAGCTTTGTGAGAAACTGCCAAACTGTCTTCCAAAGTGGCTGTACCATTTTTCATTCCCAACAGCAATGAGTGAGAGTTTCTAGTGTTCCTCATCCTTGATAGCATTTAGTGTTGTCAATGTTTTGGATTTTGACCATTCTAATAGGTGTATAGTGATATCTTGTTATTTTATTTTGGATTTCCTTAATGGTGTATGATGTTGAGCATCTTTTCATATGCTTATTTGTCACCCACCCAGTTCTCTGTATTTCTACATCCTGTATGGAC
The DNA here is from genome assembly GCF_053574225.1 of Canis aureus. Lineage (NCBI taxonomy): Eukaryota > Metazoa > Chordata > Mammalia > Carnivora > Canidae > Canis > Canis aureus. Next base: position 15,466,126 of record NC_135634.1, read on the forward strand.
TTGTATCCGTTTTTTTCCCCATTAAAATTCATATATGGGGGGCTATCTTGCTCTACTCTTGCTGGAGTTGAATGTATGCATGACATTTGTGAACATTATTGGATGCAGATGGAACTTCTACTTTTATAGCTCTGTCCCAACCATCAGATCTTTATATCTAACTGCTTATTGACATCTCCACTTGGATGTCCCATGAATACCTCAAACTCAACCATCTAGCAGAAGCTTATCTTCCCCCACAAACACAAGCTCCTGCTGTCTCCACTCTCACTGAATGGTATCACCATCTAAGCCTCAACCTTGACATCTCCTTCTTGCTCACCTGCCCTCCATGCCACCACCAAGTCGTGCTGACTATCCAGTGAACATAGTTCTCGTCCATTCCACTTTTCCCCATTCTCACCATTGCTATCATACTTAGTCACCATCACCTCTTGCTTGGACCACCCCAACAACCTCCCCACGGATGACCCTATCTCCTCACCTTTCCCTCTCTAACTCACTCTCCCCATAGTCAAGTGGGGAGACCATTTCAAAGTACAAGTTTGCCTATATATGTCACTGCCAGACCATGAATTTCACTTCCTCAGGACAAAGTCCAAAATCCTTAGCATGCTCTGTGGGGCCTGAATAATATGACTCTGTGCTAGTCTTTCCAGATGCAATAGTGAGCCAATCACAAGAGCCCTGTCCTCCTCATGCTCCTTCCAACCTAGAGATAGGAACAGAAAATAAACAGTAAAAAAATATGAATAAGTGGATGGTGATTTGTGTTATGAAGGAATGGATGAGGCGTCTCAATTGGGAAGGGCAGGAGTTGTTACTCTAGATAGCATGGTGAAGGGAGGTCTCTTTGAGGAGGCCACAGATATGCTCCAGGACCTATCGTACGCCATGAGAACTAGTTCTATACAGAGGGAAGAGCATGTGTGAAAGCCAGGTTGGAGTTTCAGGAACAGAAAAGTCAGTGTTGCTGGAACAGAGAAAGCAAGGGGAAGGTGGTGCAAGATGAGCTGGGAAGAGTAGGCAGAGTTGTGGGGAGCATGCTGGGTTTCATCCTGGTAACGTGTAATGTAGAAGAGTGCTGAATACAGTGAGGGGACTTGTCAGAGGCTGGGTTCATGGAGAGCCCTCTGGGGAATCCGCGGTATTCCAGCAGAGATCTCATCACTGACACAGACATGGCAGTGGAGATGGAGGGAGCAGGTGCATTGGAGCAGTGAAGTGACCTGCACAGAGTTGGAGGAAACCTTGGTCTCCAGACTCTTAGGTTGGTTCTTCAGTTTGTTTGACCAATAGTTAAGTCAAGTTGGAGATTTTAAGAGTCCTGAAGTTTTACTTGCTTTGACAGCAATAGCTGTTAGGAGTGATCAAAACCTGCACGTTGCGGCACCCTGGTAGCTCAGTTGGTTAAGTGTCTGACTTTGGCTCAGGTCATAATCCCAGGGTCCTGGGATCGGGCCCTGCGTTGGGCTCTCTGCTCAGTGGGGAGTCTACTTCTCTCCCCCTCTGCAGCTCCTCCTGCTCATGCAACTCTTGTGCTCTCTCTTTCCCTCAAATAAATAAATAAAATATTTTTTAAATGTCAAAAAAAGAAAGAAAGAAAACCTGCACATGAGTTTGCCTATTTCACTCCTAGTAAGAGGCCACAGGCTCTTGAAGGAGTCTTTGTTGTTGTTCATGTGTGGTTGGTTTATGGCTGGATACTGGAGGGTAGGTCTCTAGCATTTAGAGAGGCTGTGTGCATAGTGGTCCCTGTTCTCAGAGATGATGCTCTCTAGCTCTCCCATCAGGCTATGAACAGGACCATGTCATTCCTTTTTTTTTTTTTTTTTGGTCTATTAAAATGACTGTATAGTTTCTGTGCTGTAGTTTATATTGTTTTTAAAAAATATTACAGGGATGGCCTAGCAGCTGAGCATCTGCCTTTGGCTCAGGTCCTGATCCTGGAATCTGGGATCAGGTCCCACATCGGGCCCCTTGTGGAGAGCCTGCTTCTCCCTCTGCCTGTGTCTTGCCCTCTCTCACTCTCTTTCTCTGTGTGCCTCTCATGAATAAATAAATAAAATATTTTAAAAATATATTATATCAATTGCGCCACCTGGGTGGCTTAGTCAGTTGAGTGTCTGACTCAAGTCTTGATCTCAAGGTTGTGAGTTTTAGCCCTGCATTGGGCTCCACATCCAGAGTGGAGCCAGTGTGTTAAAAACAAAACCAAACCAAACCAAAGCAAAACAGAAATATTTTTTTAAAAATTATTAAATAATAATAATTTAAATACTAATAATTAAATTAAATAATAATTTAAATATTATATCAATTGATTTTGGCATACTAAAATAACCTTGCATTCCCAGGATAAATCCCACCTGGTTGTGATGTGTAATTCTTTTTATTTTTTATTTTTTATTTTTTGTAATCCTTTTTATATGTTGCTGGATTGGTTTGCTAGTCTTTTATTTATATTTCTGCATTTTTATTACTGAGAGATATTGATCTATAGTTTTTCATTCTTGTAATGTCTTTATCCATATAAAATGAGCTAGAAAATATTCTTTTCTGCTTTTTGGAAAAGTTTATGATGGATTGGTGTTAATTCTTTAACCAATTTCTGATAGGATTCACCAGTGAAGCCATCTCGGTCTGGGCTTTTCTTTGTGGGAAGTTTTTGGTTACTAACTCAATTTTATTATTTGTTATATGTCTAACAAGATTTTAAATTTATTCTTTAGTCAATTTTAGTAGTTCATGCCTTTCTAGGAATTTGTTTAGGTTACCTAAATTGTTGGCATAAAATTGTTCACGGTAGCCCCTTATGATCTTTTTTACTTCTGTAAGGTTGGTAAGGATGTCTCCTCTTTCCTACCTCAACTTAATAATTTAAGTCTCGGGCAGCCCAGATGGCTCAGCGGTTTAGCGCGCCTTCAGCCCAGGGCGTGATCCTGGAAACCCAGGATCGATCCCACGTCGGGCTCCCTGCATGGAGCCTGCTTCTCCCTCTGTCTGTGTCTCTGCCTCTTTCTCTCTGTGTCTCTCATGAATAAATAAATAAAATCTTTAAAATAATTATAATAATAATTTAAGTCTCTTCTAATTTTTTCTTGGCCAGTCTAGCTAAATTTATCAATTTGGTTGGTCTTTCAAAGAACTAACTAGAATTTGTTGATTTTTTTCAATTTTTTAAAAGTTCTATATTTCAGTATTTACATTCTAATCTTTATCATTGTTTTCATTCTTCTTATTTAGGGTTTAGTTTGCTCTTCTTTTTCTATTTTCTTAAAGTGGAAAGTTATGTTATTGATTTGAGATCTTTCATTTTATTTTTTATTTATTTATTTATTTATTTATTTATTTATTTATTTATTTATTTATTTATGATAGTCACAGAGAGAGAGAGAGAGAGAGAGAGGCAGAGACACAGGCAGAGGGAGAAGCAGGCTCCATGCACCGGGAGCCCGACGTGGGATTCGATTCCGGGTCTCCAGGATCGCGCCCTGGGCCGAAGGCAGGCGCCAAACTGCTGCGCCACCCAGGGATCCCGAGATCTTTCATTTTTAAGCCGGAAATTACAGTAAATTTCTTTCTTATCTGCATCCCATAAGTTCTAGCATCTTTTGGCTTCATTTTTATCTCAAAATGCTTTCTAATTTATCTTGTGATTTCTTCTTTGACCATTTGTTATTCAGGAATGTGTTCTTAAAATTTCCATGTATTTGTGAATTTCTCCAATTTTTTTTTCTGTTACTGATTCCTAATTTCATTTCATTGTAGTCAGTCATTTTGTATGATTTTATTCCTTTTTAACTTTGTTAAAAAGTTTGGTCTGTGGCCTGGCACATGGTCTATCTTGAAGAATATTTCATGGACACAAAGAAAAATGTATATATTCTGCTCTTGTTGAGTGTTCTATGGATGACTGTTAGGTCCAACTGGTTTCTAATGTTATTTAAATTGTTCATTCCTTGTTGATCTTCTACCCAGTTATTCTATCCATTATTGATGGCAAGATATTGAAGATGTTACAATTTCATTGTCTAGTTCTCCCTTTGCTTCTCTGAGTTTTCCCTTCTTGTATTTTTGGTATTTGTTATTAGGTGCATATGTTTGTAGTTATTATGTCCTCTGATGGTTTGACCTTAAAAATTTTTATTTTTTATTTTTTTAAACAATTTTAGTTTTTAATTTTTTAATTTTAATTTTAATTTTTTAACAATTTTAGTTTTTAAATTTATTCATGAGAGACACACAGAGAGAGAGAGAGAGGCAGAGACATAGGCAGAAAGAGAAGCAGGATCCGTGTAGGAAGCCTGATGCGGGACTCGATCCCACGGCCCTGGGATCACATCCTAAGCCAAAGGCAGACACACTCAACTGCGGAGCCACCCAGGAGTCCCTTTTTAAATTTTTTAAATTTTTTAAATATCTTATTTATTTGAGAGAGAGAGAGTGAAATTGAGCATGAGTTGGGGGGTAGGGGCAAATGGAGAGGGAGGAACAAGCTCCCTGGTCAGGAGCAAGATCCCATGACCCTGAGATCATGACCTGAGCCAATGGTAGACACCTAACTGACTGAGCCACTCAGGAGTCCCAACCCTTTAAGAAATGTTAAATGCTCTTTTTAAATCTCTAGTAACAATTTTTTGTCTTCAAGATTATTTTCTCTAATATTGCTATATCTCCTCCAGCTCTCTTTTGGGTATCCTTTGCACAGGATATCTCTTTCCATCCTTCAGTTTTCAATTTATTTATATCTTTGACTCTGAAATGTGTCTCTTATAGATCATGGGTTTCTTTTCTTTTCTTTTCTTTTCTTTTCTTTTCTTTTCTTTTCTTTTCTTTTCTTTTCTTTTTTCTTTTCTTTTTTATTAAATCCATACTGCCAGTCTTTGTCTTTTGATTGAAACACATTTGCAGTCAATGTAATCACCAACTAGGTAGAATTTACAACTGCCATTTTGCTATTTCTATGTGTCTCATGTCTTATTTGTTTTTTTGTTTCTCCATTACTACCTTTTTTGGGTTAGATATTCTCTAGTACCATTCTCTAATACCATTTTAATTCCCCATTTGTTTTACTCTACTGTTTTTTTTTTAGATTTTACTTATTTATTAGAAAGAGATAGAGCAAATGGGAGGGGGGAAGAGCAGAAGAATAGAGAGAGGCAGACTCTGCACTGAGCATGGAGCCTGATGTGGGACTCTATTGGATGACCCCAAGATCATGACCTATCTTTTAAATCAGATAGCAAAATAAAATAATTAAAAGCAGAAGTATATCTGTACTATCTTTCATACTTACCTGTATACTTATCTTTCCAGAGCTCTTTATTTCTCTGAGTGGAACCCAGTCCAATGTCCTCTTATTTTAGTCTGAATGACTCCTTTTAGTTTTTCTGGTAGGGCAGGTCTGCTAGTGTTGAGTTCTCTCATTTTTTGTTTATTTGTGATTAAGTTTTTCTTTTTTCTCTTTTTTTAAGGATAGTATCAGTGGCTATCAAATTCTTGATTGGCAGTCTTTTTCTTTCAGCAGTTGGAATGTGTCTACCATTGATTTCTGGCTTCCAGATGTCTGATGAGAGGTCAGTTGTTGTTCTTATTTTGTATCCATCATGTGTAATGAGTTGCTTTTCTCTTGATGCTTTCAAAGTTCTTCCTGTTTTTGTCTTTCACCAATTTTACTATGATGTGTCTAGATGTAGACATCTTTTTTTTCAGTTTTATACTTTTATTTGACAATCACCAATTAGTTCTCATCCACATTAACAGTCTATAGATTTTTGAAAGTGGTGACAGGTACGTAGGTAACCAGCATGTAGAGCTTGTTTGGTGAATCTTCATCCTCGTTACGTTTTCTGGACAACCGCACACTGATACAGTATGGAACATTCCTTATTCCTTGGCCCAGACAGCTTTGTTGAGCCTGGTGTCAGTGCACACATCTGGAGTTCCCATCTCCTTCATGGCAAATTTCCAGATCTCTTTGAGTGCCCGAGGGGCAGGCTTCTTGAAACCCACTCCATGGATACGTTTGTGAATGTTGATGGTGTATTCTCTGGTCACTACCTCGTTGATGGCAGAACGGCCCTTCTTCTCGCCACCCTTCTTTTCGGGAGCCATTCTGACGGGCCCTAGCTAGAAAGGCGATGTAGACATCTTTGAGTTTATCCTCCTGGGAATTCATTGAGCATGTATATGTAAAATATGTTTTTAAAAGTTTGGAAAGTTTTTAGTCATTATTTCTTCACATATTCTTTCTGCCTCTTTCTCGCACTCTGCCCTCCCTCTGGGACTACTGTGATGTGTATGTTGCTACACCTGTGTGTCACACAGGTTTCTGAGGCTTTGTTTATTTCTCTGCACACTTTTCTCTTTCTGTTCGGCAGACTGGATCATCTCGATTGGTTTTTGGACAAATTCTCTCTTTCTTCTGCCAGTTCAGATATGCTATTGAGCCTCTCTTGTGTTTTCCACTTCAGTATATACTCTTCAACCCAGAATTTCTATTTGGTTCTTTTCAATAATTTCTTTCACATTATTGATATTCTCTATTTGGTGAGATGTCATTTTCTTACTTTTAATTCTTTAGACATGATTTCCTTTAGTGATTTGAACATATTTATAACAGATGACTTAAAGTCTTTGCCTAGCAAATCCAACATCTGGGCTTCCTTCAGCATAGCTTGCATTAAACACTTCTTTTCCTAGGCATGGACTATACTCTTTTTTTGCATTTGTCACAATTTTTTTATGGAAACTAGGTTTTAAATATTAAGTATCCAGATTTCTTTCTCCCTGAGATTTTTTTTGTTATTGTTATTGCCATTTGCTTGTCTAATGACTTTCTTGCATTAACTGTTTACAAACTATGCATTCTTTGTCATTTGCAGCTACTAATATCTGCTCAGTTAGCTAGTGGTTGCCTAATAATTAGAGAGATATTTCCTCAAATGCACTGAAATAATAAGTTTCCAGGCTTTTATAAGGACTTCTGTGTGTGTGTTGAGGTATGCCTTCCATATTCTAGTAGATTGTTTACATCTCTGCCTTAGCTTTCACTCTCTGCTTGTACAAAGTCTCAATGTCAGCGAGAGGTGAGAGATTAAGCCTTCTAAACTCTTGCCTGGGCATATCCGCAGCCCTGCACATGCTTGTGGCCTTCTAGATTCTCAGTAATATGTTACAGCTTTACAAAGCCCCCTGAAGACATCTCATTCCCCATCATTTCCTTTTAAGTTTTTTGTTCAGCCTCTTGTTAGTCTTAACTGGTATCACTACCACAAGCAGCTGCATTGTCAAACAATTGCCACTGACTGTGTTTACAAATGCCCTAGGGATACAGCTCTTTGCACAGAACTTGCTCTGAATAAGGTTGAATAAAGACAAATCCTGAGAATGGAGCTTTGCAGAGAGGCTTAAAAATAACAATTTTCTCATGGTGTGGTTGTAGGAGTTCCAAACTCATTCTGTCCCCTCCTGTGGCTGCTAGGTTGCTGGTTTTCACACTTACCAAGGTATAAACCTGTCATTTTCCAAGGCTACTGTGGAGCGAGGGAGAGCAGTGAATAGGAACAGCGCAAATTGAAATGCCACAAAGTTTGCTGTTCTTACTGAGATTAAGTCATATTCTTTGAATAAATACTCTATGAGTTGTTGCAAACCCTTGATTAGCTTATAGAGCTCTGAAAAAGTTGCGTTCGACAGATTTTGCCAGTTTCTCATTGTCTATATGGAGGTTTTTGGAAGTCCTTACACCACTAATCTGGAGGTGCTTCTCCAATGCTGACCTCTTTAAAGAGGTCCTGACAGTCCTTTGAGGGCAGCAGCTTTAGGAAGGGGATGCTTAGTGCCTCTGGGGTCAGTTAAAAGTGTTAGATACTTGGGGTGCCTGGCTGGCTCAGCCAGTAAAGCATGAGACTCTTGACCTGAGGATCATGAACCAAGCCCCATGTTGAGCTTAGTTAAATGAATAAGTAAATAAATAAATGAACAATAGCATTTAAAAAATAAACTTGCAAAAAAAAATAAAATAAAAAAAATAAAAAATAAACTTGCATTTTAAAAAGCATTAGATATTTATTGCATTTATTTTTCACACCCCAGTAGGCTTTTATTACTAACTTGCTGCTGCATATAGTCACTGAATGATTACAATTGATATTACTTGAATAATAAGAAAAGATAATGGTTTACATATCCAACATAGATGAGTCAATAAGAGTCAGAGTTTTAAAAACAGTGGTGACAATGAAGTACAATGGGAAGCGATTAAGACTGAGAGTTTATGAGGGAGAGAATTTAAATATAAGATTATTCAAAGGAAATTAATTAGGGAGCCCAACCTTAGGGTATGTTAGAAATGGGCTAATAGAGCACTATAGAAAAACTATACCAGGCAATATTCTCTGTTGATCTCTGGCTCTTGAAAACATATTGTTCTATTGATATACTAGTTATTCCCCTTCAAACTACCCCATGTTTGGCACCCTGACATCTCTACGTGATTTAAGTTGTAGTTTATAAAGAAGACAGCCATTTTTAGTAATTATATTGGGATATTTTTATGTGGCATTTTTATGCTCTATTATGTGGAGTTACTGAAAAAGCTAGTAAGAATGAAAAGGTTTCTTGAGTAAGCTTGAAGCAGTAACATTAAGTTGAATTTTTAAATGTTTGGTATCTGCTCATTATCAGTAAAGATGACCATTTCCTTTCAAATAGAGTCTGAGAGCACAATAGCAGACTGGGATAATTAATCTTATTTTTCTAGAACATCCTGGTAAAACAGTAAGAGAGTTCACATTTTTTAGCAAGGTCACATTTTACTTGCATTATTTTCCAAAGCAATAAACAATCCATCCATCTTCCCACCAGAACCTAATAAAAACCAAAAACCAAAAACCAAAAAACCTATATTTCATAGGGTTAAAAGGTCAACCTCACTGAGAAACATCAATGGAATCTGTGTTTTCCTTTGTGGCTGAGCCTGGTTTCAAATATATAAAGGGTGAAAATAATTGTCTATGGATTCACTCAAGCTGGTCATTCTTCTGAATTGAATAAAAGTCAGGAAATGCTGAAATTCACTTTCCATTCACCAGTGCCTCACTGTTCCTTGTCTTTAGGAATGCAAATACTCTACAGTGATTTGCCAGTTCTAGAAGAGACCTTATAGTTAGTGAGCCAGATTTTCTTAAGATATTTACCTGAAATTTGAGATGGACCTTAGGAAGAAACAGTGGCTCCAACAAAAATGCAAATTTGAGGCACATTTCAGATATATTACAAAAAACAGCCAGAAGGTCTGGCCCATATGCTCCCTTGAAATCTGATTGACTTGTCTCTTTTCTGCTAAATGGAGCAATTGTAGGAAAAGGCAGTATCACATAGAAGTAGAAGCTTTAGCTTGGTGGTTATGAGAAAACTGCTGAATAGATTGGTTTTAAATATTTTGAATTTTTTGTAATGTTACAATTTTAAGAAAAACCTGGCTGCTTTAAGAACTAAGAGTCAAGATTCTAACATTAGAATAAAGGGCAAATATATAAGGAAAGAGCCAGACTGTGCTAATAATACTTTGAACACTGTTATTCAAGGTGCATGGGTAACGGAACCTATGAATCTCAGTCAGGATGCTTGTGAAAACACAGCTGCCTAGGGTCTTTCCCTGCCCTAATAAATTGAAATTTAGGACATGGGATTTGAATTTTAAGTCAGAATTTTGTACACTGTAAAGTTTGAGAACCACCAAGAACTCCTGTTTTCCACATATAAGCAACTTAATATCCCAGTTATCACAAGAGTTAAAAATAAAAACTAGCTTCTAGCACAAACTAAATACTCTCCTTTCTTAACTATTGTATCCTCTACTTGCCAAGATTTTTTTCTTTATGCAGCTCTTATTTGGGCTTCCTTATACTGTATTCCTAACTGTTGGCTGGTCTTCTCTATAAAAATCTTCATTTCTTGGGACAGCTGGGTGATTCAGTTGGTTGAAACTCTTAGTTTTAGCTCAAATCATGATCTCAGAGTTGTGGGATAGAGCCCTGCCTGAGCTCTGTGCTCAGCAGGGAGTCTGCTTGGGACTCTCTCCACCTCTCCCTGTGTCCCCCACCAAATAAATAAATATTTTTTAAAAGGGGGGGGTTCATTTCTTTGTGATTTTTTTAAGTATTTTTGTTGTTGTTGATTTGTCTTCTCAGACTAAAAGAAAAAACAAACTTCATTTCTTGCTGCACTTGCTGCAGGATAAAAGATAAGGGCAGTTCTAGAGTCACCTACAACTAGAACCAGGAACATTTCTCGCTATGCTAATATATTAAGTACGGGTCCCTGGATCTTTAAATTATCTACATATGAACTAAGCTGAATCACTGCATCTAAACCAGCTCATCATCACCCCTGTCACCTTTCACCTCATGGCAGCCCCTTCAGTGTAGAGCTAAGGTATGGATCACTGGATCTTACATATCTATAGGCATAATAATCACCTAGGGATTCATTCAAAATAGACATTCCTGGGCTCCAACCACCCAGCTTCTGATCAGTGAATATGGAGCAGATGCCAGGAATCTGTCTTTATCAAGCACATCTCCCACCCCAGGCTATTCTAGAATCTGGACCCAACCTTTGGGCAAACTTTCATAGAGGAGTTTAACTCCCCTATTCAAGGGTAGCTTTGCCGCTCTTAGCAAATTCAGCATTGGAAGATTGAAGTAGAGTAAAGAGAATCTGAGCCATCAGAGAATAGGTCTATGAGGAGAACTCAGGCCCCTTGAGAATCACAACACATGAAACTCTCAGGACAAACATGACTTGAGAATCACAATTCGAGTGGGTTTGAGTGGGAATTAGTGAAGCTGGAATCTCATTGGTGATTTATATATGTGATGAAGAAAGATGTACTTGACAATTTGTGCCTAAATTTTTTTTAAATCTTGACACAAGGAGTTCTGCTCCTCACCTTTGCCCCTCACAACCTTCCACTCCCCATTCCCAGACACACTCACGTCCATGATACCCACATGAGCACTTTGGTGTTTGGTAGTTCTAAAACAAAAGATATTGTTAAGAACTCTGAATTTAAGCACATGGAGATGGCTCTTCAGCAAATGTTTCAAATGCTTGTAAGAAACAGACCAGAACATGTAATCACTTATATTGCAAAAGCGTATTTTGGCATTCAGTGAAGGTTAAAGAAGCATTGGCTTTTTTTTTTTTTTTAAGATTCTATCTATTCATGAGAGACAGACAGGCAGAGACACAGGCAGAGAGAGAAGCAGGCTCCCTGTAGGGAGCCCAATCCCAGGACCCCGGGATCATGACCTGAGCCAAAGATAGACGCTCAACCACTGAGCCACCCAGGTGCCCAGAAGAATTGGCTCTTAAGTGAAATCACATCAAAAAAACTAGAAAGTTTTTTGTCTGCATTGAGATTTTAATAGAAATGTACAAAATAAGTAGTTATGGCTATTTTCTTGAGAGATGTAAGAAGAAAAGCTGTGTTATTTTCTTATCTTAGCCAATCCCTCAGTACCCATACACCTAGGGCCCTCAAGAGAGTCTGACATCCTCTGGAGATGTTGAGCCATTGCCACACCATACTCTCCTAAGCCCAGGGATGCTGTACCCTGTCTTGTGTGTATCTGTCTGGGGCCCCCAGTGTTTGGGAGTCTAGCTCTTGATGAGGTCTGGGGGGTAAGAGGGGATGTGGCCCCAGCTGCACTCAGATGGCATCTCCCCATCCCAGATGCTGCCACAGTGGTGCAGGTCCAAAGAGGTCCACTTTTTGGGGTGCAGATGCAAATAGCAGGTGACAGCATAGGCCAGACTCTCTGGCTCCAGGAAAATTCTGGAACAGACCTAGGATGTAAACTTTTGGAGAAAAACACAAACAGGTTTATACCTTTTGGCTATCAAACCAGTATTATTGTGTTGCAGTTTTTCAATCACAGAAATGTTTGTGTGTCTCTAGGGAGCATGATCATGAGGACTTTGGAAGTGCATGGCATCTAGTAGTGGGAACTTGAAGTTAGTATAGAAAATCTAGGTTTTGGTACATTTAATGATTCTGCATAAGTAGTTCTGTTTGCTCAAATAGTTGGGAAAATGTTTTTTTGGAGAGAACTAGATAATTTGAAAACTCTCTCAGTATAAGTTATCTTAAAATGGTAGGAAGGACAGAGTAGGATACAGCGAAGTAATGTGATCTGACAAAGTTAAGAGATGCTGCAAAGGTGTTTGTTGCTATAGTCCCTACTCTTTCAGTAGACTTAAAATATCCAGAACAAATAAATAAAACTCACATTTGTGAAAGCTTTTTCAAACTCATTATGTAGAGCCCCCTTACTGTCCTATATACGTTAGGATTATTAAAAAAAAAAAAAGAAAGAAAGAAAATAACAAGTGTTGATAAAGATGCAGAGAAATTGGAACCCTAGTGCACTGTGGTGGGAAAATGAAATGGTGCAGTTGCTATGGAAAACAATAGAGCAGTTTCTCAAAAAACTATAAACAAATACCATTTGATCCAGCAATTCTCCTTTTGGATATTTACCCAAAATAATTGGAAAGCAGGATCTTGAAGAAATATCTATACACTCATGTTCACAGTGGCATTATTTGCAATAGCTAAAAGGTGGAAGCAAGCTAAGTGTCTGTCAGAGGATGAATGGACAAAACAAAATGTAGTCTATGCCTATAGTGGAATAGTCTTTAGACCTAAAAAAGAAAGAAATCCTGTCCATGCTATAAGATGGTGAAATAAGAGAAATAAGCCAGTCAAAAAGGGACAAATACTGCACAATTCCACTTATTTGAAGTACCTACAGTAGCCAGACTCATAGAGACAGAAGGTGGAATGGTGGTTGCCAAGGGCTGGGTGAGGGGGGATGGGGAATATTGTATAATGAGCAGAGTTTCATTTTTCTAAAGATGAAAAAAGTTCTGGAGCTTGCTTACACAACAATATGAATGTATGTAACACTGCTGAGAACTGTATGCTTAAAAATGGGTAAGATGGTAAATTTTATGTGTATTTCATCACAATTATTAATTACAATAAAATTTAAACCCACCTTAGAGGGATCCCTGGGTGGCGCAGCGGTTTGGCGCCTGCCTTTGGCCCAGGGCGCGATCCTGGAGACCCGGGATCGAATCCCATATCAGGCTCCCGATGCATGGAGCCTGCTTCTCCCTCTGCCTGTGTCTCTGCCTCTCTCTCTCTCTGTGACTATCATAAGTAAATAAATAAAAATTAAAAAAAATAAAAAAAAAAAAAAAACCCACCTTAGATAATCAAAAAAGTTATACTGGCTATTGGATGAATCCACAAACTCTTCTCGTCTGGGGATACAGAGCTCAGAACAATGGACTTGAAACACCCCCTTTTCCCTGCATAAAATTTGACTCCCAAAGTTAACTTTCCCAGCTATACTTTCTCAAATGAGTCTTCTCTTCCTAGAGAAGTGCTTTTGATCAATTCAGTTGTAGGCATTCTCATTCCTGTCTTTGAAATGGGTCTTGTCTGATGGTACCAGACCCACAGCACTACATCTCTCAGACCCTCTTTGTCAACCGTGGTCTTGGGACAAGAACCTAGACGTCAGGACTCAATCCAGAGCTCTTTATTTTAGAAGAAATATACCTTGATAACTATGCTTGCCTCTGAGAAGCTGCCTGGGTTACTTTACTTCCCATCCTAGTCTTTTTTAATTATACAATTCAGGGACGCATGGGTGGCTCAGTGGTTGAGCATGTGCCAACTCAGGGCATGATCTCGGAGTCCCAGGATCGAGCCCCATATCAGGCTCCCTGCATGGAACCTGCTGCTCCTCCCTCTGCCTATGTCTCTGCCTCTCTCTCTCTGTGTCTCTCATGAATAAATTTAAAAAATATTTTCAAAAATAAGTATACAATTCAGTGGTTTTAGTATATTTCCAAGGCTGTACAACTATCACTACAGTCTGACTACGCAACATTTTCATCAACCCCAGTGGAAACCGAAACCTATTATCAATCACTCGGCACTCCCTTCTCACCCCACGCTGTGGCAATCACAATATATATTCTATCTCTATGGATTTGCCTATTCTGGACATTTTATATACATGGGCTCATACAACATGTGTCCTTTTGTCATATTTTCAAGGTTCATCCATATTATAGCATGTATCAGCACTTCATTCCTTTTTATGGCCAAATAATACTATTGTATGGATATATCACTTATTGTTTATCTGTGCATCTGTTAATGGGTATTTGAGTTGTTTTTACCTTGGGGCAATTATTAGTAATGCTGCTATAAACATTGTTTACAAGTTTTTGGTAGGCATATATTTTCAGTCTTATTGGGTATGTATCTAGGAGTAGAATTAACAGGTGATAGGTTAACTTTCTGCATAACTTTTTGAGGAACTGTCTAATGTTTTCCAAAGCAGTTGTACATTTTTCCATCCCTACCAGCAATGTGTGAGGATTCCAATTTCCTGCAATCCTTATAGACACTTGTTATTATTCATCGTTTGGATTATGGTCATCCTAGCCGATGTGAAGTGGTATCTAGCACTGGTCTTGATTTACGATTCCCTAATGAGTAATGCCATTGGGAATCTTTTCATGTGCTTATTGGCCATTTGTATATCTTCTTTGGAGAAATATCTATTCAAAAACATTGCCTATTTTTTAACTGGGTTGTCTTTTTATCATTGAGTCATAAGTTTTATGTATTTGGGTTACTAGTCTCTTAACAGATACATAATTTGCAAGTATCTTCTCCCATTCTATGGGTTGTCTTTTACTTTCTTGATGTGTCATCTGAAGTACAAAAGTTTTTAATTTTGATAAAGTCCAGTTTATTTTTGTCTTATTTGGGTATCATATCTAAGAAACCATGGCCTAATTAATATAAGGTTACTATGTTTTCCTTTAGGAGTTTTTTAGTTTTAGCTTGTATGTTTAGGTCTATGATTTATTTTGAGGTAATTTTTGTAGATGTTGTGAAAAAGCTATCCAATTTCATTCCTGCATGTGGTTATCCAGTTTTCCCAGCACCATTTATTGAAGAGACTATTTTTTCCTGATTCATTTGACCTGTCATTGTTGTTGAAATTTAATTGGCCATAAATCTATAGGACTACTAGTATTTGAAAAACAAAACAAAAACCATATACTCCTAAATTTGAATTGGAAATATTAGTATATTAGTATAAACTCATCAGATGCTTCATAATGTTTTAAAGATAAAACATTTCTTAATTCTGTTCACTGATGTGGCCTAGAAATAATGACTAACCTCATAGCAGTGAGTATCTTTAGGATCCACATTGAGGTCTAGAAGGATATTTTCCCTCTTAGACAAATTGGAACTCATGAAAAATGGTTGTTTCAGCTGTGAGTTAAAAAATGTAAAAAAGATCAGCCTGGAACAACTTGTCATTTCAGGTGGACCCAAAGCTATCACAGATTAGCAGGGTAATGTCAAAAGGATTCAGGAGCCAGCTTAAGGAGGTTCCCACTGAATGAAGATGGGACACTTGAATTTTATGATGAATGCTAATTGCAATTGATTGAAACTCATATTTAAATCCATGAGTTCATAATAATATCTTAAAAAACTAAGTCACCTATAAAGGATAATGGGGATCTAATTCATTATCTTGAGAATCTGTGAAGAGTGGAGAAAAGCAAGCATTTATTGTGTTTTAATGCCTACACACTGTGCGACTTGGTACAATAAATGAAGATAAGTGAACCATTTTACAAATGCCAGTGAAATGTAAGTATCCTGTGCTGCTCAATGGGGTAGTCACTAACCACAGATGGCTGTGGCTGTTTAAATCTAGATTCTAATTAAGTAAGATTAAATAAACTTAAAATTTTAGTTCCTCGGTCACATTGGCCCCATTTAAAGTGTTCAATAGCCACATGTGCTAGCACCTTCCACAGTGGACAGTACAGATACAAACATTCCCTTCGGGCACCTGAGTGGCTCAGTCGGTTAAGCATCTGCCCTCAGTCCAGGTCATGATCTCAGAGTTCTAGGATCGGGCCCCTGCATGGGACTCCCTGCGGGGAGTCTGCTTCTTCCTCTCCTGTGCTCTCTCTCTCAAATAAATAAATAAATAAATAAATAAATAAATAAATAAATAAAATATTTTTTAAAAAGTTTCTCTCATTGCAGAAAGTTTTATCAGACAGCACTATTTAGACATTGAGCATCAACCACAGCTAACATTACAGAGTGGAAAGCAAACATTATAGCCTCCTGAGAGACCACAACACTATTGATGGTCTTGCCAAAAGATTTCAGCATGATTTGAATCAAGTCTTTGGGTCCAGTTGTCATTAGAGCAAGTAAGGAGGACAGAGGCTCAGTCGGGCCCCTGGTCTGAGGCTGCCCACACTGCTGGGACCCGCTAGAGCTATGGCCCTGGCTTGCCCACCGACCCCAACCTTGACCCCAACCCCAACCCTAACCCTGACCGCGACCCACTGCAGCACAGTTCCTTAGGCACGGCATTTCAGAGCAGGACCCAGCCCTGCAGGAGGAAAACGTGCTCAGCTCCTGGGTAGAAGAGCACTTCAGCAGTAACAGAAGCAAGAGAGTGTTGCAGCCTCTAAGTCTGTTGATAATGGTTCCCTGGAAAACATGCAGCTGGATGCCCAGCAGGAGTCTATTTTATTGCATTGAGAGAGAGAAATTGAGCAAGAGCAGGGCGAAGGGCAGAGGGAGAAGCAGACTCCCCACTAAGCAGGGAGTCCCATGTGGGGCTCTATCCCAGGAGTCTGGGATCATGACCTGGGTGAAGGCAGTTGCTTAACCCACTGAGCCACCCAGGGATTTCCACCAGCCCCTTTTGAAGAAGAAGTGAAACCTGGCCTTTTCCCAACAGAGCCAGCAGCACCCCTGACAGAAGAGTTTTCTTGGTCCTTGGGTAGTAGATGCTCAGGGTGTTTGTTGGTTCTGGAGATGCTCTGTTTGGAATTTAGTGAAAAAGGCAGGACGCTAAAACCAAGCTAACCTGTAATCATACCTTGGGATCAATTAATAAGCATGTCATATCAATTACTATCTACTGTAATAATTTGGCAGTAAGTTCTGTTTGGATATTAAAAATGTCTAAGCACAAATAATGTTAACATACTAGATAGGATGTACATAGCATCTTTTTTTTTGTACATAGCATCTTAACAAAGATTATCTGTAACCAGCTATTCAGTTAAAATACTTTATATTTAGTTTTTTTTTGAGATTTTATTTATTCATAAGAGACACAAAAAGAGAGAGGCAGAGACAAAGGCAGGGGGAGAAGCAGGTTCCCTACTGGGAACCTGATGTGGAACTTGATCCCAGGACCCCAGGATCATGCCTTGAGCCGAAGGCAGATGCCCAACCACTGAGCCACCCAGGCATCCCAAAATACTTTGTATTTCAAAATAATGAATAATTTTTATTAAAATGACTACATAAAGGATTTTTCCCGAATAAGTATTGTGTCATTATAGCCACACTATTATAGGGAATGCTATGTTTAAGTGGATGCAGTTTTTCTAATAGAGACTACATTTTAACTCTGCTGGCTATTCTTTGTGATCCAGTAGAGTCCAATGAACAAATACAGACTCCCCTGTACCATTCCGACACTAAACTGCTTGCTTTTGCAAAGGTAGTGACTTCAATCCCAGGCTGTTAGCAACCACCTGGCACAGTCAGTCTTCTGTCCAAGGCACTTGCTAAGTATCTTATTCTTTTATCACTCTAGGTTGCTGAACTTATTCTTTGTCTTCAATTTTTGTGTGCTTTTAAAATCAGCTTCATTCTAAGCAAATCTGTGTCTATGTTAAAAAACTAACAATAGAAAAAAACAAACCGTTGCCAAATCCTTCAGCAGAGATGACTGTAGTCATATATGATTTAAAACAAAATGTCAAAAAAAAAATAAAACAAAATGTCATAAAAGCTTTTTGGTTAAACCAGGCATCCTCCCCATTGTCACATTCTTTACCTTTTCTGTGGCATAAGATTTTGAAGGCAGCCCCTTGGATATATTCTATGTATCCTGTTGTATATTTGTTTCACACTTCCACACTCAATTCAGTTGTGTTAAAATAAATAACATGGGGGCGCCTGGGTGGCTCAGTGGTTGAGCATCTGCCTTCGGCTCAGATTGTGATCCCGGAGTCCTGGGATTGAGTCCTACACGGGGCCCCCCGCAGGGAGCCTGCTTCTCCCTCTGCCCCTCTGCCTCTCTCTGTGTCTCTCATGGATAAATAAATATATAAATCTTTAGAATAAAATAAAGAAAATAAAATCGAAAATAAATAAATAAATAAATAAATAAATAAATAAATAAATAACATGTTAAGTTAAAAAAAAAAAGTATGGAGTAATATGCAGACCAAACACATGAACATGCAAGCAGAAGAATCCAAATTTGGGGGGAATTCTACTGGTCAAATGACCCAAGTTTTTAAACAAATAAATGAGAAGAAAAAGAATGGGATGAGTAACCTGCAGATTCAAAGGATTTTTAAACTGTCAAGATGAAATCATTGTATCTGTGAATGGACACTTGGAAGAAAAAGTTACAAAGAAATGCAAATAGACGATTACTGTGAACATAAGGATAATGGTTACGAGTGGGGGAAGGGCTGTGATTGGTCCAGGGCCCGGTGAGGGGCTCCCGGTGTGGCTGGCAAAATTCTGTTTGTTGAGCCGGGTGCTGGTTATACGGGTTCATCTTATAAGAATTCATTAAGCCATAGTTTGTAATGGCGTTCTCTATCAATGTTTTATTTTATAATTTAAAAAGTTTCTTTTAAAAAAGAACCTAGGAGTACCTCATCAGAGCACTATGCCTCTGACAAGATAATTTCTTGTGATTTATGATCTTTAAATTTCCTTACCAAACCTCTTTCCTGAGTGACATCTGTATTCCCCACTGCATGAACATTTAAGAAGATTACACTCTGTTCGCCCTGAGGTTACCAATGAGCTCTATAAAGGAGGAAAAAAAATCACTTTCCATTTTCTCCTGCTGTCAGCTTGTGCATTTCATCTTCAGATGAATTTACTTTTGTATCATGAGCTCATGCGTCTTGAAATGTGCTCGCGGAGACCTTGATCTCAACTCTCTGTCTACTGTTTCCAACGAAATGTGTCACTTTTTACATTTCACTGTCTTGTAAGGATAGAATGTTCTGCTGAAGACTCATGAAGATGCCTGACTCCAGCCAACCTTCCTTAATACTCACTTCTGAGAACTGGGGGCCCCCAGAAGGACAGAATTATTTGCCAAAAGTCACAGGAGAAATTTGGAACGAGGCTGGGGCCAGAATTTTGATTTTCTAGCCCTTCAGTTGTCTTTCTCTTCAAAAAAACCCCTACATCCAGACTAGATGTTCTTTTTACCTGAGCTCCTCCCTTCTGGGCCATCCATCATTTTTGCCTTTACTCTTAAGATTCATCTATACTGGGACGCCTGAGTGGCTTAGTGGTTCAGCATCTGCCTTGTGCCCAGGTTGTGATCCCAGGGTCCTGGGATCGAGTCCCACACCCGGCCCCCCGCAGGGAGCCTGCTTCTCCCTCTGCCTGTGTCTCTGCCTCTCTCTGTGTGTCTCTCATGAATAAATAAATCAATTAAAAAAAAAAGATTCATCTATACAGTACATTTTCATCCCAGTCTCCCACCCTCCTTCAAAGGAACTCCTGCCTTTGAGAAAGTGGTTGTTTTTTTTTTTTTTTTTTTTTTTTAAGATCTTATTTATTTATTTGAGAAAGAGAGAGAGAGCAAGACAGCAAAAGCAGGGGGAGAAAGACGGGCAGAGGGAAAGAAACAGACTCCCTGCTGATTAAGGGGCCTGACATGGGGCTCAATCCCAGGACCCCAGGATCACGACCAGAGCTGAACACAGATGCTTAATTGGCTGAGCCTCTCGCAGGCACCCCAAGCAAGTGTTTTAATAGTAATTTCAATGATGCATTCATGCATTCTTTTGACATACATTTTCATTGGGTTTTATAGCACTGAGAAGGAGAAAACTTCTATCTATGTGACTGACAGTATCACAGCATTATTAATGAGAAATATGACCGCCACCAGAATGCATGAGTAACGTGCAATAAAAACTTGCTGGATGCTCTCAAAGGGAAATTCACATACATTTGAGGATCCAGGTGAAACTCTAACCGGTTAAGTGTGACTTTTGGTGCCTCCACTTTTTTCAGTGGCCGTGGCTCCTTCAGCTCCTCCCCATCACATAGGGATCCTGAGTTCCTGTTCCTACAGTTGCTGTTCCCATGGGCCAGGCCCCAAAGATGACAGGGACTTCCCATCCCAGTGCTTCTTTATTTTCCCTGAAGATTCTTAATTTAAAAATCCTGGGTGGCCCGGTCAGTTAAGCATTTGCCTTCAGCTCAGGTCATGATCTCAGGATCTTGGGATGGAGCCCCACGTCGGGCTCCCTGCTCAGTCTAGTTCTCTCTCTCTCTCTCTCTATGTCTGTCTGCTGCTTCCCCTGCATGTGCTTTCTTGCTCTCTCTGTGTCAAATAAATAAATAAAATCTTGTAGTATATGTGCTGCCGAAGCGAGCACATTATAAAAATCTTTTAAAAAAAAAAAAGCTTTTTTTCTGGCTGTCAAAATACATGCCTATTATAAAATCTTGAAAAATACAAAGACCTACTGTTAGCATCCAACATGATTTTGCTTATCAATGCTTGCCATTGGTTTCCTTCCACTCTGCTCTGCTCTTTCCTTTTCTCACCTGTTCCCTTCTTTCCTCCCTCCTCTCTCTCTCACCTCTCTCTCCACACACACTCAAATATAATATTCAAAAACACTCTTAAGTTAATACTATGCCATGATGATAAATATATATTTAGTATTTACCGACCCTCCTTTCCTGGAACCGAGTTCCTAAAGCCCTTGAAATCCCCAAAATGTTGAGTATCTTTTGTAT
Organism: Canis aureus; assembly: GCF_053574225.1. NCBI lineage: Eukaryota > Metazoa > Chordata > Mammalia > Carnivora > Canidae > Canis > Canis aureus. The sequence goes on from NC_135634.1 coordinate 15,487,085, forward strand.
GCTAATAAGATATCTCCTGGATAGCCTCAGGTTGGAGGCTGGTAGCCTGGGGAATCAGCCCCGTGATGAGAGCCTTGGAGCTTTCAACCCCACACCTGGGGAGGGAGAGAATTGGAGACGGAGCTATTCACCAGCGGCTGTTGATTTTATCAGTTTTGCCTATTAATTGAACCTCTAAAAATCTCTAGCAAATTATCAAAAGGAGTTGTAGACACCTCCGATTTATACACAACTGATCAGAAGCACAGGTGACAACCTGGACTGGCCATGGCCTTTGAAGTTGGGGTGGGGAGCAGTCTGGTGGGACAGAGCCCTTAATCTATAGGGCCTGTGCTAACTCCAGATAGTGTCAAAATAGAATTAAATTGTTAGACACCCAGCTGGTATTGGACAATTGGTCAGTATGGGAAAAAGCCCTCACATTTGGTGGTCAAAAGTCAAAATTGTTAGACACCCAGCTGGTATTGGACAATTGGTCAGTATGGGAAAAAGCCCTCACATTTGGTGGTCAAAAGTAAAAAGGTAAACAAGTATGCATGAGAGTAGTAGAGAGTAGAGAAGGATTAGGGTTTTCGCTTACACATATCATTTCTTCATACAGATGTGCTTTGACCATTCTCTCCATTTGGATACGTAGTTTATTCACAATTTAAGAGTACTGTGACCATTGCTATACTTGATTTTTTCCTGTTTTATTGCTACTCATGGTTTGATTATTTTTTTGCCATCTAACTGGAGTTTTTTTTTTTTTAATTTTTATTTATTTATGATAGTCACAGAGAGAGAGAGAGGCAGAGACACAGGCAGAGGGAGAAGCAGGCTCCGTGCACCGGGAGCCCGATGCGGGACTCGATCCCGGGGCTCCAGGATCGCACCCTGGGCCAAAGGCAGGCGCCAAACCGCTGCGCCACCCAGGGATCCCCTCTAACTGGAGTTTTGTTTGCTTGTTGAAACTTTAATACTGTTGTGTGTTAGGTTTATCTATTTGTGTGTGTGTGGTAAAAGACATATAATATGAAATTTACCATCTTAACCATTTTAAATGCACAGTAGTATTAGCTATATCCACATTGTTATGCAACAGATCTCTAGAACTTTTTTTATCTTATAAAACTGAACATCTATACATACCATTCAACAACCCTCACTTCCCTCCATTTTACCCTTGGCCCCTGGTAACCACATTCCATTTTCTGTTCCTATAAGTGACCACTTCAGATAACTCAGTGAAGTGGAATCATACCATATTTGTCTTTTTGCAACTAGCTTATTCCAACTAGCTTATTCTTATAAAGTCCTCAGGATAATATCCATGTCGTAGCCTAACCAGAATTTCCTGTGTGTGTGTTTTTTTTTTTTTTTTAGTCTGAATCATGTTCCATTGTATGTGTATACCACATTTAAAAAAATTTTTTTATTTATTTATGATAGTCACACAGAGAGAGAGAGAGAGAGAGAGAGAGGCAGAGACACAGGCAGAGGGAGAAGCAGGCTCCATGCACCGGGAGCCCGACATGGGATTCGATCCCGGGTCTCCAGGATCGCGCCCTGGGCCAAAGGCAGGTGCTAAACCGCTGCGCCACTCAGGGATCCCTGTATACCACATTTTATTGAGCCAGTCATCTGTTGCGATGAACATTCAGGTTGCTTCACCTCTTGGCTACTGTAAATAATGCTGCAATGTACACAGGAGTGGACATATCTCTGAGATCCTGGTTTTGATTCCTGTGGATATATACCTAGAAATGGGAATTCTACATCATATGGTCATCCTATTTTTAACTTTGGTGGAATCTCACTGGTTTTCATAGTGGTTGCACCATTTTACATTCCCACCAAGGGTGTACAAGGGTTCCAAGTTCTTCACAACTTCCTAGCACTTAATATTTTTAGAGGATTTTTTGATAGTGGCCATACTAACAGGTGTGAGGTGTACCTCATTGCAGTTTTGATTTGCCTTTCCCTGATGATTAGTGATGTTGAACATCTTTCCATATGCTTGTTGGCCATTCATTTATCTTCTTTAGAGAAAGATCTATTCAAATCCTCTGCCCATATTTTAATTGGGCTCTTTGATTTTTAGTGTTGAGTTGTAGGAGTCCTTTATATATTCTAGACTTTAACCCCTTTTCACTCTATTTATTGTTTCCTTGGTTGCACAGACATCTCCCCCCACAGCTTTATTGAGATATAACTGACACATATAATTTTGTGTAAGTTTAAGGTATACAATGTGCCGATTTGATATATGTATGTCTTGTAAAATAATTACCACAATAAGGTTAGTTGACATATTCATCAATATATAGTTACCATTTTTGTGTGTGATGAATTTTTAAAATCTGCTGTCATAATAACTTTTAAGTATACAATACAATATTGTTAAATGCGGTCACCAGGCTTTACATTAGATCTTCAGAACCTTTTCAACTTATAACTAGAAGTACATGTTGACCATTTTTACCCATTTCCCCCACCCCACTGCCACTGGCAACTACCAATTTGTTTCTACGAGTTTGTTTGTTTTCAAAGATTTTATTTATTTATTTATGAGAGACCCAGAGAGAAGGCAGAGACACAAGCAGAGGGAGAAGCAGGCTCCCTCTGGGAAGCCTGCTGTGGGACTCGATCCCAGGACCCCAGGATCATGCCCTGAGCCAAAGGTAATGTCCTCCAGGTCCATTTATGTTGTCACAAATGACAGTTTTTCTTCTTTTTGTGGCTGTTCTATCATCTATCTATCATTTCATAGTTTCTTTATCCTTTCATACTTTGGTCTGTTGATGGACACAGGTTATTTCTATGCCTTGGCCCTTGTAAATAATGTTGCAATGAACATGAGGCTGCAAATATCTCTCTGAAATAGTGATTTCGTTTCCTTAAAATATACACCCAAGTGCTATTATTAGATCATATGGTAGTTCTAGTTCTAATTTTTTGAGGGATCTCCATACTGTTCTCCATAGTGGCAGCACCAATTTACATTCCCACTGATAGTGCACAAGGGTTCCCTTTTCTCCACATCCTTACCAGCATTTGTTATCTCTCATGTTTTTTTTGTAATAGCCATCCTAATAGGTGTGAGATAGTATCTTGTTGTGATTAGTGCTGTTGAGCACCTTTTCATGAAACTGTTGGCTGGCGATTTGTATATCTTCTTTGGAAAAATGTCTATTTTTGTCCTTTGCTGATTTTATAATCGGAATATTCGTGTTTCTTTCTATATTTGGATATTAACCCCTTATCAGATTTTTGGTTTGCAAATATTTCTTCCGTTACATAGGTTGCCTTTTCATTTTGTTGATTATTTGTTTTCCTGTGCAAAGGCTTTTTAATTTGATATAGTACCACTTGTTGATTTTTGCTTTTGTTCCTTGCACTTCAGGTGTCATATCTGGAAAATCATCATGAAGACCAGTGTCAAGGAAATTTTCCCCTATGTTTTCTTCTAGGAATTTTATGGTTCAGATCTTATATTTAAGTCTTTAAACCCCTTTCAATTTAATTTTTGTGTATGACTTAAGATAGGGGTCCAGTTTCATTCTTTTGCCTATGGATATCAAGTTTTCCCAACACCATTTATTGAAGATTACCTCTTCCCCATTGTGTATTCTTGGCTCCCTTGTCAAATATTTGTTGCTGTATATGCATGGGTTTATTTTTGGCATCTTGATTCTGTTCCACTGGTCTATGTGTCTATTTTTATGCGAGTAGCATACTGTTTCAATTACCATGGATCTATAAGACAAATCAGGATACATCTTGTGTGGCTCCATACTACCTTTAGGATTGTTTTTTCTATTTCTGTAAACTATGTCAGAATTGGATAGAGATTGCTTTGAATTAGCTATGAGTAGCATGGACATTTTAACAATATTAAGTCTAATGATTCATGAACATGGGATATCTTTCCATTTATTTGTGCCTTCTTCAATTTCTTTTATCAATGTCTTAGAGTTTTCAGGGTACAGTTCTTTTACATCTTTGGTTAAATTGATTCCTAAGTATTTTGTTGTTTTTGAGCTATTGAGAATAGGGATTCTTTTCTTTATTTCTTTTTAGTTTGTTTTAATATATGAAAGCACAACTGATTTATGTATGTTGATTTTGTATCTTGCTACTTTACTGAATTTGTTTATTAGTTCTAACAGTCTTTAGGGTGTTCTGTATATGAGATCATGTATTCTGCAGAGACACTCTGTCATGAACATCTCAGTGAAATGGGTTCATCTGTTTTCCAGAGGAGATTCAAGTGTGTGTGGAAGGGAGGAAGGCGTAGGGGAGAAATGAGATAAGATTTCCCTACAGAAAAGTCCACACATAAGTATATATATCCTATTATGGAGAATTCTCATCCTTTTGCATAGTTGTAGCATCTATATTTGTAGCATCAGTAACTGCCATTTCATTACTCATGTCCATTTTGTCACTTCTGTTTATTAACCAAGTAGGAGTTACTCTAAGTAGGGCTGATTTCAGCACTTTTCAGTGATTACTTGGTCTGTTTCCTACAGCCTTTCTAATCTCAGTGGCCTTAAATAATCCTGCTATATTAAAAAAGAACACACTGGAACTGAAACTCCTTCTCAGCTAAATTCTGCATCAGCATGTCCACTACCTGTTACTGATATTTTTATTCTGCAACATCAACTTACCACCTTCCTTACCCAAGTATCAGCCAATCACTTAAAGAATCTTTAGATTCTAGAATTCTAGAGTATAACCAGATTTGATAGAATCAAATCTGATAAACTAATTGGAAAGAATCTAAATATCAGTCCCCTCCGCCCTCAAAAAAGACATCCTTGTAGTTTTAAGTATATCTGTTAATTCTACTTAGCACTTACCTAAATTTTTAGGGCGGTAAAAAAAATTGCAACAGTTTTTGGGTACAACTTTATACTGTAGTTGCAGCACAAAAGCAAACCACTATGAGTAGTGGCCATGTGACAGTCATCATCCATGTGACCTCTTCAGGTCACCTCTATACACAGCCTTAAGCACAGACTGGAGTAAGGGCTCCTTTCTAGTGTCACAGGTCCCATCAAAGCACAGACTAAGTGTGTCTTGTTGACAACTTGCTTTATGAGCGCATATTCTCCTATGAAGGGTTTCATGCAAATCATTTTTGGTAAGTTGAATTTAAATTTAAATTAGCTGCTGAAGTCCAAATCAAATATGACCTGGCTGGTTCAACAACTTTTCTGATTTCAGTTGCACCTTAGCCACAGAAAGCTTTGCTGATAAAATCTAATGCTCCAGAAGAATCTTTACCCCAAGAAGGTCTTTCTTTGATGTGAATTTTCACCAAGACTTTAATGGCATTTCCATTAGGTAGTAAATGTAGACACAAAGAGCTGGACTCCTTCAGGTGCTGGAAATAACCCTATCTAGATCTGGGCACAGAGCTGTACTATAAAAATGTGTCCCTTTTTTGTTTGTTTTTCTTTCATTTGTACTCTCATTTTATTTTTCTAAAAGATTTATGCATTTATTTTAGAGAGAAAGAGTGCAAGGGGAGAGTGAGAGGGAGAGAGAGAATCCTTAAGCAGTCTCCATGCCCATTGCAGAGCCTGACCTGGAGCACGATTTCACAACTCTGAGATCATGAGCTGAAATCAAGAGTCAGACATTTAACTGGCTGAGCCACCCAGGTGCCCCACACTCTCATTTTTATTTATTTATTTATTTATTTATTTATTTATTTATTTATTTAGGCTGGAGTATTTTAGGGTTGACATAATTTCACTGTAAACACTTTAATGTACAGCAAAGATTTAAAAGAAAATGTGTGGGGTCCCTGTGGCACAGCAGTTTGGCGCCTGCCTTTGGCCCAGGGCGCGATCCTGGAGACTCGGGATCAAATCCCACATCAGGCTCCCGGTGCATGGAGCCTGCTTCTCCCTCTGCCTGTGTCTCTGCCTCTCTCTCTCTCTCTCTCTGTGACTATCATAAAGAAATAAATTTTTTAAAAAACATAAAAAAATAAAAGAAAATGTGTAACTACAATGCCATTTTATTCTGCAAAAAAATTAATGAAAAGAAGTTTTTTACTATGTGTCACTGACACTTCAATTTATAAAGAAAGAGAGAAAAAACAGATAAACAGGAGCTAAAGTGGGAAGGTGGGAGAGGAGAGGACAGAAGGGGAATGCGGCGGGAGAGAGGAGGAAGTGGAGGAGGAAGAGGAGGACTCTACTCTTATACAGCTACTTGGCCTTAGCCTGTGAGTTTCACTTTCCTAAGTGAGAGATGAGTTCCTCCCTTAGGGTTGCCTGGGAGATTAAATGAGACCATTATAGTACTTGGCCTAGTACCTGCCTTAGGGTTCAATAAATGGTAGCTATTATTATTATTAATTATATCCTTCATAGTTTTAGAAAAAAATTAAAACTTAATTATAACCACCATTCTCAATGTATATTCTCTTTGAGCCATGTTGATAAAAACAAAAGCCTATTGGCGATGTATCTGCTGGTGTAGAGGGAGAAGAAAGCAGGACATTGTTTCTTCCTTGCCTTCCTGAGCCACACACACAGGTCTTTTGACCTTGTACAGCTGTGCCGGAGAGACAGTGCGGTGGGGCGCAGGGCGGTGGAATGCATTGCCAGGCACTGTCCGGCAAGACCAGCACTTTGCTGCCTTCTTCTCCAGCAGCTGCATGAGTTCAGTGAGGAATCAGTCCTATCAATAATCCAAAGGCTCAGATGGTGTACTGATTAATAAACTAATATTTATTAAACCTTCTTGGGCACCTGAGTGGCTCAGTGGTTGAGCATCTCCCTTCGGCTCAGGTTGTGATCCCGGGTCCTGGGATTGAGTCCTGCCTCGGGCTCCCTGCATGGAGCCTGCTTCTCCCTCTGCCTGTGTCTCTGCCTTTCTCTGTGCCTCTCATGAATAAATAAAAATAAAATCTTTAAAAAAAAAAAAAAAAGAAAGAAAGAAAGAAACCTTCTTAACTAGCATAACCAAGATCAAAATGTCAGACTCTATAGTCAGATTCGGTTCAAATCCCACCTGCCACTGATGTGTTATGGTTCTTGGGGCAAGTTGCTTGTCCTCTTTGTGGCTCTGTTTTTACATATTTAAAACAAAGATAATAATGGCACATACCTCACAGATTATTATAAGAATTAAATGAGTTAATTATACATAAAGTGTCGGTACCATGTACCATGTTTGTCATTTTTATTTTCTGTACGCCAGGTTCTGTGGGAGATGGGGGGATACAAATGTACTTTTAATGATTTTTTTTTTAAGATTTTATTTATTTGAGACTCTCTCAGAGCATGAGCACAAGTAGGGGGAAGGAGCAGAGTGAAGGGAGATGCAGACTCCCTGCTGAGCAGAGAGCCTGATGTAGGGCTCCATCCCAGGACCCCAGGGATGACCTGAGCTTAAGGCAGACACTTAACTGACTTGAGCAGCCCAGGCACCCCACTTTTAATGATTTTATAAAGGAAATTATTCAGATGAAACTGTTAGAGAACAATATATAACAAGTTTGAGAATGTCCACCATATATGTAAAAACTAAGAAAATTCCAGTAGGTCACTGTAGGGTGAATAGTTTTGTTTTGTTTTGTTAAATGGTATAAAGATTGAATGGAGGGGCACCTGGGTGGCTCAGTCAGTTACATACCTGCCTTTAGCTCAGATCATGATCTCAAAGTCCTGGGATGGAGCCCTGTATTGGGCTCCCTGCTCAGCGGGGTACCTGCTTCTCCTTCTACCTCTGCTGCTCCCCCTGCTTTCTGTGTGTGTGTGTGTGTCAAATAGATAAATAAAATCTTAAAAAAAAATCAAATGGAACCTTTTTAGGGAAAGAGTGGTGTTTGACAAAAACAGTAGTTGATTTCACTTCACGTTAATTAATTTATTTTATTTATTCAAAAGATGTTATTTATTTATTCATTCATTAGAGACAGAGAGAGGCAGAGACAGAAGCAGGCTCCATGCAGGGAGCCTGACGTGGGACTCGATCCCAGGTCTCCATGATCTCACGCCATGGGCTGAAGGCGGCGCTAAACCGCTGAGCCACCCAGGCTGCCCCACTTCACGTTAATTTAAAGAGATCCTGGTTCTATTGTTCTGTTAAATGAAGACGTGATTTAGTCTACCCAACTTTTAAATAGGTTTTGATGAAAATATTTAAAGCAGGCATAAATCTATCCATCCTTACAAAACTGTCCCTTAAATACACATATAAGGGAAAGTGTTTTATATGTACGACATATGCAAGTATCTTCATCTTCATGGACAGATATTAGGCATAGAGACAATAGTTTCTGAGAAAGAAAAGGATTCCTTTTTTTTTAACCCATTATTTCCCTCACAGTGATGATGATGATAAGGACATATGGAATGCAAATAAAATATTAGATAAAGGTCCTGTCAAAAAAAAAAAAAAAAAAAAAAAAAAGATAAAGGTCCTGTCATTGATGAGCAGAGTCCAGACTGCCCAGGCAAAACTAATTGAGTGTATGTCTAGACAACATAAAAAAACCCTCCTGTGCATATAAGTGCTCTGAAACCTACATTTTATTATTAATTAATTAATTGATACTTTAAAATATTGATTGGCTTTCTCTGCCTAAAGTCCTAATTTCTTAGCCTGGCTCCAACCTACCTCTCCAGTCTTATTTCTGCTTACTCCCTATCCTCAGCCCCCCAGCTTACAACCAAAAACTATGCCATACTTTGTGTGCTCTGTACTTTGTATTTTCTCTTCTCAAATGATGGTTTATCTGTTTTCTCTTCCTGAGGAACTCATATTCATTATTTTTAAGAGCTTCTTAATTGTTATCTTCTCTGCTCAAACTTGTTGGCTCCCAGGTGGAAACCACGGGTCTTCGAGCTCCCACAAAATGTTATTCAAATCTCCATTACAGTATTTTTTGGCCGGTTACAGTTTTTTTCATGTCAGTTTCTGCTCAGTGGCAGGAGTCACCCTGGGATCTCCAGCACCAAGCACAGTGTAAGAGAGCATTATGGAAAGTCAACAAATATATGTTGAGGAATGGAAAAGGCAATGGGTGGTATATGAAATAAGAGCTTAGAATAAGCCTAGAGAGAATATGTTTTAGGAGAACAGAAATGGAGAGGAAAAAAATGTAAAGAACATGAAAGCTCTCTGTTACAGATTGAATTTTGTCCCCTCCCCCTGAAATTCTATGTTGAGGTCCTAATTCCCAGTATCTCAGAATGTAACTGTCTTTGGAAATAGTCTTTAAAGGGGTAATTAAGTTAAGGTAAGGTCATTAGGATGGGCCCTAATCCAATATGACTGGTGTCCTTATAAGAAAAGGGGATGAGGACACAGGTATATACAGAAGGAAGGCACATAGCCTTTAGGCCTAAAGAGAAGGTGGCCCATCTACACCCCAAGGAGAGTGGCCTCAGAAGAAACCAACCCTCTTGACCCCTTGATCTTGAACTTCTAGCCCCCGGAACTGTGAGAGAATAGATTTCCGTTATTTAAGCCTCTGTCTGTGGTTAATACCAATTAATAGAAATCTTTCCCATCTTTCATCTGCTAGAAACCAAGAAGTTTTTTTTTTTTCACTACACCCAACTTTTCATTGTATGTGAAAATGTGAACTATTCTGCCATTGAAGTTGGTGAGAATCATGAGAGATTTTTTGGTTTCCCATACTTCCTCTCACTTCACTTGGGCAGTTGTGTAGCAGAGACTCGCCCCGTTGGTGGATCAGTTAACAGTTGGTCCCTCAGCTACTGGCATTCACAGAACAACACCCGCATTGTGCTTCACTGGGTCTAAGTACCAACAATTCAATAGTTGTTCATTTCCAACATGGAATCCGCTGGTGCTGGGCCCATGGAGTTCGCTCTCACTCCAGAGCAAACTTCACAAACAAGTTCAAGGTGAGGGCCACGACCGCTTTACAAAGATTTCACGTTGCAGATATAAAACCAAGAACCTGCTAAAAGAAATGGGGATAGTAGGCAATCTTGTACAGAGAGAGACAACAAAAGAAAAATCTTGTTCCTAAATTCATTACAGATTCCAGATAAAGCGGATCAGGTGCATTTGAACAAATGTGGGAACATGAATTCAAAAGGTAACCATGTGCTAATGTCTGTGGACCCTTCTGAACATCTGAGGAATTAACTGATAGGATCTCAGTTGCATTTCCTCTCTGAAAACTATATTTCTGGGAACCTTCAGATTAGGCACTAACATGAAGGGAAGATAAAAGCAGAAAAAAAGTAGAGAAGGGAGGGGGAATTTATGCTTGCCAGAGTAGTGGAGGAAATAAATAAAGCTTTTACAACTATATCAGGGGAAGGAAATACTAGAAATTAAAGCAGATATATTAAGTAAAGGAGAATGAAATATGAGATCACAAGATGGCTGGGTGTTCAGATGCTCCTTTGAAGTGTCCCTTTCACAACAAAACGTTGTAAGGCTCTGGCTTTCTGTTCAGTCCCGGTTCCCTGGGTAATGCTGGTGAAAATGTTCTATGTGCACAGTGACAATGAAAGCTGTACCCGAGAGAGGAGCATTCATAATCAAAACCGCCACTGTGTAGTCCCAAGAAGCCAGGAAAATGGTTTGCCAAACTGAAAAAAACAACCAACCAACCTAAGACCCTAGTAAAGAATAAAAGCAAAAGTAAGCACTCTGGCTTTTAATTTGAATGAGCTGGCTCACTCAGAAAATACTAAACAGAAGTGGTATCAATCCTGTGCTTCTGGAAATGCATTGAGAAAAATCATCCTCTTATCAAAGGTACCTCAATGTAGACTCCAACATTTTCATACTAACGCTGTCTCTGAATTCCACATGAGAAATGTAAAAGCACAATGAGAATCTCTACATGCACTTCCCTTTATTTTCAAAATGTTATTAAACTGCATATGTACATGGTCAAAAATCAGTAATTAGGGAAGAGGAAACCTTTGCAGTCATTTCTGTGTTAGACCTTTCGGTGGTAACACTTGTAATTCTAAATGAGATGCATCAGTTGTTCATTGACATTAATATATTAATTTAGGTGGTATCTTGAGTTTCTGGTATGAAAGTCCATTTGCATACTCCTTTAGTTCTTTCTTTTTTTTTTTTAAGATTTTATTTATTTATTCATGAGAGACACAGAGAGAGAGAGAGAGAGGCAGAGACACAGGCAGAGGGAGAAGCAGGCTCCATGCAGGGAGCCCGATGTGGGACTCCATCCTGGGTCTCCAGGATCACGCCCTGGGCCGAAGGCGGCGCTAAACCACTGAGCCATCCGGGCTGCCCTAGTTCTTTCATTTTTAACGACTACTATGTTCAGTCCTTCCATTGGTTACCTTCACACCTTTGTACCTAGACTGAAATCTCAATTTCTTGTTCCTTCAACATTGAACCTGACCTCTCAGTGAGATGCAGCCTCTATATGTCAGGCCTCAGTTAATCATTCTGGATGCTTGGGGTGTGAGGCGCTGCCTCTCTGTTAGGCACACCCTTCATGGGAAGCCTGCCTTTGGGGCTGAATCTAGAGACTTGCTTTCTGGAGAGTTTGGGCAGAGACTCACCCTTCCAGCGAGAAGTCTCCCTCCATGGTTCATTTAATTTCTCTTTAGAAGAACCCTCCATTGGAGATGGGCAGTAAATGCTGGCTAACTTTCCGGTAGCACGCAGGACTGGGGAGACGTGTGCTGTGGCTCTGTAGGCAGGCTTCCAATTTGTTCCTGCTTTCAGCACCTTTCCTTGTTCTTACTCTGTAAGCCGATTGGCCCCAAGCCCAGAGCTTCCCTGGGGTCTTGCCAGAAAGACTGGCTCCCACTCCCCACTCCCCACTCCCTCCTGTGAGTGTTCTGGGCTAGGGTTTACTCCACTCTGTTTTAAGCAATAACACACTTACATTTGCTTTGCCGTCCAGAAACCTTTAAAATCTCTCTCCCTCCGATGTCAATCCCCCCCTCCAGTACCTACACATGAGGTACTTGCCCTGAGTTAGCCATATTGAATCGGAGCTAAACTTCTTTTTTTTTTTTAAGATTTTATTTATTTATTCATGAGAAACACACAGAGAGAAGCAGAGACACAGGCAGAGGGAGAAGCAGGCTCCATGGAGGGAGCCCGATGTGGGACTTGATCCCGGGACCCCAAGATCACGCCCTGGGCCAAATCAGGCGCCAAACCGCTGAGCCACCCAGGCATCCCCTATCGGAGCTAAACTTTATGGCCACTTGAGAAAGAGAGCTCATGCTACACACACCCTTTTAGAGCCTCCCCCCCAACCCCCATTTAGCCACATTTTGAAGTATTTCCTACATCATCTTTATCTTTTTAAATGTGTGCATAGTGCTCCATTATATGGATAGACTGTAATTTATTTAATCAGCACCCCCATACTGGGCATTTCAGTTGCTTGTAAATTTTACTCTGGTAAATCAATCTTTGTTAGCTTCATCTGCTAACATCGCCTACTGTCTCCCTGGAATACATTCTAGAAGTGAAAGTACTACGTCAACAGTTTGCACACTTCTAAGGCTTTTGATACACGTTGCCAAACTGCTTTACAGACTTTCACTTTCATCAGCTTTCACTCCCATTCAAACCTAGTACTAATTTTCTTCTAGCCCTGGATCTCATTATACTTTTAAACTCACAAAGTTGATAGGCAAAAATGCCTTATTTTAGTTGTTTGCTGGACTTTGTTGTTAACCGTGTAACTCCAGGTAAGGGAGAATAATGGCACTTAGCTTCTTTCCCTGTACTGGGTGCACACGGAGGACGTGGAGAAGAGTCAAAACTGGAGCATGTGAAATCCATGCAGCCGTGCTCTCCTGCTGGCTGAGCCTGCCTCTCCTAGAGCACCCTCAGTTCTTCCAGACTCGAGAGCGTTGGGCAAGGAGAGGGCAAGGAAGGGAGGAAGATGGTTCTAGATCATCAGGCTCCATTCTCCTTGATCCAGTGGCATCTACAGGAATATGGAAATGGGTGAGCAAACCTGAGCGATGGACTGCATCTTAGGGTCAGGACTGATGGAACTAGATCCTGACTCAATATTGAAAGAAGTTTGTGGGTCAACTCCACACCCCTTGACCTTCCTGAGTTTCTGTAGAGTAAGTGCTTCCCTGGAAATGCATCAGCCCTGAGGATTTGCTACCCTCTGATCTGGGCCTAAACTTTGCTAAGACCTAGAGGATGGTGGAAGAGAAGCAGGGGTTTGGGGATAAATTACTATTTTTTTGTTCATCAAGCCTTTACTGAGCTCCTACCATGTGCCAAGCATCGTGCTGGATCCTGGGAACACAGAAATGAAATAAACACATCCTTGCTGGTGAGGTACTTAAAGGCTATTTAAGGAATAAATATTTAACGTATGATAATACAGTGATAATTTATAGCCCATAAAGCAGATTACACAGGAGAAGGGCAGATCTTTGCAGTCAGTAACCAACTTCAGGTAAGGATGTGATGAATTGAGTAAGCTAACACCGAGACTTCTGGACCTCTGAGTATGTGTGTGTTATCTCTGATTATAACATATTCTTAACTCCTAATTTATTAGTAAGAATAAGGAAAGAGACTAGGGGAAAAACGTTTCTAATTCTAACAAAATAAGCTATTTTATCTTCCATTCTTTCTACCTTTATTGCTAGTATTCTAATTCAGGCACTCATTATTTTCTCTCTCTATCATGGATCTTTCCCCCTGGAATCCATCCTTATATAGGGGCTGTATTCAAATTTATCATTTTTTTCCTCTGTCATTTGTGCCTTGTTTTATTCAAAATCCTCTTTCCTGGGACGCCTGGGTGGCTCAGTGGTCCAGTGTCTGCCTTCGGCTCAGGGTGTGATCCCAGGGTCCTGGGATCGAGTCCCATATCAGGCTCCCTGCAGGGAGCCTGCTTCTCCCTCTGCCTGTGACTCTGCCTCTCTCTCTGTGTCTCTCATAAGTAAATAAATAAATTCTTTTTAAAAAAAATCCTGTTTCCTTAATCCCACTGTCATGTACATCCTACTTGCTTCTAAAAGTTTTAACGTTTCAGCTTTGAACATTTAGTTCTGTCTCCATTTGGCTAGAATTATTTTTGTTTATGGTATGATTATTTCTACTAAGTTCTCATGCAATCTTCCCGTGTACTAATTTATCAAATAAACACGAGTCCATTTTGGATTCTCCATTTATTCTGTTGGTCTAATTGTCTCCTTCTAGTACCATACTATCTTATTACTATGGCTTTATTGTAAGTGTCCATTTCAAATAAGGCAAATCATATTTACCACTTTTTCAAAGTTGTCTTTGGTCCTTTACTTTTGCATCCATTTTAAGAGCCTGTAAACTTCCTCAAAATATCCTGTTGAAGTTGCACTGAATTTTAGGATATTTGGGAGAAAATTGCCTCTTAATGAGGTGAATTGCATATAAATTTTCTAATGTGAAGCTATTATTACAACTCTACTTGGTTATATCTTTCTTTGGTACTGAACTGTCATTGGCACACAATGTCATGTTAAGTGATTCTACGAACCTATGCGTGATGCTCTGCTCACTGTAAGTGCAGTTCTCATCTGTCACCATGCAACACTATCACAATAATGATACCTTTTTAAAGTACATTTTTGAAATTTATTTGCTAATACCTTATTTCTATTTTGCCTCCATGTTCCTAATCCAGACTGACTCATGATTTTATCGTTTCTACTGTCCTTGTTTGAAATTGTTATTAAGGTTTTACAAGATTTATCCAATCCGTGGAGGAGCATTCTCATTTTTTCCATTCTGCAGGTCATCCTTTTTTTTTTAATATGTTATTTATTTTTATTTGACAGAGAGAGAGAGAGAGGGAGCATGTGCACATGATGGGGGAGTGAGGAAGGCAGAGGGAAAGGGAAAAAAAGCTCAGCGAGGAGCTTGAGATCAGGACCTAAGCTGAAGACAAGAGGCTTAACCTACTGAACCACCCAGGTGCCCCTCTCTAGATCATTCTGAATTACTTAAGGATTATTGTCCTTGAAGACTTGCTAAGTGACAGCTCTTGGGTCTCATCTTCTATTACTTAGCAGCAGCAGTGCATATGGTTGGTTACAGTTTTTTCCTTGGCCTCCAGGACACTCTCATTTAAGGCAACAGCATTCTGACATTTCTGCATTCCTGCCCAGTGTGCCTTCTTGCAGACGTGTGACCACCTTCATGGCAGGACACCAGTGAGGACAGGTTGGCTTCTCCTCTGGCACTGCAGACAAAGTCATATAGTTTGGCCAAAACATCTTCTACCCCCAGTGAACACACCTCCCCCCTGAATGTGCCAGGTCAGTTGGCTACTCTGTTCCTGTTGCTACCATGATACTTCATACCTCTGCAGCACTTACCATGCTATATTATAATTAATCATACAGACGTCTTATCTCCAACCAGTATGTCACAGCACACTGGGCCTTATTCATCTTTGCAATTTCCATGCCTGGTGTAGCACCAGGCACCAGAAAAGACAGCCGATGTTTGTTGAATAAATGAACTAAATGTTCTAATCAGTTAAACACAAATATCTCATTATAGATCTGACATGTGGTCTGCTGTCTTACCAGTTTCTAACCAGGATGTTCTACTGCCACCTTGCCATACACAAATTTATCACATAAACAAGGGTCGATTTGGGAGTCTTTATTTATTCCCTTGGTCTGATTGTCTCTGTTTTTCTTACCATACTGTTTTAATTACTGCAGCTTAATGCAGGTCTCAATCCCACACTGTTTTCTCACTCGCGATCTGCAGTCTCTCCCTGTTGCCTGTCTCCTTGGCCTGGGGGCTCAGACTCTCTCTGGAGTTCTTCAGTGTCTGGTAGTGGTCTTTGATCTTGGCTGCTTTTGCCACCACTTCTCACCCATGCATTTCCTCTTGTATGCTGTTTCTGCTGCTCTGTCGCTAAGGTCTCCGCTTTATGATTCAGACATCCTTGAATGCTTTCTAGAATTCTGCTGTTTTATAGTTGATTCTGACAGACGCCACTTAACAGGACGGGCTACTTATCATGATGACGTACAGACAAGGAAGCCTGACTTCCTGGAGGCCTGGGTGCCTGGGGACCGCATCTCCCAGGCAGCGGGACAGATGCTGTCTCTGAGGTCCTTCCTGGTTCTCTTCCCTGATGTGTTCCTGGAACGCCACTGCAGAGGTCATCTGGACAACATCCATTCTAAGTTTGAGTTTTGTGAGCCAATTTGTGCATATAGCAAAACATTTTTATCTCAGTTATTGGATATTTTAGGCAAAAGTTATTTTGGTTCCAACCATTGTTAATGGTGACATCAACTCTTGGTTTTTTTGAATGAGTGTTTAATAGGTTATTTCTGTAAAGGAACTCTGTTATCTTTTTAAATAAAACAAGAAAATAAAGCAAGTTATATAAACACCAGCTCAAGTACGGAGGATGTGCTGTAAGTTTGCAAAGCATTCTCTGCGGTTATGGGTCTGATCTTTCATGCAGATGGCTTGAGTCACGAAAATGTTTCTACGAGTCTGAATGTGGAAGAGTAATTTAACTTCTCACTGTGCTCACTAGAGAAGTGCACAGTTCATGTGCAGCAAATGTAGACTTTGGTTAGGTTTTTTGATTCAGATGTGCTACAAAACTAGTATGGCTTTCCAGAAAGAGCTTTGGGACTGGAATAGCTTTTGAACTGCTAGTTAGCTCCTTGAGAATCCACAAAAAGATGATTGTCATTCCTCTTTCTGGTAGTCTGTCAACTCTGGTGAATTTTCTTTGTTGCTTCTTCAGCGATGGAACTGACTGGAAACCAATATGTGAGGATGTGGAAGGCAATTCAGTGTGTGTGTGCGCACGCATGCGTGTATATGTGTGTGTGTGCAAGAAGTCAATGCTTTACCTTAAGCATAGTAATATAGTGTTTTTACCTCAGGAGATCGTTTAGTGAACAGAAAAGAAAGAACACCACCCACTGAGGCCTGGAGCCTCCCCCCAGGACCCTGCTCCCAGTGTATCGGGCCGTGGACTGGCTGCTACATTGCTTCAACAGCCCTGCTCCATCAGTCACATTTTCATGTTTTAGAGTCACATGATCTCTCCCATTTTTGCTTTTTGCTTTTGGGGGAGCAGCTCAAGATTAGTCAAACTTCTCTTGGTTTGCTTTTAAATCCAGCCTGGGTTGGGTCTTGGAGATTGACCAAGAAGTTTCTAGAGACATCCTCTCAGGGGAGAAGATAGAAATTTTGCCAGGTAGGACCATGGAAAGGAAATGATCATAAAGGTCCTCTTGGTCTGTACTTTTGATATGATAAAAATCAATAAATACATTTTTAAAAGACGCTTGAGTATTTTCCACAGAGAAACCAACTTGATTTCAAATATGAGTTGGGTCAATCTGATACCTCTCCTGGTAGTGATCATGGCACTGGCAACAGGAAACTAAATTCCCTGAAACATAGAATCATTACTAAATACACATCAGATAAGTCCCATTCATTCTGTCATGGCTCTCAGCCTTCAGTGGGCACCAGTGTCACCCAGGGGCTTGTATATGGCAGATTGCTGGGCGGGGTCCCCAGGAGGTCGAGGTCAGTGGGTGGGGCCTGGGCATTTGCATTTTGAACAAGTCTGTGTTGATGCTGGTGCTGCTGCCTTGGGGACCAGACCTTGAGAAGCACTGTGTTTGCCTGTTTCTTGAGAGGAGAGGCCACACTATGGTCTTACCCATCTCTAGCCCCTGGCCTAGTGCCTGGCACATAATTACCTCTCAATAACTGTCAATATAGCAACATTACAGAGAACTTTTATTTGGGACTCACTGTGCCCTGTTCCCTGCATTAAAAATGTTATAAGGATTCTCATCTAATTCTCACAGCTCCATTATGGAGATACCAACCCATATTCCCATTTTACAGAGAGCCTTGGAGAGAGAGGTTAAGTAACTAGCCTACAGTCACATGGCCAGTATGTAGTGGGGTCAGGAAAGATGTTTGGGGGTTGTTCTCTTTTTTTTTTTTTGGTGATAATTTTCAAGTTCTTATCAAATCCCTGACAAAGAAAAACCTGGAACTATTTTAAAAGAAGAAAATTCTGCCCAAATTCTACAGACAACTTTTCAAATTGATCTTGAGAGAGAAAAAAATATTGACCAAATTTGCCCTTGCAGATACTCATTTTTTTTTCTCAGGAGCTGCTAGACATTTTCTCACAGACCCAGACGTTTAGGAAATCGCCTTTCGTGGGGCATTTATCAGAGCCTGCTCCGAAGACTCCTTTTGCTCCAACCGAGGTGAACACCATGATCACCTCTGCTTGGTGTGAGCGGCTGTCACTAAGAAAGGTCTTGCAAAGGCAGCCGATGAGTCACCCAGATAAAACCAGAACCTCTTTGCAAGGTTTTCCCAGGCTGTGCCTCCAAATTCAGCCAAGAACTTGTCGCTGGGTGGAGTCTTAGGTCGTGTCTTCACTGTGAACAGTTCTGAGAGCTGAACCCCACCACCGGCCAGAGCTGCGGAAGGCCGCCTCCGAAGCCCTGGACAGCGGGAGAGGCCAGCAGCGCCGAGACACCACCTCTGCGAAGCTGGGAGGATGCCTTCAGGGTGTCCTGCTGGGCGCGGAGACCATCCTTTTGGCGTGATGAGTATGCATCAAATGCTGAAGCTCTCGAGGCAGACTGTGGTCTCTGACTTGCCCCCATCCCACCCCCCACCTAGCAACTAGGAACATCACCAAATGGCCCCTCGCTGGGTTGTTTTGTGCAGCTGCCACCAGTGGGACCCCTTCGGGCCAACCCCGCTGCCACCTGCAGCTGCACTAGGCGCTCCCACGCCGCCCGGCCCTTCCTCCCTCCCCGCCGACTCCTGGGACTCTGTGTGCTCCTCCTTTTTTTTTTTTTTAAGATTTTATTTAATTATTCATGAGAGACACAGAGAGAGAGAGAGGCACAGACAGACACAGGCAGAGGGAGAAGCAGGCTCCCTGCAGGGAGCCCGATGTGGGACTCGATCCCGGGTCTCCAGGATCACGCCCTGAGCAGAAGGCAGAGGCCCAACCGCTGAGCCACCCAGGGATCCCCTCTGTGTGTGTCTCTTGTGAATAAATAATATCTTTTTAAAAATTGTGTGGATATTTAGGAGCTTGAAGGGACTGTCCAGATCCCTTGCCCTGGAATCCTTGCCCACCAGGCATTTAAAGTTTAATAGGAGAGATAGGACCAAACGGGTAGTGAGAGACAGTTCACTGAGTTCCACTTACAGATGGGAGTTAGGTACTGCCCTGTCCTGAAAGAAGGAGTGACATTGACTGTGGCAACCTTCCTGGGCCAGAACACTAAAAGATAACAAATGATGAATAAGAAGGAGGAGTTGTCTCCTGCTGGGTTTTTTGTTTGTTTTTTTTTTTTTGTTTTGTTTTTTTCCTTTCTTTTCTTTCTAGATTTTATTTATTTATTTATTTTTTTATTTTAAAAAAATGACCAAAGCAACGAAGGCCCCCTGGGGAATGTTTAAAACAGAAAATAAGTCACTTCAAACTCCTCCACCCAGAGATAACCATTGTTAATTCCTTAACAAATTTCCTGTTTCGGGCTTTTGAGATAACCAGGGAAAACTGGTTATGGGAAAGGAAGGCTCCAGGGTCCAGGCCCCTGAGATGCTTCCCCCACACCCACCACCCACCCGGGCCTCCTGCCACCCCTGGGTCGGGAGGGATGCCCTTGTGGCTCGAGGAGCTCCTGGGCAAGCAGCTGTGGCCACACCAGCGCACAGGTGAGGAGGGCAGGATTTGTCAGAATTGTCACCAGTTATAACCAACCAACCTCCTCTGCCAGGCACAACCTGTTTGAGGTGGGATCTTCTAAGCATCAAATCACCTGTCAATTCACCAAAGAAAGCAGTCATCTGAGTTCTTAGAAAATAGCCAAGGATAAACTGGTCTTTGGTTTATAAGGAATTGCGGGGAGGGGATGTTAAGTTTTGTTTTTTCCATTTTGGGTATTTTATCTATGCTGCAGCCAAATCTCATTGCCCATCTACACGACGAGGAGGACCATGACCACTTTTTTCTCTAAGTTGCAGACTACCAGGGGGCAGGCTGTGGAAAGCCCTCCCGGGATATGGTCCAGACCAGCAGCCCCTACTTAGGTCTGAAAAAACAGAAGAGGGGTAGGAAATACTGGCTCTGCCTTTCCAGTGCAGGGGCAGGATATCTGAGCTTCTCTGCTCTTAGAAAGTTGTGCCTTCCTAGACTTTGCTGAAAATGACAATCCTGGGAGTGGATTGTTCAAAGTCTCACTGAATATTGGACACTCAACCCTTTCAAAAGCTAAATAAACTATTTGACTAAACTTTTCAAGGTGTTTGATGGTTCTGTATTGTATATATCGTACTTGTGTCCCTCAATACAAACAAGAGGGTGTTTACTCCAATTTTTGCCTTTTAAAAAAATTTTTTTTTTATTTATGATAGTCACAGAGAGAGAGAGAGAGGCAGAGACATAGGCAGAGGGAGAAGCAGGCTCCATGCACCGGGAGCCCGACGTGGGATTCGATCCTGGGTCTCCAGGATTGCACCCTGGACCAAAGGCAGGCGCTAAACTGCTGCGCCACCCAGGGTTCCCCAATTTTTGTCTTTTTTATTTGCATCTTTATATAATCACTATTTGGCCCATTTCATTTGTTTCTAATGTTCTGTACAGACGTGTCCAAATGTTTGCAGTGGGACCAGACGTTACTAGAACTTTATCAGTTTTTTTTTCTTTCTCATCTCACACTGTCTGCCCAGATTTGTAAGAGTGAGTCTTCACTGGGGTCAGGGATCTAAAAGGAACTGAAAAGCCCAGGGCAAGAAAGGGTGGAGGCAGAGGGGAGGAGGTCTTCGAGAAGGTAGTGGCAAAGTAAAATCTCTCCACCCTACGTCCCAAGTGACCCCATTGTCTCCTTCTTCCTCTTTCCTTCCTGTGTCCACTGTAAGGCTGCCAGTTCCTGCTCTCTCATAATTTCAGCTTGCACAGCATGTAGAATGGCCACAAAGGCATTGACTCTGGGGTGGGTATTTGATGGCACAGAACCCACCTCTTGTAGATTCTTCTAGAGGAGTCTGTAGGCTCCATATGAGGGAGCTGCTTCCTCTAACACAAGTGGGGAGAGAGGATCCTTGACTCAGAGTAGGGAAGCATCCTCTCATCCCTAACAAGAGTCTCCTCATTGCTTTGGGAAAAGACAATTAGAAGAGACATTTGGAGCCTCAGGATCCAGGGAAGGGGCAGAGGAGAGATGGGATGAGAGGAAGAATGGTTTGCCTCTTTAACAGAAGCTCGTGAATGATCAGGTTAGAAAAGGGGGGAGGAGGTGTACTGCAAGTGTCTCCTTCAGATTTCTCCTTCAGCACAGATAGAGAATGCAAATGATCCCTGGAAGGCAGCACATGGAGCAACCGACTTTCTCCCGCACTTTGTAATGGTTGCCAGTCAGAGATCCAGTGGGTTTAAGATCCTCCTGGCTGAATTAATAATCAGGGAATTTCTTCCTCATAGGTGGCTAGAATCTTCAAGATTCAAAGGATGGGAATTCTTCCTGCTGGGAGTAGGAATGGAAGAGAGAGGTCATTTTAGAGATGAGGAACAAGGAAAAAGCAGAAGTGTTCCGGGTAACCTAAGGGAAAGGTGCCAGAAAGCAGGAGAAGGGCATGGGAAATCCAGCACTCTTCTAAAAATAAAAATAAAAGATGCTCAATAAACATCTGGTCGCTTAGTTGGCAAAGTCAATAAAGGTTGAATAAGACGTGAAAGGGAGGGATCCCTGGGTGGCGCAGCGGTTTGGCGCCTGCCTTTGGCCCAGGGCGCGATCCTGGAGACCCGGGATCGAATCCCACATCGGGCTCCCGGTGCATGGAGCCTGCTTCTCTCTCTGCCTATGTCTCTGCCTCTCTCTCTCTCTCTCTCAATGTGTGTGTGTGACTATCATAAATAAATAAAAATTAAAAAAAAAAAAAAAGACGTGAAAGGGAGCCCACTCTGGAATGTGGATTTCAAATGCTTCATTTTCCCAGAGATGAATGTCCCTGCAGCTGGGAGTAACTGTCCAGTTCTGCTTCAGGCCCTCCCTGTCATTCCTAGAGAGGCAGGGATAGAGCAGGTGAGCGAGGTGCCCTGTCTCAGGCAGGTGAATCTTGCACCTTCTCCTCTGACCCAGCCTGGAAATGACAGAAGGACATCCCTCCCTCCATCCCCAGGTCTATGGTAAGATTCTGCTGCAGTTCTGCTCCCTTCTCTGCCCTCTTGTGCTACAGGGGCTGCCTCGAGGGATGAGGCAGTGGGGCAGGTCAGGACGGCCGTCAGGGGGCACCTGGGTGTCTCAGTGGTTGAGCACCTGCCTTCGGCTCAGGGCGTGATCCTGGGGTCCTGGGACCAAGTCCCACATCAGGCTCCTTGTGGGGAGCCTGCTTCTCCCTCTGCCTGTCTCTGCCTCTCTCTCATGAATAAATAAATAAAATATTTTTTAAAAGAAAAAAAGAGGGCCATCAGGAGTTCAGCAGCCTTCACTGCTGTGATGTAGATCTAGAGGGATCTGGAGGTGGATGCAGCCAGGGGCCTATGAAACACTTTGTCACAGCATTAAATTAACTAGAAACAGAGAGGCCCAAGGTCACATCTTGGTCTCATCATTGCCATGCTCTAACCAGCTGAGTTAACTGACAGATTACTCCTCTACAAATGTTGGATTTAAGTCATTTTCTAAAGCCAATGACAGTTAGTGTTCATTCTGGAGTTTCCCTGGACAGGAACAGAGGTTAGGGGGCAAAAAATAGACATATTTAACTAAGCAGCTCTTCCCTAATCTGTACTACGGAGCTTCTTTCTCTTGAGATTAGAATAGGAAGACCAGAGGTTATGGAGCCAAACAGAAATGGGTTGCCAGGACTTCCATTATCTCACTAACCGCCTGAGACTCAGTCCCAGGGTTGTAAAATTAGCAATGCTTACTTCATTGTGTTGTTTGAGGATTTGATTCAATAATACTAAAGTTGCAATAGAAATGCTAGTCCCTCATGGTAGGAAAAGGGGACATTTGAGAATGTTTCATAAAAGCGTGACTTACAAAGGTGTAGGGAAGCTGACCCAGGCCAGTAATAGTGAGGGCATCAACTCTGTGCCAGGGGAGGGACCTGAGAGGTCATCATCAGAACCTGCAGGCAGAGAGGGCTGCCTTGTAGGTGCTGTCATGACCTTTAGTCAAGGGCAACAGGCCACAGCGCCTCCAGCCTGACCTCATCCCTTCCCACCCTCCCTCCTTCTAGTCTGGGCCATGCTTTCCATCACACAAACCCAACCAGGAGCCCAAGAGCATGGGAGCTCCTGGATGTAGTCCACATAGGCCAGCAGTTAGGTACACAGCAGGCTGGTCAGCTGAAGGGTGAGCCCAGGAAGGAGACGGAAGATATCCAGCATAGGGAGGGTTCAAGAAATGAAAGCCATTGTGCCAAGTCCCTGCAAGTCCAGGTCAGATCCCTTTAAACCCATTTTCCAAAAAAGTATTAGTTAATCCCAGCACTTCTAGGATATGCCAATCAGTGTTTGCTGAACAGTAATCAGGTTCTGGAAAGGGCATAAAATATTGACTTGTGAGCAAGCATAACATTTGCATTAAATGTAACATTAAAGCACGATGATTTAAATTGCTCATCACAGATGGAGATAAAACAGAAAAGCATCAAGTCTGCTATGGCTTTATTCATTCCTTCCCTTTCATTCTGAGTTGAGTCTGCATCCAAGTACTTCTTCCCTTATTGACAAAATGACAGTGTAATTAACTAACACCACTTACAAGTAAATGACTGTAAATCGCTCTGTAGTCAGAGGGCTAACCCCCGCTGCACACCGTCTCTGGTGTCTGCAATCCTCTTTGAAGTTGTAGGGGAGGCTCTGGACGGATGGAACCTCTAACATATCACTTGCAAACTCTAGGGTCCCAGGGGGTCAGGAGAATAAAATGCCCTTCACCAGGCAACACTGTAGGATTCCATTCTAGGCGGTACCCTTGCTCATAGAATTGGATTCCTCGATAGTCAATCGGGCATTTTCCCCATGCGCTGTGGGGTGATCTACATATGTGCACCTGTCAAACCCTGGAGAGGAAATGACATCCGGGGCCTGTTCTGACCTCTGCCTCTGCCTGTTCTGTTTCCTCAGAACCTACCTAACCTGTTCTGTGAGATTTTTAAATATTCTAAAGCATTGACTTAAATTGATTCTAACCCCAATGCTTGGTCAGATTTTTTTGGTTTCTGGTTAGCTCTTTGAAGAGAGGGATAAAGCCAAGAGATAATTCAATAGTGGGGCAGAGCAATCAAGGAGGGTCCCCTGGGAACTACTCAGGCCTCAGGTGGCTTACTACCAATTACCCTGTTCTTCCCTGTCCCAAACTAAGGTTTTTCAACCTTGCTGATCCCAGGCCCAGGAATCTGCATTCAGAGCTCCCAGATGATGGGGACATACAATCTTGTTTTAGAAACAGGATTCATTGGAGTGAGAAAAGCAAAAGATTGTATTCAAAGAGGATTTAGGCATCAACATTTCCTACCTTATAAAAACCTACCCTACTGGGATGCCTGGGTGGCTCAGCAGTTGAGCGTCTGCCTTTGGATTAGGCTATGTTCCAGGGTCCTGGGATCGAGGTCCGCATTGGGCTCCCCTCTGGGAGCCTGCTTCTCCCTCTGCCTCTCTGTTGTCTCTCGTGAATAAATAAATAAAATCTTTAAAAAAACAAACAAACAAACCTGTCTACTTTCCTCTGAAAATATGAACTCAAGGCTGGCCTTCAGTTTCTCTTCTTTCTGGAATGATTAATTTTGTGCTCGCCTTTCCAATGCAATGACATTTTTACTACACATTGATCTTTAAAACCTGGTAAGAAAACAAGCGATCTGAAAACTTTTTCAGTTTTTCTGCCATCCAAAATCAAATCATATTCCTTGCTGCCACCCTCTTTCGTGTCACCCCGAGGCGCCCAGCCAACCATCTACTGAGACCCTCTGACAACCATTTCTGTTATTTTAAAAGGTGACTTCAGCACAGCAGGCCTGAAATCCAAAGTTTGGGTGGTGCCAAGCTGAAAAGAGAGAATGTCTGAACTTTGGTGCCAGGGTCCTCTTTGCACAGCCAACGCTAAAATGTTGAGGGTTAGAGAACATCCAGTGATCAAAGAATTTAGAGAGGAATCTGTCCTGTGTGGGAGGGAGGGAACAAGAATCCAGCCTGACTGTAATCCTTAAATTCCCATGGTCGATCCTTTTAACCTTTTGTGTTTCAGGATTTTAAAAAAAAATGCTAAAAACATAAATTGGGGCTGGTCTGGAGAGATGTTGGGGTGTGACAGAAGAACCCAAGGTTCTTGCAGCCCTCGACCTCCAGAGCTGAGAGTGGCAGGGACACTCAAGATCTGCCTTTTGCTGGAAGCCTAAGCAAATTAGAAACTTTAATTAGAAAGTGCTGGTTTGGGACGCTTGGTGGCTCAGCGGTTGAGCGTCTACCTTTGGCTCAGGTCGTGATCCCAGAGTCCCGGATTGAGTCCTGCATTGGGGGCTCCCTGCAGGGAGCCCGCTTCTCCCTCCGCCTGTGTCTCTGCCTCTGTGTGTGTGTGTGTGTGTCTATCATAAATAAATAAATAAATAAATAAATAAATAAATAAATAATCTTTAAAAAATGAATAAATGGATAAAAGATCATGAGTAAATGGATAAAAAAAAATTGCTGGTTTGTTCCACTAAGCAGCCACTGGTTTAATTCCGCTAATATTTGCTGACGTTTGATGACATGAACAGTGCACTATGTCTGGGGCAGAGGGAAGAGCTAGTGGCTTCTTTCTTTCTTTCTTTCTTTCTTTCTTTCTTTCTTTCTTTCTTTCTTTCTTCTTTCTTTCTTTCTTTCTTTCTTTCTTTCTTTCTTTCTTTCTTTCTTCTTTTTTTCTTTCTTCTTTCAGATTTTATTTATTTATTTGACAGAGAAAGAAAGAGCGAGTGAGCGCACAATCACCCGGCATGGGGCTTGATTCCAGGACCCTGGGATCATGACCTGAGCAGTAGGCAGGCGCTTAACCAATGGAGCCACCAGGCCCCCTAAGCTGGTCGTTTCTGATCCCTGCAAGGGTTTCAGGCTGTTTCTGCCCTATACACTCTTTGCCCAAAGGCTGTGTGCTGGACATGTATTTAACAGTTAAGACTGACACCAAGTTTTTTCAGGCAGAACTCCTCCTTGGAATTGAGCCCAGTCCCACCCGACTCCTGGCTGGGTAGTGACACTGTCTGTGTCCCCCTCTTCAGGACCAGAGACCATCAGTAGCTGTGGAACCAAGAGGGTGGGTTAAAAATCCCGTGACCCTGGGCTGAAAGAAAGGTCAGGACCCTGGAGGACCCTGGAGTCCTAGCCTGTGGTTCCTGTGCTGCTTTCTGATGATCTATTGTCTTTTCCTGATGCAGAAGGTCACCTCGGGCTCCTCAGCATTTTAGGAGAGTGCTAAGAGGTGGGTGAGGTGGCCTGGAGGCTGCTGCACCGCGCCCTTTCCTTCAGGACGTGTCCTTTCTGCGCTGCGCTGGCACTGAAGCCTCAGGCTGACCTCATCCCCTGCATGAGGGCCGGTCATTGCTGGAGGTGTGTTTGCACCAAGCTCCATGTGTGCCCAGAGCCTTGTGTGTGGGAATCATGGCAGGGAACTAAGTCCCCGTGAATACCCAGGAGTCCACGCTTGGAGAGCCACCGGCTGATGCAACAGACGGTGGCTTTGTACAAACCGGCTAATGGTTCTGGTGACTAAGAGCCCAGACCTTAGGTAGTCAAAAGGAAAAATCCTGCCAGCACCCAGTATGAGCCAATATGGACACCTACCTACTAGTGGATTAAAAAGGAAACTGCTTAGCAAACATGAATTGACCCACTGTGCCGGAGTCCAGCTGGGAGGAGAGAAAGCATGTTCAGAGAAGAGAGAAAAGGCCAGGGGCACAGGCAAAAGTAAAGCTGAGAATTCTAGAAGCACATGAAAGGACGAGTAACTTTTCTGATTCATTAGCTACATTTTCTACTCATCACTGAGTGTCAAGAGAACAAGGGGTTTATCAGACAAGAGGAGACGCTTGTAGGGTTAATCATTCCAAATCCATGTTCTCTGAATAGGTAAGTGGATAGTTCTTTGTGCTGATAGCATGTTGAAGCTTCCACCATTTTTCAGGATAAAACCCACTGCCCTTAAAGAAGGAACCACTTATCGTTTGAGTGAGGAGACAGAAACCAACAGAACCTGAAAACACGCCTTTGTCCTGGACCTAAATAAAAGCCTGTTCAAATTGTGACAGCTTTTTAAATTCTTTCCTTTTTTCTCTATAGGCTTTACATATGTAATTAAGGAGTTGGGACTCTCAGCAGGTGAACTTGTTGGAAAGAAAGCTGGGGTAAGCTCTGGAGCAATGCGCTGTCTTGCTTCATTCTGATTCCCACGTTTATCTCCATCTGAGTCCCCGTATGTTCAGAAATAAAAGCCATTCTAAAGGACAAGGATTTTTCAGTGAGCAAATTCAAAAGATTTTCATATACACTTGAAAGTAATCCAGAAAAGGAACTGCATTTGAACATATTGCACTTGGAAAGGAATGCTTTGAACAAAGGCTGTATTATTAAAGCCCATTTAGTGGCTGCTTTGAAAAGACCAACGTCTATCTGGGTTTTTAAGTTCTTGCGCACTTAATTACAGCAAAAAAGAGTAGAATTCAAACCACATTCTGGGCATACCTTGTCCATGTCGGATCAAATACTCCTCTTCCCTCTCCTCACAATCTTCCTGGATTCCTGCCCACACCAGTGTCCCTTCTCTCTGTGGCCCCATGAGGCCCGGACTAACTCACAGAACCATCTCTGCTTACCTGATCAGGACACTGGACCATCTCCCCACCCAGACAGAGAGCACCTGGGTGTCAGGGGTCTTGTCTCATTCACCTCAGCATCCATGGAGTCTGGACAAAGCTCACGATCAAGACAGGTCAGCTGGAGGGATTTTGTGCTACTTCTAGATATCCAGGAGGTCAAGTTTGGATGCAGAAATATTGGGATTTACAAGCCATTCCAGTTGTTTATGAGAACATGTATTTTGGTTTATGGAAGACCACATATTTATAATGTGAAATATAACAAAATCTAGGTTGAACACAGCTTTCATAGAGTCATATTAATTACTTTAATAGAGTGTTGGCTTTTTAACACTTGCGGTGAGGAAATAGAAGTTTTGTTAGCAAACAGGGGCAACAGTTGGGGAGTCTGGCTCCCTTGGGATAGTGTAACACTTTGAGGGGTAGGGAACTAGACTGAGAGAGGACAAGGAAATGAGGAGGCCAGATTACCACGGGGCCACCTAAGGGAAGGCAGCATACAGAGGGAGGCTGTTGCAGCAGACACAGTCAACCATCCGTTCCTTATAATAGCTCTGATTTGAGTCAGGGTGGCAATATGCCCATCTTAATACACCCACACTTCCAGACTCCCTTGCTGCTAGGGTTGACCAGGTGACACAGTTCAGCCAAGGAGGTGCCAGAGGGGTCACTGGGTGCAACTTCCGGGAAAACTTCTTCAAGAAGTAACTGAAAACTACCATTTTGACTTTTACTCTTTGCCCTTCTTCCTGGAATACAGAGCTAGTACTTAGAGGAGGGACTCGTTTCACCATTGCAAGGATAAAAACCACATGCCAAGGGTGATGGAAAAGAAATACAGCAGCCTGGAACCTGATGACCTCATGGAATTGCCATGTCACCCTTGGATGGTTTATCTCAATTTCCAGGGATAGGAGAGAAATAGACCACTCTTTGGCTAGGCCACCATACCTGGTCTTTAGTTCTGCATGGCTGGCTGAATGCAATCCTGATTTATGCTGGGCTGTACCGGAAGAACAGAGCACAGGGTTTCAGTCCTGCCTCCTGCCCTTATTGACAAGTATGCGACCTAAGGATGTCATTTCCCCAAATGTGAAACTGGGGTGGGGGGGTGGGGGGGGAAATCACTGTCTTGACACCTCACAGGTGATGTTAAAGACCAAAAATTATTTGAAAACATTTCAAAAGAATATAGAATTTTATATAAAGTGTTATTAATATCTTTACTAATAAGTTACGAAAAGAGGCTAATGTGATGAAGCCAGGCTTAGAAGACATTAAGAAAATGTGGTACTTGGAATTCAAAGTCTAGGAAAGGAAACTTCAGGCCTCAAGGGATTCCCATAAAGGTAAACTTAGAAGCCAGGGCCCAAATTCTTTGATTTTTATTCCCTCTGTCATGACTATGTGCCAATCACAAAATAGGCACTGATAATTTTCAGAGGCAGGAATCATTACTTGGGGCTGTTGGAAATGTGGCACTTGCCTGAAGGAAATAAGTGCCCGGGCAGGAAGTCCTGAGAAAGGAGATGGGCTGGAGGCAGAAGGAGTGGCTAAAAGGCTTCTTCACTCACAGGCCCAGGGGTTGGAACTGACACAGAACCTCTGCAGATTCTCAAGCAGGAAAGGACGTAAAGGAAATGATGTTCTAGAACTGCAACCTGATAAGCCTAAGTGCTTCCTGGAAGAGAGCAAAGTCAGAAGGTAAACAATGTCGTTGGCATTTGCATGTGGATTCACAGCCTACAAAACTGTTAGATGAAAGGTAAACTGTTACAGGGAAGAAAGTTTATGGTTGGACATATGGTAGCTTGGTTTTGATGCTGAGATCTAGGGAAAGTCAGTAATGGATTCAAATCATGCTCTGTGTTCTTCTGGCCCTGTTCTTGGGTGTCAGGCCTAGGAGCTGGTCTCTGTCTTCATCTTGAGGTCTAGAGTTTACACGAGACCCCAGTTTTATCAAACAATCCATGTAGCTGGGTCCCTTTTTTGGTAATCAGCCAAGTACTGGAGTCTAAAACCTTGCCTCTGATTCCCAGTCCTGTGGCGGGTGCCCTGTTAGCCCCACCAGCTTCTCTGTTGGTCACTGCCCGTGTGCCTGTCTGAATCTAAGAATGCCAGCTCCGGGAGGCCACATCATGGGGTCTGTCTGCCTTGTCTGTCTGCTCAAGCTCTATGAAAGGTGATTGCCAAAAAATAAAAAAAAGAAAGAAAAGAAAGAAAGAAAGAAAGAAAGAAAAAAGAATGAAAGAAAGAAAGAAAGAAAGAAAGAAAGAAAGAAAGAAAGAAAGTAAGAAGGGTGATTGCCCTTCAGTGTAAGGAATAGATATTTAGAAGCTCCAAGGAGATCAGAGAAGGATCTAAAAAGCAGAGAGGGCTCTGGTCCCAATTCTCATTTGTATGGCTGTCTTAGGGTAGAGATGGCGGGTAATGGCTTCCTTCCTGTCATATGTAGGTTCCCAAGGCTTGTAAATGGAGGTGGGGAGGGGGATCAAGAAATTGCTATATTGAGGCATGTACATAAACAGAGAGCTGGTGGGACCCTGAAAGACTTAATGCTGGGGCAAGGAGGACATAGTATATGTGGATGTTCCCACTGAGGCAAAGGAGGGAAGCCAGGATTATTGATTGACTGCCGCCCATCCCAGTAGACAGGTGGATCCGGTGGCAGGTGCAACCAGGAGACACAGGCCCCCAGAGACCCAGGAGATAAGACTGTGAGGTCTGTGTGGACCGGATGGTAGCACAAAGATCAACTACCCCCTCCTTAAACTTGCCCTATGCCCAGATGCTGCACAGAAAGTGGGAAAGAGAAACTTGAAAGACTGAGGATTTGCCCCTGGGAGACTGGTAGAGCCAATTAAAACCACAATTACTGTGCTACACATTTTTTGCCCCTCCCCCCTTAGTAGAGTTAGTAGCTCTTAGGACATTTGGGATCTATTTTCAGAAATAAAGTTAGTTCTGTATGTCTGGAACATTGCCTATAAGTTTCAACACCAGCACCCACTGTTTCCAGAGTTCAATTCAATGGGCAGAGGGAAGACAGAGTGAGAAATGGAACCAGATACTCCTACGGAGGTAGGGCAGGTACTAGATATACCTGAAGTTCAGGGAAGAAAGGCGGGTTGTGCAGGTACAATACAATAGCCAGGGATAAGCAACAGGTGGTAGGTAGGCCAAAAGGTGTCCTAGGGTTCCGTAACAGGTGGGTAGGTGGAGAGGCTGAGCAGAGAGCTCTGTCGACTTTAGCAGGTGGCTGGGGCTGGGGGGCCAGCCCCACCCACAGAACTGGGGCACGGGGCAGAGAGTAGTAGTTCCAGGGCCACTCAAAGGAAAATAACAAAAGAAAGCAGAGTTTTGGTCTGAAAGGGCAAGGGAACAGGACAAGCAATCAATCCAGGAACATAAGAACTCCATCTAGTATGGATGTGGCTTCCGGGAGAGGTTACAGCCCAGTGTCGGACCAGACCGAAAACACATCGACTGGGTGTCTCACTAGAGCTCCTCAGTTTTCCTGGTCTAGGAGGCAGCTGGCTCCAGAACCTACTGTGAGTCTGATTCCACATACTTTCCAGGGGCATGTGGAATGTGTGGTTGCCTGCAGGAAGCCGAGAGAGGGTAAGGAGAGGTACCAAATGGTCCAAAGGGAAGAGAGAGGTAGGATGGTGCCTGGCGGGACCCCGCCTGACCAAATAAGCAAAGAGAACTTCAGAAGCCGTGTGACTGGTTGTGGCTCAGGGCTTGATGAATTTCCCTCCCTTCCATGAGGATGTCTGGGCCTTTATCCAAGGAGCGAGTACGCAGACAGCACCTGCTGGAGATGTTATGTGGCTCTCAGGGCCTATCCAAGCCTCGAGTACCCGGGTGCCCAGCCGCCTTCCCAGTGAGGAGTTCTGCTGTGGGATTGCCAGGGATCCGGTATTAAGTCCTTCAGGGTCCCACCAGCTCTCTTTGTTTATCTACACGCCTTGATGTGGCCATTTCTGGATCTGGGGACAGATCAGCCCTGGGGCTAGCTTCCGGCTGTGAAGGATTCCCCCGGCCCAAGCAGATGGGGAAACACCTGCTGTGTGGAGGTGGAACTGATAACCCAGAGGCTGGTCCCTTCTTGGCAGGCCTAGATCAGCAAAGGGATCCCACTGGGAAATGCTTCCAGAAGAGAGGGGAAGAGACCATTTTTAGGGGGCCAAGGAACTGATGGGTATGCCATACTTAAAAAAAAATTTTTTTTTAAAGATTTTATTGATTTATTCATAAGAGACACACAGAGTGAGGCAGAGACATAGGCAGAGGGAGAAGCAGATTCCCTGCGGGGAGCCCAATGCAGGATTCAATCCAAGGACCCCAGGGTCACGACCTGAGCCAAAGGCAGATGCTGAGAGCCACCCAGGCGTCTCAGATATGCCCTTTGGAGAGACCAGAGGTTCTCACTGGCTCGAGGACGCTGACCTCCCCAAGAAGCTGATGACACACTAAAGACCTTTTCCCAGAAAAATAAGCACGCTCACTCATATGCACGAACCTCAGTGAGATCAGGAACATTCTGTGGAGGATCTTCACTCACCAAGAGATAGTGTTCCTGAGCAAGAGAGTTAGCAGATCCAAGTTTTTCAGCCTCATGTTGCCATTAGAGATGGAATACAAGGGGCAGGAAAGAGGTTCAGATTTTCACCCAAGGTTCATGAGAAGTTAGATGTGAGTGGAAAGTGACCTTGGATACCTGCAGGAACCCTGGGTCTCTGAGTTGGAGAAGAAAACCCTGGATGTGGGGGTGGACAGTGGAAACCATATGGGTCACAGTCTTGGCCCTGCTACTTGTTCACGCCAAGACCTTGGCTGGTCACTTGACCTCTCTGGTTTTAACTCTCTCACCTGAAAGAGGAGGCTACTCTCTCATGTATTGGGTCCTTGGACGGTTTCACCGAGACAACACGGATGACAGTGAAACTCTTGGTAAAAGGGAACATTCTGTGGAAAACGTAAATTATATCATCCGAGTCACCTGCTAGCTCGTGGCCCAGGATAGGACCTGGTCCTTCTCAGCCAACAGTGTTTCCTGGCTCCCGCCTTGGTCCTGGGACAGCCAAAGGAGTAGCCCTGCATGTCCTAATTGAAACTCACTGTCCCAGCCATTTGTGGCACCAACCTTCCCTCCTGAGCCTATAAAGTACAAAGCCTCGGTCCAGTGGTTTTATGAGCCTCAGGATAGCTTTGCTCATTGTCATGTGTTCAATTGTGTCCCCTAAAACGTCATGTATGGAAGCTCTGACCTCCGGTACCTCAGAATGTGACCTTATTTGGAAATAGGGTCATTGTTCATGTCATTAGGTAAGATGAGGTCGTTAGGATGGGCCCTGGTCCCGTACGACTGGTGTCCTTATAAAAAGCGGAAATTTGGACAAAGAGGTAGATACATAGAGAGGGAAGAGGACATAGACAGACACAGGGAAATGGCCTTCTGTATTCCAAGCAGGGAGGCCAGGAGAGGCTCCACTTGTGCCCTCACAAGGGACCAACCCTGCCAACACCTCAAGCTCATGTTACACTTCTGGTCTGCAGACTGGGAGAAAACAAATTTCTGTTCAAAATTTTAGCCATTTTGTGGTGCTTTGTTATGGCATGACAGCCTTAGCAAACCACTACACTCACTGTCATCATAAAAAAAAAAAAGAGA
Source organism: Canis aureus (assembly GCF_053574225.1). NCBI lineage: Eukaryota > Metazoa > Chordata > Mammalia > Carnivora > Canidae > Canis > Canis aureus. Next base: position 15,520,611 of record NC_135634.1, read on the forward strand.
GAGAGAGAGAGAGAGAGAGAAAGAAAAAAAGCAAGCAAGTAATTTTCCCTTCTCTTCTCTCTTTTCTTCAGATTTGTAAATATTGGCCGGGAAATAGCACACTTAAACACATATGTATTTCCGTGGATCCTATAAAATCATATTGGTTGAAGGTTAGAATAATCTCCTAAATTAGGAGTTCAGTTCTTTTTACAAAACACCATCACTCAAGACTGCAAATTACATCCTGCATTTAGCTTTCCTGCTTTCACACTAATGTTAGATAGAACTCCATTGCCCCAACCAGGAGCTTTTTGCTTAATCCTGAGTATTACTGCAGGATAAAGGGAACATAATGAAATGCTAATGGTGTTTACTGAAGGTAAAGACTCCTGAGCTCAGGAGCCTCTGGCGTGACTCCTCTGCCAGCCTGAGACCAGCGCATTTTTCTCACAAAAGTTTGCAAACCTAGCACAATCTGAAAGACAATGGGGACAGGGATACTGCTTTTTAGATAAATCTTTGGATCTCCTGAAAACAATGTGTTCACTTTCCTGAGCCAAATTAAGAGGTTCTGGGCTGCCTTTAAGCAGCAGTCAGCCTCAGAAGCTGTGCAGGCAGCGTTAAGCTCAGCTGGGCTGGTGTGTGGGAGAGAAGTTTTCCTAAGCAGATTATTAACAGGAAATTATTTGTCTGAGATTCCAAATGGTCTTTCACTGCCAGGCCACAAAAATTCCTTATTTTTAAATAAACGATTTTGGGCAGAAACAACTAGAATACTCAGAAAATTCATTAGATGAATTCTATGAATTCTAAGTCGAGACCTCCCCATGCTACACTGACAAGGCTCAGCTTTGAGGACCAGCGTGGCCACCATGCCGTTGACCTCTGAGTCCGCCGGGCTTGGACGGAGAGCCCTCAGCCCAAGGCTGGTGCCCAGTAGGTCTGGAGATATTTGTTTAAGGCATGCAGGATGGATTTTGGTGCAACAAATCCGTATGAGCTGATGGAAACTGGATGGCATATGTTCCGTGATGTAGGAGAGATACGATCATGCGGCTCAGAGACGAGTTTGCACATTTTGTCATTGCCAGTGAACCTGGAGAAATTATCCGGTCTCTTTGGGCTCGGTTTCCTCACCTGTAACTTAGCATCTAAGTCTCCTTTAACCTTGAAAAGTTCAATGCAGAGACTTTCCTTGTGTCATGGTGGAGTGCAAGACCGCTATGAACTAAAATGATAAGATGTGGGTTCTAGTCCCGCTTTGCCACCGCTGAGCTTAGAGGCCTCCTTCAAGCTGCAAAAATTGGGAGGATTTCTATGAGAAATTAATTCTATAACAGAGGAAATAGCTTTTACTATAAAGGCTTGTAGAATGTAGTATGTATCATGAGTTTTGAGCCTGGAGTGGGATTTTGGAACAAGGCCTATTTGAATTCACCTTAGGTGGGACATCTGGGTTGCTCAGTGGTTGAGTGTTGGGCTTTGGCTCAGATCATGATCCAGGGGTCTTGGTCCCCCTGCGGGGAGCCTGCTTCTCCTCCTGCCTATGTTTCTGCCTCTCTCTTTCTCTTTCTCTTTCTCTTTCTCTTTTTCTCTGTCTCTTATGAATAAATAAATAAAAATCTTTTAAAAAGTAAATAAATGCAGCTTAAGTATTATCAGGAAGGGATATTAAGTGACAGTAATATTCTCAAGAAGTAATAGTAACTATTATCAAGAAGCGCTTGTGCTCTCAGACTTTTGTTTGAGAATTCTACATGCCTCGGACCCAGAAGGGTCGCTAACTGTTTTTTTTATAAAATCTGATACCCGGTGATATGTCCGCCTGCCTGCTGCTTACTGTGTGTTCTTGAAATTTTCCTCTGTTCCTTTTGGACCTGATCAGAGGCCCAGAGGTGATAGTGAGTATTGCTATTGAATGACTGACAAATTGTTTCCCAGGAGGGTGGTACCAAGTCCACACTTCCTCTACGACTGTAGGTGTAGCTTGTCAGTTTTCCCACGGTTGGGCGTGCATTGACTATTGACATTAAGCTGAACTTTGCTACTTGAATAAAAGAACTACTGGTCTTTTAAGGGGGCATTTCTTTAATAAATAGCGAGGTCAAATATTTTTTTTCAGTGGTTGTTGCAAGAGCTGTTTGTGTTGGCCATAAAATATCTTTTTATATCCTTTATCAAGTTGGATATTATTGCATTTTAGTGTTGTATTTAATTACATGCTTGTATTCATTTCCTAGGGGTGTCATAATAAATTACCATAAACCCGGCCTTAAAGCAACATAAATTTATTCGCTCAGAGTTCCAGAGGCAGGAAGTCTGAGTTAAAGTGTCAGCAGAGCCATGCTGTCTTTGAAGGCTCAGGGGACTTTCTTTCTTTGCCTCTTCCAGCTTTTGCTACTTGCCATCAGTCTTTGGTGTACGTTGGCTTGTAGACACATCACTCCAATCCCTGCTTCCATCTTCACACAACTCCTTTCTTTGTTTCTGTGTACAAATTTCCCTCCTCTTTGCAGGACACCAGACAGATTAGGACGAACCCTAATCCACTATGACCTCATCTTAATTTTACTGCATTTGAAAGGGCTCTATTTCAAATAAGGTCTAAGACATTAGGACTTAAAACTATTTTTTAAACTTCTTTTTTTTTTTAGAGAGAGAGAAAGAGAGCACACATGAGCAGAGTGAGGAGAGAGAAGGATGAGGCAAAAGGAGAGGGAGAGAGAGAATCTTTTTTTTTTTTTTTTTTTTTTAATTTTTATTTATTTATGATAGTCACACAGAGAGAGAGAGAGGCAGAGACACAGGCAGAGGGAGAAGCAGGCTCCATGCACTGGGAGCCTGACATGGGATTTGATCCCGGGTCTCCAGGATCGCGCCCTGGGCCAAAGGCAGGCGCCAAACCGCTGCGCCACCCAGGGATCCCCGAGAGAGAGAATCTTAAGTAGGCTCCATTCTGAGCTCAATCCCACGACCCTGACATCATGACCTGGGCCGAAATCAAGAGTCAGATGTTTAACCAACTGAGCTACTCGGGTGCCCCTAAACTGATTTTTTTGAGGGGGGCACTCTTTAGCCCACAACAATAGTTAAAAAGAAAATATGGGCAGAAGGTTCTTCTGATGGGGAAGGAGCAAAAAATTGGCAGGTGAGTGATAACTCAGAGAAAAATCTGTGTAGGTTTATTACCATCTGTTACATCAAGGTACTAGAGAAAGCCATGCTTTCTGAATTTTAAACTCTTTGAATTTGAAAAGCATATAAATTGGGTCCTAAGATTTCATAATACTGGTTAATTACGAGTGCAACTATAAAATTCAGCTCCGGTAATCTAGTAAAGTGGAAAGCACATGCTACCATAGGGTCAAACACTCTGGGTTGGGGGGGTGGGGGCTGTCCCTGGTTCTGGATCACTTAGCTGTGTGACTTAGAATCATTTGCTTAATTAACATATATCTATTCCTGTTCTAAAATCTGTAACATGTCAGATATAGTCCACCTTTAAGGCTTTTAATTCTAACCTGAGTCTAATCACCTATGGCTGCAAAGGCCATCATAAGGTAAATCCATTTACTTCAGTGTCCACATTTGTATTTGTAGGGGTAAATGACTCTTCAGTTTTGTGTTTAGGCATCAAGGCTAATCGAGTTTAGGCTAAAGTTAGTTTATATTTAAGGTATTGTTATCCTTGAATATTGTGTTGGATTTGGAGAAGGCCAAGAGCTCTGTCAGATGCTGAGATGCTCAGATAATCAATCCACACTTTGTTCTTTCCACAGGAAGAGAGGATATTTTCCAAATATAAAAGGCTCATTGATGTTGGAAGTGAAACTAGTGATTTAACTATAGAGTTTTCATCTTCAAAGCCCTTTATAAACAAGAGATTTGGTGGGACCTGGGGTAAGAGATTCCGGAACCCAACACAAATAGGGTCAGATGTAGAAGAATCCAGAGCCAGCCTCTGTCTCTGCTGAGATCAAATGTGCTTGTTCAAGTTGGGTTTTATGTGTATTTCTGTTTGCATGCAGGTCCTTCTGCAACAACTATCTATGGTTTATTAAACATTCAGGACTAAAATTAAACTAGATATTGTTTGTGGATGTCTATTCACTCAAGTGAAAAAGCCAAGAATAATATAATGGAGGGAGATGGGCACACAAAATCTGGGTTAATTTTCAACGTTTTTTACTGGTAAGGACCAGGATTCACCTCTTTGATGAGTCTCTACTACATTTTTTTTCCTTTTTTTTTTTTTAAGATTTTATTTATTAATTCCTGAGAGACACACACACACAGAGAGGCAGAGACACAGGCAGAGGGAGAAGCAGGCCCCATGCAGGGAGCCCAATGCTGGACTCCCTCCCAGGTATCCAGGATCACACCCCGGGCTGCAGGCCACACTAAACCGCTGCACCACCAGGGCTGCCCTCTCTGCTACATTTTTAACTCAATGATCGTGAAAGCTTCTCTGTTTCGTGTAATCTTGAATAAGAGTGGTGACAATATTTTTAAAGTGAATTCATTTATCATTCCAAGGAAATCTAATGAAGTTAACTTTGTTACATCAGGCCATGGTGATGCTTTTTTTTTTTAAGATTTTATTTATTTATTTATTTATTTATTTATTTATTTATTTATTTAGATTTTATTTATTTATTCATGAGAGACACACACACACACAGAGGCAGAGACAAAGGCAGAGGGAGAAGCAGGCTCCCTGCAGAGAGCCGGATGTGGGACTCGATCCTGGGTCTCCAGGATCACACCCTGGGCTGAAGGGGGCACTAAACCGCTGAGCCCCCTGGGCTGCCCAATATTTTATTTATTTATTCATTAGAAAGAGAGAGAGACAGAGAGAGAGAACACATGCAAGTGAGGGGAAGGAACAGGGGACAGGGGTGGGGGGTGGGGGGGTTGGGGGTGGTAACGGTGGAGGGAGGAGCCGACTCTGCCTTAAGCAAGGAGCCCAGTGCATGGGGCTCCCTTCCAGGACCCTGAGATAATAACCTGAGCTGGAACCAAAAGTCTGCTGCTTATATGACTGAGCTACCAGGTGCCCCCACGATAGTGCTCTTGAATCTTCTATCATTTCTTGCTTGCCTGTACACTAGTCACTCTCGATTTCTGAACATCAGTCCACACTCCCTCCTATACCAGACAAACTCCTCCTTATTCCTCACAGCCCTACTCCACCCCTCCCACTGAGCTAATCCTTCTCTCTCCTAAGTTCCAAAAATACTTTACGTGTTCCTTTATGAAAGAGCTTATCTATATAACATGATTAAGGTAGTCCCTGTTAGAACAGGAATACTTCAGAGGTACCTGGCTGGCTCAGTTGGTAAAGCATGTGACTCTTGATCTTGGGGTCATGAGTTTGGGCCCACGTTGGGTACAGAGATTACTTAAAAAAAAAAAAAAAGCAGAAAACCCTTAGTACTTCATGAGTGAGTAGTCTGAGTCTTCATTTTTGTATCCTTAGAGTCTTGTATACGGGGGTGGGGGGTATTTAATGGGATGTCTGTTAAGCAGGTAAGAAATAGGGCAACCTATAAAAGTTGTTGCCTTTTATCTCACTAACTGGAGACTCCATTGTATAAGAAAAAGAGATCCAGATATATCATTAAGTGCACATTGTCAATTTTTTTTTCTAACACCTGTATCACTTCCAGGGCAACAATGTGCTATTTCAGAGCAGACTAACCACTACTTTGGGAAAGTCTGGTATTTTCCTTTTCTTCAAAACTGCCATTTAACTGGGGCTGGCAAATGGGGTGTTAGGTCTTCATGTAGCTATTTACCCACCTGGCTCAAGCATCTCAGGTGAGCTTTGTGGAAACAATTCCTTAAAAAAACACTCTTTCCAAGAATGAGCTAAATATGACTTAGAAATACTACGATGGGTGTTCCAGTTTGTATGATTGTAGAAGGTACGTACACCAGGCAGTGTTCCTCCCCACCTTTTTTTTTAACCAGTGATTATCCAGCAAGTTTTTCCCACTTATGATTCATAGTCCTGATGTTAGAGCAATTTTGGACAGTGTTCATCATTTCTAGGGAAAGCTTTTTTAGCCTTTCTGTTAATTTTACACTTTAAAAAAAGTGGTTAAAATAGGATAGTTACTGTATGTCCTTTACCCGGCTTCCCTTAACGTTAACATCTAGCATAACCACAGTACGATGTCTCAAACCAGCATATTAACCTTGATTCAAGACTATTTTTACCAACCTATGGGTTTTATTAAGAATTCACCATTTTTCCCACTCACGTCCTTTAGCTGCTTTAGGAGCCAATCCAGTACTGCACGTTACATTTTGTTATAAAACTAACTGTTTTCTCCAAGCTGTTACAGTTCTTCAGTCTCTCTTTGTCTTTTGTGACCTTGACACTTTCAAAGAGCACCAGCCAGTTATTCCCTCAGTTTGTATTTCTCTGATGTCTTCTTATGTTAGGCTGAGGTCATGCATTTGGGCCAGAAATACCCATGATACCATGCCCTTCCCAGTATATGTAAAAAATTCTCATATTCACATTTTGTGTGGGTGTTGGAATTTGCTTTTTATTTATTTATTTATTTTTTTGGAATTTGCTTTTTAAAAGATAATTCCTTCATCTTTATAAAAATTATTTATTTTTATTTTTATTTATTTACTTTAAAGATTTTCTTTATTTATTCATGAGAGACACACAGAGAAAGACAAGACACAGGCAGAGGGAGAAGCAGGCTCCATGCAGGGAGATTGGAGACTCAATCTCTGGATGCCAGGATCACAACCTGAGCCAAATGCTGATATTCAACCACTGAGCCATCCTTGTGCCCCAAGATTTTATTTATTTAGTTTTAAAGAGAGAGAACATGTGCGAATGGTGGGGAGGGGCAGAAAGAGAGAAAGAGACTCTCAAGCAGACTCTGACCTGAGTGTGGAGCCCCATGTAAGGCCAGATCCTATGACCCCAAGATCACTACCTGAGCCAAAACCAAGAGTTGGACATTCAAATGACTAAGCCACCCAGGCACCCTGATAATTACTTTTAAAACAAATAACAGGGCAGCCCCAGTGGCTCAGCAGTTAGTGCCACCTTTGGCCCAGGGCATGATCCTGGAGACCCGGGATGGAGTCCTGCATCAGGCTCCCTGATTGGAGCCTGCTTCTCCCTCTGCCTGTGCCTGTGCCTGTGCCTGTGCCTCTCTCTCTCTCTCTCTCTCTCTGTGTGTGTGTGTCTTTCATGATTAAATAAATTAAAAAATCTTAAAAAAAATAAAATAAAACAAATAACATATATAAGGATGCCTGGGTGGCTCAGTCAGTTAAGCATCAGCCAGGGTCATGAAATCAGGGTTGTGAGATTGAGCCCACATCAGGTTCCACACTCAGCGGGGAGTCTTCTTGAGATTCTCTCCCTTTCCTTCTATCCTTCCCCATTCTTGCACTGTTCCCCCACCCTCTAAAATAAATGAATAAATCTTTTAAAAAACCCAAATATTCTCTGCATTTCTCAGGAATTTAGCAGATCCCTCAATCACTTAAAGTTTGGAATCATGATTTATGGAAGGATTCCTTTAGAAGACTATCTGTTTCTCTACCTCTGGGGAATTTGAGAAGAGATGGAGCTGGCAGTCCTCCTCGTATCATGACAGGAGAGACTCATTGTCAACCAGCAGCCTTCTGCTGCTGAAAAGCTGGCAGTCCATTTCCAGGCTTTGGCTAATTGTAAACTGCTTCTTAGGTTGGCCTCATCCAGAAGCCAACCCTGAGACACTGAGTTGAATGTAGGTCACTTACCTTGTGGGAGAGCAGGCAAGAGAGGGTAAAAGACTGGAGCATTAATCTGCAGCCCCTAGCAATCATTGGATGAGGGCTGCTCTAGGACACTTTTTTTCTGACATTCTGGCTCATTCCAAATCAGAGAATACCTCCAGATAGAGTTACTGGGGCCCCCAGTAGAATGTCTTGAAAGCCCTTAGTGTTTAAAGCAATTGGAAGTATCTAGAGATCTGGTAGGGACACCCCATGCCCTTTCTGCCCTCCCCTTCTTTCTTTTTTTTTCTTTCCCCACATTCTCCAATATTTAAAAATAAAAATCCTAAGTGGTGGATGGAGTAGAGATGAAAGGGGAGGGCATCAGAAAAGAAGTGTTGTGTAGGTAAAAATCCTCAGCTTCTGGCAGTGCTATCATTAATATACTCTTACATTTTTGGATCAGTCGATGCTAAATTCTATTTTTAAAAGATGAAGACCAAGGCAGAAAAAAAATGTGTATCTTATAAACTTAAAAAAAGCTGTTGTTTTCCAAGCTGTGGTCTTTCTTCCCAAGCTTTAGAACTGCGAGATCAGTTATAAAGAGAGTGCATTACCTGAGCTTGGGGATGTCATGGTACCATCAACACTTCACTGAAAACACGCTGCAATGGAAGTACAGAACACCCAACATTGGGAGTTTATTCTTTTCACAAGCTTTCTGGCGACTCAATGACACATCTTGCAGTGGGGTAGTCTTAGAAGTTCTGAAATGGCCCCCAAAACTGGAGGAAGGAATTAAAAGGGGGTTGGAAACATGGAGCTTCAATATTTTGCTCTCTGGTCAGATGTCTGTAGATGAGTTGTTTACCTAATTCCTCACCTATAAGATGGGAATATTTGTACCTATTTCATGTGGTGACCGTGAAATTAGATAAGGTCATGTTGTTGAGAAATGCCTGGTCTAGGCTTGGCCAAAGTAGGCTTTTAGCATGTGGGGGTGGGGTGGGGAGGCAACTTCTCACTGAACCTTAGGCTTGTGTCATCCATGTGCTGCACGTATTCTATCCCAGGTGACCTTTGTACTAACCTTATGAGGCCTTTATTATTATCCTCATTTTGCAGAGTAGAAATTCAGTTCCCAGGGCACCGGAGTGGTTCAGTCAGTTAAGTGTCTGCCTTTGCTCAGGTCATGATCCCGGGGTCCTGGGAGCAAGTCCCACATCTGGCTTCTCCCTCTGCCCCTCACCATGCTCCTGTTTTCACTTTCTGGCTCTCTCTCTCTCTCAAATAAATAAATAAATAAATAAATCTTTTAAAAAAAGAAAAGAAAGAGAAATTCAGTTCCCAGAGAGGCTGAGTCCTCTGCTTCTGGTCACACAATTGTCAGTGGGCAACTTAGGATTTGAACCCAGATCTGCCTGATTCTGAGTTCTGTTTTACCACACGTTTCCTCTACATTAGGAACACCAAGCCTAAGTGAAGAGAGTGGGTGGAGGTGGAGCACCTTCCTCCTCCTTGTCTTCTCCCATCACAATGAACAAATAAAGAACACCTGGAAGCTCTACCTCCTAAGCCAAAGGGATAAGAGGATAGAATATGAACAACTTCACTCAGCGCTGTGTCCCAGGTGTGATGCTGGGCGCTACATGAAAGGTATCTTGCTTAAGAAGGATTGGAGTGCAGCAAGACAAGCTCTCTGTTCTGGTTGCTGCGCCAGGCTGGCCGGGGAAGGCTTTTCTGAGCATGGCTGAGGAGCTCGTGGAGGTCCTCTGGTCCCTGCAGGCTCCTGCAAACCTGCCCTGGGTGCAGCAGCTGCTGAGCTTCCAGTCCCCAGTCCTGGGCTAGCCCAGGGCCAGGAGGCACAGAGATGGTGGTTCCAGCTTGCATGGTGGCAGTGTCTAGAATGTGGGTGACAGGCCAACTGCTGGCTCTTGGCCTCTGTGCCCTTGTGTTCCAGGTCCTGCCCAGAGGTTGCTTGCCACTTTAAGGTGCTGCCCCCTCTCCTGCGAGCCAGATTTGGACTAAGGTTTCAATAGACCAGGGACGTCATCGGGGAGGGCTGAGGTGTCAGAAAGCAGAGGGGAAAGGGCGTTGGGAAAAAAAGGCAGCATCAAAGGTATAGCAACTCACTGAAGTGAGCCACTATTCAGAACCAGGCAAGTCAAAGGACACCTGTGTCAACCACCTTCTTGACTCCTGGCCACACTGACATCACTTGCAATTTGGGTATTGGTGGGTTTCCACATGGAAAGAGAGTGTGGAAAGGCGTGGACAGGTTACTCAATTAGAATGTATAAATCCTACTACCTTAGAGGAATTTGATGTGTTACAATGGCCATGAAATACCAATTAACTGGACTATAGGTGATGATCGAATTTTTTTTTTCTTAAAGATATTAATTAAGGCTATTTCTACAGTAGCTATGGCATTGTAAAATAGTTAGAGGATTCCAGCCAAATAATGACTTTGCAGGGTCTTTGGACACTGTTTAAAGTGTTTCCCTTCAGAAGAAAAGACTAACATCTGAAGAAGCTGACTATAGCATTTCTTAGTGTGCATCTGGAGGATTCTAGGTGAATTTGAGTACACAGAGGACATAAATCCAGTGGACTGTTAACAGACGTAAGGAAAACAACCGCAGGCCCCCAGAAGAAGAGTCAGAGGGCAGAGGCTGGCACCTGAACAATAAGCATTAGTGTAGCTGGATTTCTGCTTGAGGCAGAGAGAGACGAGGAAGTACTTCCTATAATCCTTAATTTATAGGTTGGAGAAGAAAGGCATTAAGAACCAAGATGGGATTTGTCAGACTGGAGAGGAGCTGCCTGGAAAGTGGAAAGAAAGCCAGCACATGCTGAGGAAAGGGGCATTAGAGCATCGTACGCTCTTAAAGACTAATAGAGTGTGGCTTTGCCTTTTATGTGACACACACAAATATAAAAAAGGAAAAAGAAAAAAAAGTTAATGCAGTGAGAATAGATACAGATGACTTAAGCCATATTTCTGGAAGATTCTTGTCCAGTGTGAGAAGACTGCACTCATAATCCAGGTGGAGAAGAATGTGCATGAACAAAAAATAGAAAACCACTGGATGCCAAATTGGTGGTGCTGGCCAGGAGGGCATGAGGAAGGCTATGAAGGGAAAATCCTTGCAGATGGCATTGGCCAAGACGTCATGGAAGACAGACTATGACCTGGTCCTGGAGGAGAGAAGGCTTTATGTTGGCAGAGGGAAGGAAGAGGCTATTCCAGAGGTGGGGAAGAAGACTGAATGGGTGGTGTGGGGTCGCTTTCTGGAGAGCCTTGGAAGCTAGGAAGAAGAAAACATATTTGGGAACCTTGGCAGACTGGGCGGGAGGGTGGTGTGGGGTTAATGGTATTTTAGGCAGTATCCAAAGCTGGTTTAGGGTAGAGGGCACCTTGGGCAATTGATTGGGTTCTCTGATCTCAGTGACAAAGCCTGTCCTGATTCAAAGATGATTACCAGGGATTCCAGCCAATGAAGCGTGAGCATTCCGACCCCAGCACCAAATTCCTATTGTGGACAGGAGCATCCGACTCTTTAAACCCGACACAGTGAATCACCCAATTCCGTTAACTCCCCGGTCTTCATGCTGACCAAGTCTCCCTGCAATTGCTGGTGGCCTCCACCTGGGCGGGTCAATAGGAAATGTGTCAGTTTAATTTAAAGATAGGAACTGATAAGTAAAATTGCCAAGGAGATAACATAACTAAATAGTCTATAGTTTTATCTACATAGCCTTAATAAGAAATAACCTGTAAACCAGTGTGATCATTAACACATAGGAATGTAGGCTATTAAATGTTCTTTTAAAGGTCATTATAGAAAGTGTACAGAAATTTTTTTAAATTGCCGATGATTTTCTTACTTGCCCATAGGCATTTTTAAAACATCACAATCATGTTATACATTCAGTTAGCACATCCCCTTGCATCTAGAGCCTTTTCTGTTGTGATTGGCGATGTGCCGACAGTCCATGTGTCCTCTGCAACACTGTAGAGTAGCCCATCCCATGGATGGGCTGACATTTAACATTTCCTGAATTTTGACCATTTGTGCTAGTTCTTCCTTTAAGAGGCCTTGTTCAGGGGCACCAGGGTGGCTCAGTCATTTGGGCATCTGCCTTCAGCTCAGGTCCTGATCCCAAAGTTCTGGGATCAAGCCCTGAGCCAGGCTCCTTGCTCAGCAGGGAGTCTGTTTCTCCCTCTCCCTCTGCCACTCCTCCTGCTTGTGCTCTCTCTCTCAGTCTCAAATAATAAATAAAATATTTTTTAAAAAATTGACCTTATTCAGACCTAAAATGTTTTCTTCCTAGAAAGACTATGTGTTCCACATGGTAATAGAAAGAAACACTTTGGTGATTCTTGATCTTTCTCAACACATTCTTTTTCCCTAGAGGCCGTGAGGGAGTGTGTCATCTTCCAGAGTCTGTAACACTGAGCACGTGTCGGGTACAAGATGGTCCCTGCTAAGTAATGATGTTTTTACCACTAAGAGTGGAATGTTCTCCCCATAAAGTAAAAGCTGTCCTTCAAGAAGACTAGTCTGCTTAATGGGTATGGGAGGTTGATGCCTCGACTTGACATGTGGCATTTCTATAATTTAGGCTGAACCCACAGCAGGGAAGGTAGAAGGAGGTAGAATGATGACTTGATTGAGTAACTTGGTCATGACAGCATAGTATAGTCTGCTTTGCCATGGGTTGAGTTTCTGTCGAATGGTTTAGCTCAGTGCAGCCGGCAAACAGGGAAAGGATGTTGACCCAATGCAGAAGTTGTCCTGGTTCATGGAGATTCCTGAATGGTAGTGTTGGGTACCTGCCAGGGCTGCAGCCTGTTCCTCAGCCTCCTTCATCCACTTCCTTCTTCTGTACTCTGTTCTTTCAATCTGTGTGCATTTTGCCCTGGTCCCCAGAACTCATTGATGTCGAACCCTTATACCCGTTCTGTGAAGAGAACAAGAGGGGTGTTTGTTTAGAAATGCATGCATGTGTCACATCATATCAGTAATGCCCATCGAATTGAAAGAAAATAAGCTGGGGTGTGCTGTGTATCATGCTACCTAACTCTCTGGCAACCCTAGAAATGGAACCAAGCCCAGCTTTCTCTTCGGTAATGCTGCCTGCCTGGGCTCTTGGAGGAGCACCTGACATGAGGCAGCAAACCCAAGCACCTGGTCCTCCCATTACAGGAGTTCACAACGCCATCACCTGTCACAGGATTGAGCAGTGTTGTCAACCAGAGAGGGAACTTGGTTGCAGAATTGAGCTGGCAACTGGCTTAGCCCTTCTCTTGGGTCTATTCCTTTTTTTTTTTTTTTTTCCCTTGGGTCTATTCCTGTTTACATCGTACACAGGCTTGATTGACTAAACAGATTAGATAAGCAAAAAAACATGACATTCTGTTCTAACATGAGTGTACTACAGAGAGATTGGAAAGCTTGAGGAGGCCAGGGAAGGGTGGATGGAGGGAAGGAGGGACACAGGAGTTGCTGTCAATTTGGGTAGAACTGCTTGTTTATTCATGGTTTCCATGAGTGTTTCAATCATAAAGAAAGGCTCTTCTCAGCATGTGGCAGAAAGGGGCCCTGTGATTCAGTGGTGCTGGTTAGTCTTGCTGGAATGTAAACTCAGTCTACAAAGAAGCAGAATGAGGGTTTGAATGTTATATTTGACCACTCAGTAAAATTATTTGTGACTGAGGAAGTAAAGAGCTCAGAGACCCCACACGGGAGCCCAGGATTTAGTTTAGCCCTTATAATCCTGAGGGCCTAGTAAAGATATCAATCTAGTCCTCAGCATAGTTAGACTGTTTGAACAATCACCAAAATTGAGTTCTTGGGCTTTCTATTTTGTGAAAATATTAAATAGAAGAGAAAAAGAGCCCCTTTCTGGTTTTTCAATGATGCAACATAGAACATATGTCAGTGTTACTACATAAATAACATTTCCAGTAGCTTAAAGTTACAAGTAGAACCTGCCGAGAAAAGGAAACAATACCTGTTTGTTAGGAAGGCAGATATAAGAGGATCACTAGCTGAAACCAACCATCTTTGCACCCGAAGAGGAAGAGAGTGGGCTAAAAAGGGGGAAGGAAGAAAAGGAGCAGAGGAAGGGGATGTCACGTTTGTGCCCTGTTCACTGTCACACTGTGGTGGTTTTCACATTCCTGAGCACTAGAGTTTATCCAACTATAGGAGTCACCCCTTAGTGAATCTTCTGGAACCAAAGGCAATAGAACCGATGGACTAGAGAATATCAGAACGCATTGCATGTGCTAAGGTTCAGCATTGTTTGTAAATATTTCCTCCGTGTGTCTATATTCATGAAGGTGTTTTCTGGATTATAATATAAAATGCTTTTCTCACTGTGGGTTGTGGTAGAAGTTTGAGGAACATTCTGACTTTTTGCCTGTCTTCTGCTCCCGGACTTTCTTTCTCAGTCAATGAAAATTTTGTCTCTAAATTTGGCTACCGTTAGGGACGCCTGGGTAGCTCAGTGGTTGATCGTCTGCCTTTGGCTCAGGGCATGATCCTGGGGTCCTGGGATCGAGCCCCACATCAGGCTCCCTGCATGGAGCCTGCTTCTCCCTCTACCTATGTCTCTGCCTCTCCTTCTCTGTGTCTCTCATGAATAAATAAATAAAATCTTTAAAAAATAATAAATAAAATTGGCTACCATTAGATTTGAAATAGATGGCCCCTGTGTGCCTCAGGTGCCTGTTACCAGTCTACCATCCTCACCTACTCAGGAATGGGGGTTGCCCCGAGGGCACCCCACACTGCTGGTATGTCTATCAGCTGTGCCATAATGGAAAGTCTCCTGAAGTTAAAACTGAAAACTTGGATTTGAATCTCAGTTTAGCCATTTATCAGTTATATGATTATGGATGTTGTTACTTCAAAATCTCCCAAATCCAAGTCGATCTTTACCAGCCCAATTTAATTCAACGAATGCTTATTGAATGCCTTATTAAATGCAGAGTAGGATACTAGGCTCGAGGAACTGAAGAAGCTGTCAGCCAGGAATGACAATAAACACATAATTCTAAGATATCTATGGGAAGAGAAATGAGGAGGTATTTAATTCTACATGTAGGAAAAGTGTCGTGTGGTATGTGAACTGAGCGACGAAGAAAGAATAACTGAATCGTCAAGTGGAGAACAGCAGAGCTGGCTTTCCAGGCAGAGGGACCATCAGAAGTAGGTCACAGGCTTGGGGAAAGCTCCTGGCATGGGTCCTGAAGGGAAGTATGGTCCCAAGTAATGCTGAGATTTCAGGTAGATGAATGGACAGATGGTCATGTCAAAAAATGGCGGTAAGTAGAGGCATAAGCTGGGAGAAGGACCAGGCCCTGCCTTCACTGAGGTGCCTATGCTTTAAAATGCTTTCTGTCTCCTCTTCCCCCCACTTTTAAAAAAAAAAAGATTTATTTATTTATTTATGATAGACAGACAGAGAGAGAGAGAGAGAGAGAGAGAGAGGCAGAGACACAGGCAGAGGGAGAAGCAGGCTCCATGCCAGGAGCCTGACGCGGGACTGGATCCTGGGACTCCAGGATCGTGCCCTGGGCCAAAGGCAGGCGCCAAACCACTGAGCCACTCAGGGATCCCCTACCTCCCTCCCCTTAAACAGCTTCGGCCTCTCCAAACAACCCAGATTCTCTCTCCTTTCCAGCCCCTGCCCCAGGTACACCCCCTGGCTCCTACAAATCCCTTGGTTGGCACACTACAGAACTTCCTTCATGCCTGTCAGCTAGAGAGCAGATGATAGCCTTAGTTACAGTTTAGCTATCTTTAGTATCCAGAGAATTCAAATCCTATCAGGTGTCTCTGACTGGTACATGTATGTTCTTCCAGGGGACTTGGTTCAGGCAGGATTTCCTTTTTGAAGACTTTCCAGACTTGTCTTCCACCCCTGTATTAGTTGGGATTCTCTAGAGAAACAGCGCAGAATATATACATAGAAATAGAGATACAGACAGAGAGAGAAAGAACGGCTCACATGATAATGGGGACTGGCAAGTCCAAAATCTGTAGGGCAGGCTGGCAGGCTGGAAACTAAGGCAGGGCTTCTGTGTTGCAGTCTTAAGATCAAATTCCTTCTTCCTTGGGAAACTTTAATCTTTGCTTTTAATAGCTCTGATTGGATGGGGCCCACCCACATTATGGAGAATAATCTGCTTTACTCAAAGTGTACTGATTTTAAATGTTAATCATATCTAAGAAAGCCTTCCAGGCAACATCTAGACAGGTGTTGGTTTTTTTTTTTTAATATTTCTATTTATATATTCATGAGAGACACAGAAAGAGAGAGAGGAAGAGACAAAGGCAGAGGGAGAAGCAGGCTCCATGCAGGGAGCCCGACGCGGGACTCCATCCCAGGTCTCCAGGATCACACCCCAGGCTGCAGGCAGCGCTAAACCGCTGCACCACCCAGGCGTCCCTAGACAGGTGTTTAACCAAAGATTTGAACGCCATAGCCTAGCCAAATCAACACATAAAATTAAGCATGTCGACCTTACCCCCATGCCCACTTACACACTAAAGAATCGACAAGTTCTTGTCTGGGCCTTTCCATATTTTAATCCATTCAGTCAGTAATCCTGGGAAGAGGGTATAATTCTCATCATTTTAGAGATGGCAACATTGCAATTCACACAGGTTAAGAGATTTGACCTAGGTCACGCAGTTCTGGAAATGGAAGCCAGGTCATGGCCTCCAAATTCTAGATACCTCCTGCTGTGGCACCAGAGTATCTGTTTTGTGAACATGATGATGGGTCCTCCAGCAGAGGGGAGCAGCAAGATGTATATACTGGGTATGCTGGGGTTTTCAAAGTGAAACACACCTTGACTTGAATCCTCACTCTGCTAAACACATGAGTTGAGGACCTAGGGCCATTTATTTAATCTCTCCATGCCTTACATTCCCCACTTATAAAATGAAGATAATAATAAACTTTCCTGAGTGTGGTTTTATTTTTTTTATTTTTTTATTTATTTTTTAAAGATTTTATTTATTTATTCATGAGAGACACAGAGGCAGAGACATAGAAAGTGGGAGAAGCAGGCTCCTCACAGGGAGCCTGATCTGGGACTTGATCTCTGGACCCAGGATCATGCCCTAGGCCGAAAGCAGACGCTCAACCGCTGAGCTACCCAGGCATCCCCTGAGTGTGGTTTTAATGATGAAATGTGCAACATAGTGCCTGGCATGAAGTAACCATGCATAGATAATGATAGTAGCAAGAATAACAACATTTAATCATTCACAACCAATTTATATGGAAAGAATGTAAATATTCATTTAAATACCTGAAAGTTCTGTCTCTGCCAGGGTTTCATAAAAAAACATTTCAAATTGTGGAAAGCTGGTGGAATAGGAGGACCCTAAGCTCACCTCATCCATGGATACAACTAGGTAATACTCATCAGTGTAAATAACCCAAAAACCAATCTGAAGGCTGGCAGAACAGAATCCACAACTAAAAGTACAGAAAAGGCCACATCAAAGAGGGTGGGAAGAGTAGAGACACAGTGGGGAGCAAAACAGACTAGTGGGACCATAGTGGATGGAGCAGCAGGCGCATAAAAGGAAGGAAACAAACCCTCACACTGGTGAGCCTGCATAGGGAAGATGAATCCCCATAGTATTTGGCTTTGCAAACCAGAGGAGCTGAACTTTGTGAGTTCTTAGAATCAATGAGACTTAAAACCTGGAATTTAAAAATCAATGGGCTAGACTCTGAGCCATCTAGGAGAAAAAGGGGAAACTGAGCCCCCATCCTTAAAGAGACAGCACAAGAAACAGCCCCTAGAGATACAGTGTAGAAGCAGCAGTTTGAAAAATGCCTGGGGCATAGGGGAAGGCAGGTTATTTGATAATCTCAGAGTTGCTGAGGTATTTCTTCAGGAGCAAAGGAGCTGGCAGGTGCCATTTCCTTTCCCTCCCCCGCAGGGTAAACACACTATAACTACCTGCTGAAACCAACAAGGCCTTGCTTACACCCTGCCTCCAACCCCACCAGACTTCCTGGATTTGTCCCCTTCAGCCAGGCCAGACCCCCAGTCTCTATGCTGCTGACACTCCATGCCCCTCCCCTGAACGTGTTATGAATCTGTGGCCTCCAACATGCTGCTGGCCAGAGCCCATCCAAAGCAAGGCCACAAGCCTAGCAGTATACAAGCAGTCCTGACAAGGCCAGCACCACTCCAGTGTGACTCCTGCCCCAGGGAGAGGAGAGGATAACCACACACATGAGTTAGATGGAGGCCCAGCAGGGCACTGGGGGTAGATAGCTGGTCTGTTTATAGGCCCTACCCACAAATGAACGGTTCTCTTGGGACAACATAGAGAAAGTGCCCTCCAGTTTGGTGCTACTTCATCTCTGGGAAATGCCTGGTCTAACTCAAGCTCAGGGTGGCCCCAGACTGGTCCACTGACACCACAGGGATGAAACTCTGTTCACAATAGGCAAAGGGAGCCACTGCAGATGACTGGACTAAAGGAAAAAGTGGCTCAGTTGCAATACCAGGGTGCATGCAACACACCTAGGAGACACCCCTGAAGTGCCCAATTCTGTAAATAAGGGACACTGCCTTGCAGGGCTCTTCAGGACCTCTTCTTTTTAAGTTCACTACTTTCAAGAGCAGGACATGTGGCTGACTTTCCTAACACAGAGAAACAGATACAAAGAGTTAAACAAACTGAGGAGACAGAGGAATGTGTCCCAAGAACAGGGCAAAACCACAGCAAGAGACCTAAGCACAACAGAGGTAAGTAATATGCCTGATAGAGAATTTATAGTAATGATTATAAAGATACTCACTGAACTTGAGAAAAGAATAGAGGATACCATGAGACCCTTAAGAAGGAAATAAAAAAGAACCAGACAAAGATGAAAAAAACAAGAAATGAAATTAAAAATATGCTAGATGGACTAAAATAGCTAACTAGAGGAAGCAGAAGAATTAATCAGCAACCTGGAGGACAGAGTAATGGAAAGTAATCAAACTGAGCATGTGAGAGAGAAAAAAGTTATGCAAAATGAGAGTAGATGTAGGGAACTCAGTGGCACTATCAAGCATAATAACATTCCCATTATAGGGATCCTAGAAGGAGAAGAGAGAATAGAGGATTGATATTTGTTTATCAAGGTAGCTTTGCCTATTCAGGGTCTTTTGTGATTCCATACAAATTTTAGGATTGTTTGTTCCAGTTTTGTGACAAATGCTATTGGTAGTTTGGTAAGGATTGCATTAAATCTGTAGATTGCTTTGGATAATATGGACATGTTTACAATCTGTGTTCTTTGAGTCCATGAGCATGGGATGTCTTTCCATTTGTCTGTGTTGTCTTGAATTTCTTTCACTGGTGTTTTGTATTTTTCAGAGTAAAGGTCTTTCATCTCTTTGGTAAGTTTATTCGTAGGTATTTTTTATTTGTTATTTTGGGTGCAATTGTAAGTAGGATTGTTTAATTTCTTTTTCTATGGCTTCTTTTTTAAAAAATATTTTATTTATTTATTCATGAAAGACACAGGTAGAGAGAGAGGCAGAGACACAGGCAGAGTGAGAAGCAGGCTCCATGCAGGGAGCCCAATGTGGGACTCGATCCCGTGTCTCCAGGATTACACCCTGGGCTGAAGGCGGTGCTAAACTGCTGAGCTACCTGGGCTGCCCTGGCTTCTTTATTAGTGTATAGAAATGCATGAATTTCTCTGTTCATTGATTTTTGCATCCTGCAACTTCACTGAATTCATTTATCAGTTCCAATAGTTTCTTAGTAGAGTCTTTAGGGTTTTTTTACTTACAGTATCATGTCATCTGCAAATAGTGCATGTTTTACTTCTTGTTTACCAATTTCAATGCCTTTTATTCACTTTTCTTTTCTGATTGCTGTGGTTAGGACTTCCAGTAATATGTTAAATAAAGGTAGTGAGAGTGGACATCCTTGTCTTATTCCTGACCGTATGGGAAAAGCTGTTTTTCACCACTGAGTATGATGTTAGCTGTAGGTTTCTCACATATGGCCTTTATTAAGTTGAGGTATGTCCCTTCTAAACCTACTTTGTTGAAGGTTTTTTTTTTTTTTATCATGAATAAATGCTGTACTTTGTCAAATACCTTTTTTTGAATCTATTAAAATGATTATATGTTTTTTTATCCTCCTCTTATGAATGTGATATATCGTATTGATTGATTTGCAGATATTGAACCAGCTTTGCATCCCAGGAATAAATCCTACTTGATCATGTTAAATGATTTTTTTCATGTATTGTTGGATTTGGTTTGCTAATATTTTGTTGATTTATGCATCCATGTTCATCGGAGATACTGGCCTGTAGTTTTCTTTTTTTGTAGTGTCTTTATCCGGTTTCAGTATCAGGGTAATACAGGCCTCATAAAATGAATTTGGAAGCTTCCCATCCTCTTCTTTTATTTGGAATAATTTGAAAAGAATAGGTCTTAACTCTTCTTTAAATGTTTGGTAGAATTTAGCCATCCTGGAGGAATTTATAGGTCTTGAAACAGTTTTGTTTCTCCTATCCCAGAGTTCAGGCCTGCATATTGATTCTCTGTGTTCTTTATCATTTATACATTTTATTTATTTTTTTAAAGATTTTATTTATTTATTCATGAGAGACACACACACAGAGAGAGAGAGAGAGAGAGGCAGAGACACAGGTAGAGGGAGAAGCAGGCTCCATGCAAGGAGCCTGTTGTGGGACTCGATCCCAGGTCTCCAGGATCACACCCTGGGCTGTAGGTGGTGCTAAACCGCTGGGCCACCAGGGCCGCCCTCATTTATACATTTTAAATTATAATACTCTTTTCATCACTAACTTTTATGAATTTCCATACCCAAGGTAGTTGAATATGATAAAGGCAACACCAAAACAAAAAAGCAATCCTGAATATGTGTCTGAGAAAAGAAAAATCTGTATTACATCTGTTCTCATGTCTAATTATATTCTCTGAGTTGAGACTGGGGCATCCTCCCTAGATGGTATGCTCAATCTGATTTTATTTCATCTGCATTTTTTCCTCCACAAACATTGACTCGACATTATAACATTCCACTGCATTACAAACACATTAGCCCTTTGGCAAATGGGCCTTGATGCTAGACCACCCTGAGTGTCTTTGGGATTTTTTCAAGTAGATCCTTGTTTGGTCTGGGGACCTCTGATGTGGGAACCACATTGTCCATCTACTGTCCTGTCTTTGGGCTATATAGCCTACCTCGCCAGCTTCTCCCTTGCTGCCACCAACACAATCCTTTATTTATTTATTTATTTATTTATTTATTTATTTATTTATTTATTTATTTTTAGATTTTTAATTTATTTACTCATGGGAGAGAGAGAGAGAGAGAGAAAGAGTCAGAGACACAGGCAGAGGGAGAAGCAGGCTCCATGCAGAGAGCCTGATGTGGGAATCGATCCGAGGACTCCAGGACCATGCCCTGGGCCAAAGGCAGGCACTAAACTGCTGAGCCACCCAGGGATTCCCCAACACAATGCTTATATTCCATTTCACTGCCTTTATTTTTGACTAGAACTTGTTCTTGTCATGTAAACAAGGAAGAAGTAATAGAATAAGAGGTCTATTAGTATATAGCAGGTAAGTGAAGGAGTTGACAATTTAAGACTAACCATAAAGTAACCATAAAGTAAGCTCTTTAGATGAAGAAATCATCAAGGCAGCCAAGGCCACTTTCAACAGAAGATATTTAGTAGAAGGAATGCCCACAGTAAATGGCAATAAAGAGTGTGAGAATTTTCTGTAAAAGAAATTGCAATTGTCCTCCACATTGTGAGGGTGCAGCTCTATTTAACTTTTACGTTGTGTAGAAAGAACACATACTTCCTGCGGATCTATGTAGAAGAAGGGAGTCTTAAAAAAGAGACAACTTTGAAACATATGTAGAGATTGATGCCCATGAAAAATGTCTGGGAAGTGACCAAATGGAAGTATGGTGGAAAGAAGATGAAGTTTGGAATTTCTTCCTTGGGGTTTAAATTCCAGCCCATCCCCTTTACCTGTGTGATCTGAAAAGCAAACTGGAAATAAATATCTATTATTTATCAAACGGGTTCTATTATATGAGGACACTTGCATATGTTCTTGCTTGATGTTCACAATGACTTTAGGTAGTGTATACTGTTGTTATCCTTATTTTTTGAGACTAAGACAATAATAAACATTAATGAGGGTGGTGGAGCACCCACAAGTTCTACTATATCACTTGTGGGAATGTAAACTGATTTTGACAAAATGTTGGGCAGTCCCAAATAAAGGTAAACATGTGCAGACTCCATGACCCAGCAATATCACTCCTGGATGTTACTCAAAAAAGTATAATTTTTTTCTAGTACAAGCATGCTCAAGAATGTTCATAGAAGCATAATAACCAACAGTAGAAACAACCTAATTGTCCGTCACCAGTAGAATAGGGCATGATATATTCAAACAGTGGAGTACTATCCAACAATGGCAAAGAATGAACTACTGTTACATGGAACATGGACTAATCTCACAGATACAATGTTAAGTAAAAGGAATTAGACACAAAAGAATACATACTGCATGATTCCATTTATATGAAGTTCAAAAACAAACAGAACTCATTTATGGTGATGGTGGTTAGAATAATCTTTATCCCTGGGGCAGCGGGCATTGCTAACTGGGAGCGCACATGAGGTGCTGGAGATGTTCTAATCTTTTGATCAACCTTGTGGTTACATTGATATTGCATTAGTTTTCTGTGACATGAAAACAAATGACCACAAATTTAGTGGGTTAAAACAATATATAGATATTTTCTCTCAGTTTCCATGGATCAAACATCTGGGTACAGCTTAGCTGGGTCCTTGGTTCTGAACTCGTCAAGATGTGGGCTGGGTGGATTCTGATCTAGAAGCTTGAGTGGAGAAGAACTTGCTCCCAAGCTCATTCAGGTTGCTGGCAGAACTTACTGCCTAGCAGATGTATGACTGACATATTGGCTGGAGACCACACCCCTCCCCCCTCACTGCCTAGGCTCTAGAGGCTGCTCACAGTTCCTTGTCACATGGGCTTCTCCAACGGGGCCATTCACTTCACCAAGCCAGCAATGAGTGTTCCCCTCCAGTCTGCTAGGATAGGGTCTTTATATAACATGATACCCTATCACTTTTGCCATTTTCTATTGGTTGAGTGAAAATTGCAGATTCTGTCTACAGTGGGACAGTGGCTTAAAGACACAAATATCAAGAGGCAGGCATCATAGAGGATCGTGTTAGGATTGGTCCAACACATACACACACACACACACACACACACACACACACGCTCATCCTACTATACATGTAAGATTTATGTATGTACTGCACAGTGTGTAACTTATACCTAATTTTTTAAAATATTGGAGACTAAGAGATATAAAGTAACTCATTCTATGTAACTTAGCTACTAAGTGACAGCAGTGGGATTCAAATTCAGTTGTGTTTTATACCAAACCTGTGCTCTCACTCTGAAGACTGAATGAAAAGACGTAGGGGCACCTGGCTGGCTCAGTTGGAAGAGCATGTGACTCTTTCAGGGTCATCAGTTTGAGCCCCACATTGGGTGCAGAGATTACTAAAATAAATAAATAAATAAACTTAGAGAGAGAAAGAAAAGATGTAGGTAAAGCCCGAAGTACTTTACCTGTACTGGCTCAGAGAATGGCGGCTAACATAATGGTGGTGAGGCATCTTAGTCTTATTACTTACTTGTAAACATTACCAGTTAACTCTGAAAAATGTTCAGGGAGCATTTTGTATGTCTTAGGCAATGTAGTAAGTCCAAGGTGCCTGAAGCATAGAGTCTAATTGACTTTGATCAGTATGTGCCTTTACCACTGTTTTCTTAAACCTCTATGAATATGGTTTTATTATTATAGTTCCTTTTCCTGCCACATCCACTTATTTATATTCCCTTGCCATGCAGGTCTAGAGATGTACTATGAATATTTCTTAGTTAATATTCTGAACTGTGAAGGAAACTTGTAAGATTTACTATAACTGTCTCCTTAACTTGTTCCTCATTATTCAAAGGCTACTTATAAGTGAACAGTGAATCATCTTGTTCTCTCCCATTTGTTCTCCTTTACTTTTGAAGTCAGTGAGGGGTGGTGGTGGTCAGGGGTGGGGTGGGGGAACAATTAACTTGGATTTTAAAATGGAAGAGTTTGGTCAGAGCTGAAATTCAAAATAGGTCACATGATTCATCTCAAATTATAGTTGTGGGCTATGGTGGTTATTAGGAGTTTGCTTAGAATTTTGGAGTTGAAAAGAATTATTGTTTTAATGGGACTTATAAAAATCAGCCAAAAAGAACTGGCAGCCTGCCTAGACTGTCAGAACCCTAAATTTCGGAACTGGTTTTTCTTAAAAAAATTTTTTCATTCTTCAAGTTGTAATATACCTTAAGGAATATAATAACATCTAATTATGTATTATTATTTTATGGAAGACCTAGTACTCACTATATATCTAGTGTGGTGGGAGATCCCAAAGTAAATAGATACAGTAAAAGAAAAAAATTTCTTCCCTTAAGGAGGTCATAATGTCTTTGATCAGTGGTAAAACAAATTTGTGTCTGAAGTCTTAGGTGCCATGATAAAAGAAGCAATTAGTTGGTTAACCATCTGACTCTTGGTTTCAGCTAAGGTCATTATCTCAGGGATCTAGTTCCGAGTCAGGCTCTGTGCTCAGCATGGAGTCTGCTTGAGATTCTCTCTCTCTGTCCTTCTGGCCCCTCCCCCTAGTACTCTCTCTCTCAAATAAATAAATAAATCTTTAAAAAATAAGTAATTAGGGGATCCCTGGGTGGCGCAGCGGTTTGGCGCCTGCCTTTGGCCCAGGGCCCGATCCTGGAGACTCAGGATTGAATCCCACCTCAGGCTCCCGGTGCATGGAGCCTGCTTCTCCCTCTGCCTGTGTCTCTGCCTCTCTTTCTCTCTCTCTCTCTGTGTGACTATCATAAATAATAAAATAAAAATAAAAAAATAAAAAATAAGTAATTAATGCTAGCTAAAGCTACATACTGTATGATTCCAACTATATAACATTTTGGGAAAGGTGAAACTTTGGGATGGTAGAGAGATCAGCGGTTGCCAGGGTTAGAGGGGAGGGAGAGATGAACAGTGGAGCACAGGAGATTTTTAGAGATCTGACACTATTCTGTGCAATAACTGTGCTGGTGGATATCTGACATCTTGCCTTTGTCAAAAACCATAGAATTATTTAATAGGAAGAGTGAACCCTGCTGTAAATTATGGACTTTAGTTAATAATAATGTATCAGTATAGGCTCATCAATTGTGACAAATGTACCACACAGATGCCATATGTTAATAGGGAGGGAAACCGTTGGGCATGAGAATAAGGAGGTATGTGAACTTTCTAGTTAATTCTTCTGTAAACCAAATCCCGCTCTAAAAAAAACCAGTCTATTAATTTAAAAAAATATATGTATATGTATTTACTGCTTCAAGGAGTTCATAATCTCTTTGGTTAGCCCTAAAATAGAAATGTATCTGAGGTCTTATGGTCTCATGGAATACAAAGTAATAAACCCTCCCTAGGGAGGTCAGGGAAGGCATCAATGAAGTGAACTTGAGAAAGACTGGCCTTTACCAGGCAGGCCTGGGGTTGCCTGTGTGTGTAGTCTTAGCAGCCATTCGTATTACATACTCTCTGTAGGTGTGGCAATTCTAAAGTCTTCACAGAGATTATCTCGCTTAATTCCCCACCATAATGCGGCACATATTACTATTTCCATGTTACAGATGAAGAAACTAAGGTTCAAAAGAGCTTATCCAAGGCCACCCAACTAGGGAGAGGTGAACAGGGTATACTCTGGCAGCTCAGCCTGCCTCCAGAGCCAGTGCCCCATCACCAGCATAGAGATCACATCCTGTAGAGGGTTAGGGGCACCCGGGGTTAGAGAGATAAAGCAAAATTTAATAGATGAGGGTATCAATCATGGCAATTTGATAAAGAAGACAGGACTTCAGGAGTTGGTTGGTTGAGGCAAAGAGAAAGACTATGTAGAAAACCACTTTTGAAAAGTCCCCTCCTCAGTCTAGCCTTTGATGTACACCTTTGAAACCTGGAGTCGCTGTCCAAAGTAATGGCTTCCTGTGGATTCTGGTAAAAAAACAAACAAACAAACAAAAAAAACAAAACAAAAAAACACTGAGGACGTGTTTGTTTGTTTGTTTTTAAGATTTTATTTATTTATTCATGAGAGACACAGAGAGAGGCAGAGACATAGGCAGAGGGAGATGGGCTTCCTGCGGGGAGCCCGATCTGGGACTCGATCCCAGGACCCCAGGATCATGCCCTGAGCCGAAAGCAGACACTCAACCACTGAGCCACCCAGGTGCCCCTGAGGACGTGATTTTATTGCTCATTCTCTTCTCTTCTTTATGGCTGCTTTGCCAATCATATTCCCTCCAGATCCATCAGATTCCTCCAGCATCCTTTTGGGTGAGCATACAGGGTGTGCACTGCAAAGTGCATGCTGGACCTGGTTCCTGGGCAAAGGACAAGGAAAATGCTTTTGTCTTTCTGCTCAGATTAATTGGACACTCCTTACCCTCCCCCAAATAGATACTTAGGTGCCCAAATAATTTGATGAATACCAAGCAGTACTCTTTCATCCTAGGAAGCTTAGATTAGAGAGATGTCTTCTCTGATAAAGTGGAATAAAAGACCACACATCCTTCTTATCCATTCTGATCAATAATGACAGCCACCGTTTATTGAGCATTTTACCATGTGCCAGACAGTAAGCTAGGACTTGACATACATTATCACATAATCTTCACCACAGTATGTCACAGAGAAGAAGAAAGTCACAGAGAGGTTGAACAATTTTCCCAGAGCCATGGGGCTGGAGTGGAAGGGGCTTATGTTCTTTCAGGCTTTACCTTCCTCCTCAGGGGTAACTGTGGCCCAGCCAAGTTGCCTCTTCTCCCCTTCCCACCTTCACAACCAATTAAGAAACAAGACCCTGGAGACTGACAGATGAGGATAAAAATGTCCGTGATACTCCTGATGAAGACAATGAGACACTGTGACTTTGGATCTGTGTGGAAATTTCTTGCTAATATTCTTTGCATGCCCCTCTCGTTCCCCCAGCCAGATGTAGGCCATCAGGTACCTCCATCCAGGTGACAATCTGGCTCTGAGGCAGAGACATCGACCACAGATTGCTTCCTGGAGTAGTCTGGGTTGAGAGGTTCAAGAAGAGTGAAAAGGTTTTAATAAATTATTAATAAATTAGATGGACCAATGGATTTCACCCACCAGTCAGGTAACTCCTTCCGCAGTAGAGGGTGAGGCCCTAAGCCAGAGGGTTACATTTTGGAAGCTCCTCAAAGGAAAAAAGAAAAGTCTAAAACAAGGAGATAGGAGTTTCCTTTCTGTATGAGTCCGGTTGGCTGCCATGACAAAAGATCACCCTGGGTGGCTTAAACAGCAGGATTTATTTTTTACATTTCTGGAGGCTGGGAGGTCTAAGACCAAGTCATCAGATTTGGTGTCTGGTGAGGATCCAGTTCCTGGCTTACAACTGGCTACCTTCTTGCTGTGTCCTCCCAAGGGAGAGGAAGAAGGAGGAGAGAACCAGAGTTCTCTTCTTATTAGGGCACTAATCCCATCAGGGGGCCTCACCCTCATGACTTCATCTAAACCTCATTACCTTCCAAGGTCCTATCTCCTAAAACTATTTAATTGGGGTTCAGGGCTTCAATATATGAGACTATTGGGCAGGGGATAAACATTCTGTCCAGAGCACTTTCCTCCTTTGTTCTCCTGAAAAACCCCTCAAGAGTGGGGACTTTCGGCAGAGGGAGCACTATAATGCTTCCTCAGAAACCCTGGGGGGAAGTCCCATTACAGCCTTCTTTATGGCATTTAAAAGCAGGAGCATGAAATTAAAGCCTGGCTGCATCATTTCCCAGCTGGGTGACCTTAGGCAATTCATTCACCTTCTTAAATTTATTTATTCATAGAGACACAGGCAGAGGGAGAAGCAGGCACCATGCAGGGAGCCCAATGTGGGACTCGATCCCGGGTCTCCATGATCACGCCCTGGGCTGCAGGCGGCGCTAAACCGCTGCGCCACCGGGGCTGCCCACCTTCTCTGAACCTTGTTTCCCCATCTAGAAAACAAGAATAATAATAGTACCTGGGGGGGGGGGGGGGGGAATTGCTGTCTTGAGGCTTTAAAGAGATAATGAATGTAAATGAATCAGCATATTAAGTGTCCAATATATAGTAACAGAAATAGACATTATAATTTTGGAGACATAATTTTTTTAAAGATTTTATTTATTTATTCATGAGAGACACATTGAGAGAGAGAGAGGTAGAGGGAGAAGCAGGCTCCATGCAGGGAGCCTGACGTGGGACTCGATCCGGGGACTCCAGGATCAGGCCCTGGGCTGAAGGCGGCGCTAAACCGCTGAGCCACCCCGGCTGCCCCTGGAGACATAATTAAATAAGAAAAAAATGTGCACCTCACACTTGGTGAGAAATGGTAGTTTCTATCCCTGGACAGCATTCTGCAGAAAGCGTCGGTTGTGTTACGATGAATCTTTGGTTGGTGAAAGCTGTGGATTGGCTACTGTTAGAATTTCAGCTGCTAGTCAGAGTCTGGTAGCAGCAGATCATGGAGAGGAAAAAAAGTTCAAAGAAACCTCCGGAGGTTCTCTTTTGTGAGGAGGGTGGAATGCAGATGTCAGCTTTGTTTGCAGGGCAGTGAGTGATGGCTGGTCCTGTGGGCAGAGAGAAAGGTCACTATGGGAGACTTCGGCCTTTTTACTCAGAAGCCACACCAAGATTCCCCTGGCAGTGATGGAAGCTGAATGAAACTCAGAGATCGCTGGTCCAGATTTCTCATTTAACTGATTAGGAAAATCAGAAGCAGAGAAGTTTGGTGATTTATTCACTTAATGCTTATAGGTAGTGATGGGGCTGAGTGTCAAGTGCTGAATCCCCCCATGTCTTATCAATGAGGTTTCTCTTGAACCATCCTGCCTTGCTCCAACAAGTTAGTATCTTTCATCTCAGGAGCTCAAGATTCTTACTAAAACACTAAAAAATGTATTTCTTTTTAAGGACAGGAACCAATATTAAGCACTTGCATGTGCTAAGACATCAGGATTTTTATACTGGCTAAAGTTTGGTATTTTCCAACCAATCTGAAGAGGATATTGAAAGTCAGGCAAAAGACTTGCCTAGGAACACAGGTATCAGGGACAAATAGACTCTTTAGAGCAGTTTTAGGTTTACAGACAAAAAGGAGAGTTCTCGTATACTCCCCACCCCAAGTTTCTCTTTATTGACATCTTACATCAGTGTGGTACATTTGTTACAGCTGATGAGCCAATATTGATATATTATGATGAACAAGCATACATCAGTTACTTTGTGTGGATTTTGACAAATGTATAATGACATGTGTCCACCATTTGATATCATACAGAATAGTTTTTGGCTATTTAAAAAAGTATACATAAAATTAATTTTGACTCTTCATTGGGTAATTTAGTCCTTTTATGTTCTTTAGTTTAAAAATAGTTGTATGGTTTTTTGATTATAAAAGTAACCCATGTTTAGAGTAGTGTTGTGCATAATAACCATTCAAATGAATCACCCAAAACTGGCATTTTGAAAAAGAATATGTTTGTAAGTTTCATCAGTGGCATGTAAACAATTACAGAGTATTTGGGGCCACATCCTAGCACAGAAGGATTTGCTTTCCTCTGTGGTTTTCATGCGAATTACTGATCACCCTTGGGCCACATCGAAAAGGTGGTAGCGCCTTGAGTGGGTTCACTGACCGGTACCTAAGACTCGCCCCAGTTCCCGGGGAGGAGGGTGGGTTTAAAAATCCTCCCCTAGTATTTCCTTTGCTCAGAAATGCGCACAGCTTGGGTTCCTTCTTCTAAAGTGACCTCCAGGCCCGGGCGAGGTGGGGGAGAGTGAGTGGACTGGTGGTGGTGGGGTGGGGGGGAGTTGCCTGGGCGACGCGGCGGCTCCTCCCACCCTGGGCTAGTGAGACTGGGGTGGTGGTGGGGGAGGGGGAGAGCCCGGCTAAGGGGGTTCGGGCCGGGGGTAGTGGTGTGGGGTGGTCGCTGGGGGTGTAGCTGAGGGCAAGAAGAGAGGGAGTTGGGGGAAGTGTAGCAGGGCCAGGGGCGTGGCTGGGGGGACATCCTGATGGGAGTTGGGGGACGCCGTAGGGGGTTGGAAGTGGCTGGGAGGGTGATGGGGCAGCAGGGCTGTTGGCACCGACGGCCTCTGTGGGGTCGCGGGGCGAGGGGCGTGGCAGGGCCCGGGGCGTGGAGGGAGCGCCCGGTCGGGGGCGTGGCCTGAGCGGACCGCGATCCGGGCCGGGGGCGTGGCCTGGGGATGGCGAGCGCTCCGGAGCGGGGGATAGAGGGAGAGGCGGGCTGGGGGCGTGGCTTGGGCGTGGCCCGAGAGCCGGGCCGGGGGCGTGGCCCGGGCGGGCGGGGGCGTGGCCCGGGCGGGCGGGGGCGTGGCCCGGGCGGGCGGGGGCGTGGCCCGGGCGGGCGGGGGCGTGGCCCGGGGAGCCGGGCGGCCGCGGCGCAGGCGGGATTCGGCGGCGCGCTTTCTCTAGCGGCCGCCCCGCCCGCCGCCAGCCGGGAGGCAGCGCACCGGGGCAGAGGCTCCTGCGAGGGAGCCCGGCGTGCTCCGAGCTCCGCGAGACCGGGAGCGGCCCCGTCTCGTATCCACTGGCTCCGGAGGCTCCGCCGAGTGGGGGCCGCGCGAGGTGAGGCTGCCGCTGGGCGCGCGGCTGTGCGGGGCACGCGCGGGGCTGGGGCCGGCGGCCGGGGCTGTTCGCGGGGCCCCCGGAGGGGAATTAGCCCCGATCGACGGCCAGAAGCCCGAGGACGCCCTGCGCGTCCTCCTGGGCGCTTCTCGGGGCCGCCGGGCTGCCCACCTGTTGGTGCCCTGCGGTGCTGGCTTGGCGGCCCCCTCCCCTCCCCGCCCCTTCCCTCCCGGTCCCGGTCCCCGTCCCCGTCCCGGGCTCGGCCAGCGCCGTGGCCCCGGGGAGCGCGTGCGGGCGGTGCTCCTGGAGCAGGCCGTCTGCCCCACGACCCGTGCGGGGATCACCCTGAAACTTTACCCCGCGCTCCCGACCCGCCGGGCCTGGCCTTCGAGGTCGCGCGGGGCGCCCGGGGCGGCCTCCGTTCCCGCCCGTCCCGGCTCGGCGCCCTCGGGAGGCGCGCCCGGAGCCGCCGCAGCTGCGGCCCTACGGGGCAGGCGGTCGCAGGACTTAGTTTTGGAAGCAAGTTTCTCCGCGGGTCCCCGCTGGGTCTCGTTTCGCGAGGCAGCCGGGAGGACCCGGTGTCGGTCGCCTCTGACTCGGCGGGCACGGCCGGAGGCGGTTTGGTTCCAGCTGCGGTTGACGTGTGCGGGAATTTGCATACTAATTTGCATACCGGGAAGGTAGCAGCCGGCCCCGCTGCCCGCGTCAGGGGGAACTCAGGTGACCTGTGCCGCCGGCCACCCGTCTGTGCGAAGTCGCCGCGCCTGAGCAAATTTCCCCTCCCTGCAAGTGCGAGAAAAGCGAGGCAAACCAAGCAAGCACGGCTCTCTGGGTGAACTGCTTCCCAGCTTTGGATGATAATGCTAATAATAGAACAATTAGAATTTAGTTAGCACTTACTACCAAGGCTATCCAAGACCCACCCCAACCCCTCCCCCCCCCCCCCCACCAAGGTTTTCTCTGCAGCTCATCTCATTTTCTGTGTTACGCGGTGTTTTCTTCCCCATAACCCCCCTCAGATCTCCAGGTCTTCCCTTTCCCTTGACAAGGGCCACAGAAGTCTCACTCCGTTTTATTTTTCCACCTTTCATAACAAATGCACCTTTTCTCTTCACGTCCCCCAACTTGCAGACCTCCTCACTCCATTGTTCTGTGGCTGCCTGCTAATGAGGCGCTCCTTCTTATGCTGCCAAACCTCCTTCTCTGCCCCCACATCCTTTACAGTTTTATGTGACTATTTCTTATCCCATATTGTCGTTTTCATCTACCTCCTTCGGCCCCCAGATTTGCCATCTTCCTTTCACCCAGTTTGATTATCTACTTTTTTGTGCTCCAGGTGTGCGGGCATCTTCCTTCTCTCCCCTGTTTCTCCCACGTGGTGCTTTCTTGCCTTTTACCTACTTCTCCTTGACAGGTGCTTCCCCAGCACAGCCTGCTGCTGCCTTCACAGCACACCTTGTTCCTTTGGTTGTGACTTTTCCCTGCCACAACCATCCCTAGGTTCCTTTTCTTCTTTTTCTATCAGTCCTCAGTTACCTTGCAGACATGTTTCAATTTCAAACTGTCTGGAAGGGTCAAGAGGTGGAGGCAGGGAGCCGCTGCATTTCCCCGGGACTGCCCTGGGTTTCACGACCTTCTCATCTGCTCTAGGATCATATACATAGTTCTTGAATTATGTTGCTGTGGATATCAGTATGAAAGTATTTATTTTATTTTATTTTTTTTTTAAGATTTTATTTATTTATTCATGATAGTCACAGAGAGAGAGAGAGAGAGGCAGAGACACAGGCAGAGGGAGAAGCAGGCTCTATGCAGGGAGCCCGACGCGGGATTCGATCCTGGGTCTCCAGGATCGCGCCCTGGGCCAAAGGCAGGTGCTAAACCGCTGCGCCACCCAGGGATCCCAGTATGAAAGTATTTAATCAAACACTTAGTCTGGGCCAGGCACTGTTCTGAGAGATTTACATGCAATAATACCTCATTAATCCTACTCACATACCTGAAATGTAGATACTCCTACTCTTCCCATTTTACAGATGGGACAAGAGAGGCTGAGAGAAGTAACAGGCCCATTTTCTCATGGCTCTGTAGTGGTGGAACCCTTATGACTGCTGAGCTTCTGTGCTGTAGGAACTTCTGGACTCAGATGTAGGCTGGGATTTGGCTTTGGAAATGAGGTCATTAATTGCCCATTTTATTTAGTCTGCAGTTTATACCAGTTGAGGGCTTAATAGCTATACCTGTAGAACAGGGTATGGGGAAAGCCTAATGTCCTTCAGGAAGACTGGGGACACTGCCCTGGCCGACTGTCAATTCAAGCTCACTTCCAACCTGCTTCCTGAAGGGAATACACTGGTCCCCTTAGCTGTGGGAAAGCTGGAAGAAAGACCGTTGCCAACAGTCTCCCGTGCATTGAGAGTTGAGATTCACTTTAGCTAGCTGGCCAAACCTCTCTGGTCCCCCCCTGACAGCCCTGGGATTTTAGGAGTCTTGTTTTATTTCTGTTTCATTATATAACCCTAAAGCCTTGTTCAAATATTTCCTTGTTGGTCTTCACCTTCTGAAAGTTTGAGTCAAATATTCCCCCCTTTGCAGATACTGAAACAAAGTGTACGTAAAGTTTTATACTTTGATAACTGGAAGGGATCTTACACTCCATAGGTGAGCAAACTGTGACCCAAAGAAGTAAAATGATACATCCAAGGGAAAACAGCAGTCTCCTCTCCAAAGGACAGGAGAACTGGCCTTAGATCCCAGATCTGTTGATCTCTGGTCCAGCCAGGGCTCTTCATGCCTCACCCTGCAGCTTGGTGGGTTGACCTCTCTGCTTGCTGCTGAAAACAATGAACCTTCTTTCCTCTTCCCTTCCTGAACTAAGAGGCTTTGGAAGGATTCATTTAAAACCGAAATCGTCCGTGGTTTTCTTGGTGGTTTATTTATTTATTTTTATGTCTAAAAGCCAAACAGTTAAAAATGTTTGCTTTTGAGATACGTAATGGCATAAATGGGATCATAAAATCTCGGAAGTATAAATTCAGAGGTTTTAGGAAGAAGTAATTTTGTTATTTCCAAAACATTAGGAAGGAACACCAAACGTACATTGCTTTCTAGAGGCAAATCATATAATACATGGCAATTTGAAGATCAGTAGCTGTAATGTTTAATTGTATTTTCCATTTGCAGAAGAAATGCATTAGGTACAAAGTGGTCACATGATTTCCTTCATCTTTGCATCTGAAATGAAACAGAAGTGAAGGGGGAGAGCGTGTCAGGTTAGTTTTTGTTTCTGTGTTGGCTCTGCCATGCTCTCCACCTTTTCTTGTTGTGGGACTTCCACCCATGCCTTCCTAGTTCCCAGCTCCTGCCTGTCTATTTAATCCCTTCCCCCAGGAACCCTCAGGGAACCTGGAGGGTATTATTTATCCATGATGCTCAACTCATTTTGTATCAGTCTTTCTTGACTGAATTAAACCCTGATGCCTTGAGGTATATGTTGTCTGTAATTAATTTCTCTTGGATGCTTCTAGAAAGAGAAGTGTGGTTAAGTTCTTAGGTTCCATCCTTGGTAGAATTGAGGGAACAGTCACTCAAATAGTTACCTGTGTTCTGTGCTGTTGGGGAAGGGAGGCAGCCTGCAGCAAAGTGGGAAACTGGGACTATTACTTATCGTGTAGGGCAGGTGCACGGGGAGGGCAAGAGTTTAGATGAGGATCATTGTAATGGAAGAGCAAATTAGGTTTTCCTGGTCTCCTTTCACAGTTGAAAAAATGGAGGTGAGGGACATTGCTGTGGCCAAATCCCCAGAGTAAGTGACAAGAATGATATTGGAGTGCAGGGCTGCCTGGCGCAGGAGATCTGGATGTATGCTTCCATGTGTCTCTCTCTTCTGTGGCTTGTAACTCCCTCACACAGTGCTTTTTCACAGAGGCTTTTCTGAACTAGATGGTTCCTGCCTGCTGAGCTGCCAATGCAGCACGAGGGGAGGGGCCAGGGCTGATGGAAGTTCCAGGTCCCATCCCTGCCTGTCTCACTGGGGGTGCACATGGCACGTTCTCACTGCCTGAGAGGGCACCAGGGAGCTGTGGCAATGCCGGGAATGGAAAGAAAATG
This sequence comes from Canis aureus, assembly GCF_053574225.1. Classification (NCBI taxonomy): domain Eukaryota; kingdom Metazoa; phylum Chordata; class Mammalia; order Carnivora; family Canidae; genus Canis; species Canis aureus. The sequence goes on from NC_135634.1 coordinate 15,555,294, forward strand.
TTAGATGTTTCTAATTGATGGCACTGATTTGTGGATACAGGTAAAGCCCCATCCTGTGGTCCTAATGTGCAAATGTCCTGGTCGTAGACCTGTTACCTCATCTTACCCAGGACCTTAAAGGACCTGATTTCTTGGTCGGATATAACCTCTGCCCATTTCCCTGCAGTAGGACCACTCTGTGTCATTGTGGAAGAACTGAGAACTCAAACATTGTAATTTCAGGGACCATGTGCTGGACTCAGAATATCTTCAAGCACTCTTGCCTGCCAGATCTGGACTGGCACCCTCCCCTGCCTCCCATCCTCACTCCCTGGATTCAGCCAGATTGGGGGAGCTCAGAGAGGATTCTGTTTGGCTAATTTGGAAGAAAGGGGCAGCTAGTCTGCCCCCCAGCCTCCATTAATACCACGACAAAGTTTGTTCTGTCGCAAGCTGACCTTGGAGAAAAATAGAACACAGGTCTGAAATGACCAGACTGGAAAGTGTTGGTGGAGGGAGGCAGCCTGCAGGAAAGTGGGAAACTGGGACTAATGCTTATCATGTAGAGCAGGTGCAAGGGGAGGGCAAGCCCATGATTTTATTGTCTTACAACAGAGGGGCAGGAGGCCAGGAATGAGATGCGTTCCTAGTACTGGAACTTTGATCACAGTCTTTTGTAGAGTTATCATTCTATGTAATCTAAACAGTGAGGAGTCTTGTACTTGAGTGTTAAAGTTACAATTCAGTCACATCAAACACATTTCTGAGGTCAGGCCTTAGTACTTAACCACCATGTGTGATACAGAGAGAGATGAATGAGTCCCGAGTCCTAAAACAACTTACACATGTACTTTGAAACACATTCAGTTGATACATGGGGGCCATCTATGGCTACGAGAAAACCAGCTTTACTTCAGAAATTTGCTTCATTTCCACCCTTCCTGATAGGATGGCATGCTCACATGTGCACAGTTTTTGTGTCCCTTTTATGTGCCAGGTCTTGGGTTGGATGCTGAAGATGGAAAGTTGTCAGAAACAGCCACTGTCCTCAAGGAGGCTCACATTCCTGTCCAGTGGGAGAGGTAGATGTGTGAAAGGAAAGTCTTGAAACTTGTACCTTGTAGTGATCAGTTTATGGGGAGGAAGCACACAAGAGGTCCAGGAAGGCTTCCTGGAGGAGGAATTAACTGCAGCCTGGGCTGAAGGGGATGAGCAGGTTGGGGAAGTAGCTGATGGAGGGAGGCGTAAGACAGATTCAGGCAGATTGAATAAGCAGAGGTGGGTAGACAGACTTCCACTTGGTGACCTTAGGGACTCTGAAACACTTCTACATGGCTATAGCTCCTCGCTCATCATTTATGACTGTTAACGGTGTGTCTACAGCAGTAGTAGTGCCTCAGTATCACTTGGGGATTTGTTAGAAGAGCAAATTCTAGGGCTTTCCTCAGACCTGTTGAGAGTTTCAGAAGACCAAAGTTTGAGAACCATTGTTCTAGAACATGTGCTTTCCAGAGGTCCTAAACAGTTCATCTTCATGGCTACATGATAATCTTTTCAGAAAGTGGAAACTCTGTTCCTCCCTGGTTGTATTGGGTAGGATTTTCCTGGAGTCCACAGCCATCCTCATTTCCTGCATTTCTTTGCCTAGTGTATGTACATACTCACAGTTCCTTCTACCCACCCTATTTCTTTCATTGCACACAAGTGATTTGTATAATTTCTATAACACCTCTGCCTGACGTGATTTCTTAGTGTTGACAGTAGTCAAACTGAGTTCAGATCGTGACTTTGCTGTGTGATCTTGGGAAAGCGTTAACCTGTCTGTCCCTCAATCGCTTCATGTGAAAAATGTATGTAGTAAAAGTACCCAGCCCTTAGGTAAGCATTTCAAACTTTGCTGCATATTGGAATTACCCAGGGGTTTTTAAAAAAGCTAATGCCTACTGCCACCCGAAATATTGTCATTGATTTTGGGTGTGACCAAGGCATTGGAATTTTTAGCAGCTTCCCATGAGCAATGAAATCTGGGATTCACTGTGATCGGCTGTTGTGAGGATGAAATGAGTCTGTTCTTGCTCAGCAGAGGGCCTGGTGGAGGCTCTGATGGTTTTATGGCAACAGGAGGAGAAAGTGAGCCATTTCAATAGTTTGATTAATACTTATTGCTTGTCAAATGCTTGTTGGTTTGGAGGTCTCCTGGTGGTCCCCTCTTTTGTTCTGGGAGGTGAGAGGTGACATAGCCCAAGGCAGTGGATCTCCATGTCTAATTCTCTAAGCTCTCTCTTTGCAAGAATACAAGGATCATGCTGTAAACAGAGCATGTCCCCTCCCACAGCCTGCCCAGCATTGGGCACCATTTCCTACATCTATATGGAAGAACTTGGGTTTTTGGAGTATAACCAGATTCTAAAGTCATGAGGTAGCAATGCTTTACAATATGGATGGGAACTACATAATAGTTGGGTACCACTACTGCCTACATTTTTCAGGTAAGGCAACTGAAACGTAGAGAGGTTAATGCTTTCCCAAGGTCACTCAGTTAGTAAGCAGCAGAGTTGGGACCTGAATCCAGTTTATTTTGTACCTGCTCTAATCTTTTTTTAAAAATATTTTATTTATTTATTCATGAGAGACACACAGAGAGAGGCAGAGACACAGGCAGAGGGAGAAGCAGGCTCCCTGTGGGGGGCCTGATGCGGGACTCTATCCCAGGATTGTGGGATCAGGCCCTGAGCTGAAGGCAGGCGGCTCAACTGCTGAGCCATTCAGCCCTCCTGTACCTGCTCTAATCTATCATTTGTACCTAAATGCCAGTTTTCAATCCTGGAATAAATCTTTAGACTTGGTCTCTCTTTGGCATGGATCTGTTTTCTAGGATCTAGATGTCACTCTGTCATAAATTATGTATTTCTAACCATTACTTGAAAGGTTGTATATAATCTTTTTGCCTGCCCTATCTTGTCACACACGTTAAGTTCACCTTCATTCATTGTTTTATTAATTTGACAACTATTGATGAACCTCTGCTTTGCACCAAACAACCAAGTTAGTAAGTTTATTCCTTCTTTTCCTCCTCTGGACGAACATGTCTCTCTCTTATCAGCATGTGTAAGTACTTTGGTTTTGATTTATGACTGTGGCCTTTTCTATACCTGTCTTTTTGGTGACATAATTCCTCCACTCTTAATAATGGAACATATGAAGGACATTTTTCCTGTTGACTTCATGGGCCTTCCTTGAACCCTGCTGAGATTAATTAAGCCAAGCCCCATGCAACAATTATTCTAATATATCCTGCAAGTTATTAAAATGTAGGTTGCCCAGGACCAGGAGGTTCAAGTAAGTGATCTACAGTTAGTACCCTCAGAATGAAATCTGTGATGCAGTTGAGGTTTTTTGGGTTTGTAATATCTTTTAGTCTAGAATCAGTCCTAGTAGTGTGGCCAAACTAAATAAAGAAATGAGAAATAGGTGAATTTATATCTCAAGTATTTGATCTCTTTCTGTGAAAAAGTTAGATTATGTGTTTGGTTTTGTTTTCTGTGTAGGACATGCAAGTAATTGGTGTTTACAGTTAGGTTGGCCCTGGGACATTTGAGTGTGTGCTGCAAATAGAAATAATTGATTCACTATATTTGTTCTGCTGCCCGATTACCAAGTGAAAATCTACCACTGGGGAAACTTTTGTATAGCCAGCACACAAGTGGCTCAGTATTATGGTAAAGACTAGCCTCCATTGTGTGGTCTTAGCATTATCACTCCAGTTACTCAGGATCTGAATAGGCTTTAGAAATACAGGCCTTCAAAGGACTTGCCCTTGCTTAAATGTTCCATGGGTCCTTCTGAAATAACATCCCCCACACCCTCACTGAAAACAGTAAAGAAGGCGGAGATATATTAGTATCTACAGCTTTAGTTATATTCAGAAGGATTATATATTTAAGATGAGAACAATTCGAAATACATTTAGATTTTTAATGTTTGAGGTTAACACTTCAAAATACACTGGGAAAAATAAGTAAAATATTCTTTAAAATGGTATGTTTTAAAATCTGCTAGACCTGTTTTCTCTACCTCTGACTTTTCTGAAACAAATCTAAACTCCCCAGTGATTGCTTGGCTCCTCTTACCGAAGAGCTACTCGTTTTACCAAATTCAGTTCAGCTCTAGCATTAGAGCGTCTGTCTCTGTGTCCTTAGGCCACTTTTCCAGAACTATTATGTCCTATACTTCCTAGAAAAGGATGGGGTACTTGATGTGTCGGCTGCGGTTTCTGGCCATGATCGATGGTGTATGTGTGTGGTGTTGTGTGCAAAGGCGGGTGTATATGACAGAGCGAAAATGATGTGCTCTGTTGTAATGAAAAGTCATGGTAAGGTGTGGGTAAGAAGAGTGATTTATAAACTTGCAGCTTGTGGAATCAGGCTGCCTGGGGGATATTCATATTTTCAACTGCTGCCCTTAGCGACCGGTATTGGAATAAACAGCTCTGTTCAGTGTTGAGCTGTCTGGAGGCAGATACTTGTCTCCAGACTCAGCTTTTGAAATGCCGTGCACCTGGCAGGAAAGTCTTGTGCTTCTGCAAGTCAGGATGGCTCACGGATAATGATGATGCTCTGCTCCTTGAGACATAGGGAACGTTCATTCATAAATATAGACGCAGTTTGGGCCAGAGTGAGGCCCTGGTACAATGTCGAGTCTCAGTGGTAACTCTGCCAGAGTTTACACTAGTCTCCCCTTTTCTCATTAGGTTTCACTCTTGGATAGGAGGAGAGTGATGAAGGTTAATTTCCTCTAGGCTTTTCTTTCTGGGCTAGGATCTTCTTCCAGGGCAGTGGGGCTCAGGACAAGTGAGAGGGTATGTATGCTTGCTTCTGCCTGTTAGTGGTTCTGCTGGAAGATCATCTGTGCCTCTTGTAACTCCACTCAAAATTAGGAAAAATACCCAGGGCTCAGAGAGTGCTGTCTAACACAGAAGAAACTCAGAGGAGGAAGCAAGAACTCTTTCTGTTTTTCCTAATCTTTATTTCTAATCTGACCCCTCATCGGAGGTACTCACCCTAAAAGGGTGCTGACCCAGAAGCCTTTAAGTGGTACACAGAAGCAGGAATGATCTGGCAAACAAGGTCAGTGCTTACAGGTGGATAGGTCAAAGCATATAAAATTACTGCCACTGTCTAAATATGTCTGATTTGGTAGCATAGTTAACTTACATTTTGATTCTCTCACATCTGAAGGAAGTTTATCACTTTGACTTCCTGGGAGCTGTTTTCAAACCTGCTGAGATTAATTAAATCAAACCCCATGTGACAATTATTCTAAAGCAAAGTGGTTTATTAAATTTTGGTGCATGCTGGACTATTGAATTGGAATTGCTCAAGTGGATGATTACATTTTTGTTGATTTCATGCTATAGGAGTTTAATACCCTTTTTTTTTTTTTCATTTTTATGGGCAGATACTACCAATCTCTTAGTCCCCCCCCCCCCCCCCCCCCCCCCCCCCGCTGGGATGAAGAATCTCTAAAGGAAGAAGGAAATGGCCTGTTGTCAGCAGGATGGTACTGTTTTCTAGGCTTTCCTGAAAAGTGATCTCTGTAGAGGCCAGGTTTCACTCTACACAGTACAGGTTGGGGATTTTTAAGAACAGTTTGTATCACTTGGAACACTTTTCTTCTGAGATGAAGATAGTGGGTATCTGTGTAGATCAGTCTGGGATAAAGAAGGTTGTAAAAGGAGACCTGGTTCAGCAGGAGGGTTCCCAGTCCCTTGTCATATTGAGCTGGGACAGCCCCACCTGTGTATGTCCAGGTCACAACGGGGAAGACCTGGTAAGCACTTTAGTCATTAGTGAGAGAAGATTTTAAAAACCCAAAAAACTCTTGAAAGCTTTGGTTTTATTACTGTTTCCCCCAAACAGAAGAATGTTCTTTTATGTGATTGTTTAAAGACGACTGGATCACTCAGTAACCAGTTATGACACATGCCTGGTTACAAATCTCTCTGCCTCGGATAAACTCGTCACTGCAGGACTCAGAAAGAATTAGCTTGGAACACACTTGTTGTGAATTTTTAGTTGGAAAGATATATCCCCATTGGGAGAATCGTATAGCTCTCTCCTCAGACAAGTGAGAAATTCAGATTTGTGGCAGGACCACCCATTCACTAGCTGCTCAGTAGCAGATCTGCATGGTTTCAGATTCCCAAGGAAGCAACTCTTGTGCCACCTAAGTGCAAAGGTATTTGGGAAGCATTGCCCATTGGCTGCCTTATGTAATCAGTGCTACCATTTGGCATGAAGGGAAGGGAGATGGTGAAGTAGTGATCCTCATCTCAGAACCAGTTATAGGGCAGATCTGATGGCATCTGCTGCTTCCATGTGGAGGACAGAGCAAGGAGAATTGGTGTTGGGAAGGCTGTCTCTCACTGATGTGTCTCATGTATGATGTTATGCCTATAATGTGTCTTGCTTTTCCCACAGTCTGATGCAGATAACTGGAAATGTTTCAAGATTTCAAAGGAGGTGGTATAGAGAAAGCTGATAACTACCACAGACAGGTGATAGTTATCTGTTTGCTGGTTCATGACTGGGTAATCTGTGCTGGAATTCATACAGACTTCTGGTATTGGTCCTAGGCTCTCTTATTGAACCTGTCTACTTACATTGTGGGGATATGCAGCAAAAAGGCATACCCAAATCCCGGTGATGGTTTATGTGGAAGACAGTTGTACATAGATTGTTTTCATTAACTAGAGTAAGGTTGGTAAAAGTGAACATCTGACAACAGAAGAGGCAGGAGTTTGCTGAGGGAAGGGAGTGGGGATTTGAGAGTTAAGACAAAATATAATTGTATTTGTGAAGAGTTTTAAATTCTTGTTTATTAATTTTTTAATTGAACTCATTTTGAGATAATTATAGATATACATGCATGATTAGTACAATGATATTTACATGATATAGTACAGCATCACAACTAGGATATTGACATTAATATAGTCAAGATACATGGGGCAACCCGGGTGGCTCAGCGGGTTAGCGTCGTCTTCGGCCCAAGGCGTGATCCTGGAGACCCAGGATCGAGTCCCACTCCCTGCATGGAGCCTGCTTCTACCTCTGCCTGTGTCTCTGCCTCTCTCTCTCCCTCTCTCTCTTTGTTCTCATGATTAAATAAATCTTTAAAAATATATATGTATAGTCAACATACAGACATTTCCAGTCACCATGAGGATCCCTCTTATTGTCCTTTTATGGCAACACTCACTTCCCTTTTGTCCCTACTTCTTCCTTTCCCTCTAACAACCAGTAATTTCTTCTCCATACAATTTTGTTATTTAAAAAATATTATAAAATTGGAACATAATATGTTTGGGATTGCTTTTCTCACTCAGCATTATTATCTGAAGATACTAGTCCTTGAGACATCTGGTTTGCATACATGTTCTCTAACTAGTTTATCCTTTTAGCTCTTAACCAGGCCCTTTGCAGAAGTATTTAATTTTGATGAGCTCCAATTTATTGATTTATTTCCCCTTTTATGGATCATGTTTTTCATGTCAAGTCTAAGAATAGGAACTCTTTGAAGATTTTTTTTTTTTTTTAGTTTTATAGTTTTACATTTTAAATTTAAATTTATGATCCTTTTGGATTTTTGTATAAGGTATGAGACTCAGGTCATGATTTTGGTGGTTTTGTGTGTTTGTGTCTTGTCTTTTCTTTTTTCTGCCTGTGGATGTCTAGTAGCTCCAGCATTTTTTTGTTGACAAGGCTATCCCTCTTCTATTCAGTTGCTTTGTACTTTTATAAAAAATCATTGGGCGTATTTGTGTAGGTCTTTTTCTGAGTTCTCTTTTCTGTCCTGTTGAGCTATGTGTCTGTACCTCAGCCAGTATCACAGTCTTAATTCCTGTAGTTACAAGTCTTGAAATTAGATGGACTGATTCCTCTCATTTTATTTTTCTTCTTCAAAATTGTTTCAGCAATCCTAGTTTCTTTCTCTTTTTAAATTTTTTTTTTAAATTTATTTACTTATGATAGTCACAGAGAGAGAGAGAGAGAGAGGCAGAGACACAGGCAGAGGGAGAAGCAGGCTCCATGCACCGGGAGCCCGATGTGGGATTCGATCCCGGGTCTCCAGGATCGCACCCTGGGCCAAACGCAGGCGCCAAACCACTGCACCACCCAGAGATCCCATCTTTCTCTTTTTATATGAATTTTAGAATAATCTCATATCTACAAAACTTGCTGGAATTTTGGTGAGAATTAGTATCTTTAGTATTGAGTCTTTCAATCAATAAACACAGTGTATCTTTCCATTAACTTCATCATCATTGTGTAGTCTTCAGCATATAATCCCTGTTAATGATTTAGATTTGTACCTAAGTATTTTGATTTTTGAGTGATTATAAATAATATTGTATTTTTTTATTGAAATAAAATTAGTATATAATATTACATGAGTTTCAAGTATGCAACATTATAGTTTGACATCTGTGTGCACTGTGAAGTGATCACTGCTAAAAGTCTCGTTACCATCTGTCACCGTACAATTGACCTCCCTCACCCATTTTTGCACCTCCCACCCCCCTTTCCCTCTGGTAACCATCAGTCTGTTCTGTGTCTGTGAGCTTGTTTTTGTTTTGCTTTGTTTTGTTTAAATTTTATATATGAGTGAAATCATAAGATGTTTGTCTTTCTCTGTCTGATTTATTTCACTTAGCCTAATATCTTCAAGGTCCATAATGGTATTGATTTTTTAATTCTGATGTCCATGTGTTCATTGCTGGTATACAGAAATACAGTGTTTTTTTTTTTTTTTTTTTGTATGTTTAGCTTGTATCTTGCAATAGCAGAGCTCATTCATTAGCTTTAGGAATTTTTTGGTAGATTTCTTGGGATTTTCTATGTAGATAACCATGTCATCTGCAAATAAGGATGGTTTAATTTCTACCTTTCCAATCTATATGCGTTTAATTTCCTTTCCTTGCCTTATTGCGCTGGCTAGAACTTCTGGCATTATGTTGGATAAGAGTGGTGAGAGCAAATATCCTTGTCTCTTATTTCTGATCTTAGGAGAAAAGTACACTGTCTTTCACAGGTTTTTAGTTGATGCACTTTATCAAGTTGAGAGAGCTCTCCTGTATTATTGTGGTGGTGGTGGTGTTATTGTTGCTTTAATGATGAATGGGTGTTGAATTTTATCAGATATTCTTTCTGTATCGGTTGAGGTGATCATATGATTTTTTTCTTTAGCCTGTTAACATGGTAGATTATATTTACAAATATGGAAAAACTCTTGACGTTTCTTCTTCTTTTTTTCTTTTTTTTAAAGATTTTATTTATTTATTTAATCATGAAAGACACAGATAGATAGGCAGAGGGAGAAGCAGGCTCTACAGGGAACCCGATGCGGGGCTTGATTCCAGGACCTTGAAATCATGACCTAAGCTGAAGGCAGATGCTCAACCACTGGCTCAACCTGGCGTCCCTTTTCCTTTTTTATGTATTCATTTCATACTATAAATTTCCCTCAGAGCACTGCTTTAGGTGTACCCTACAATGATGGGTTTTATTTTCATTCAGTTAAATATATTTTTAAAAAATTTCCCTTTGACTTCTTCTTTGACCTGTGGACTATTTACATGCATCTTGTTTACTTTCCAATTATTTGGAGATTTTCTTGTTATCCTTCTCTTACTAATTTCTACTTTATTTCATTTTGATTGGAGAATACATTCTGGGATGATTTCAGTTTTTAAAATTTCTGTGAGGCTTGTATTATAGCCCAGGTTATTGTCTGTTTTCATATATGTTCCATACACTCTTGCACAGAATATATATTCTGCTGTTGTAGGATGGAGTGTGCTATAAATGTCTCATCCTATTGGTTGATGTTGATCTTACTTCTGAAATGGAGTGTTGTAGTAATGTTGGTAGTGGTTGTTTTTGTTTTTTTCTGGTAACGGGAGGGGAATGAGATTAGACAGCAGAGAGTTTGAAGTTGTATTGTCAGCAAAAATAAGGAGACTAAAAGTCTGTATTGCCAAATTTAAGATAACTTTGACAACCGTCCAAGGAGACAGTAGAGTTTATATTGTCCACTGGAGATGTAAGTACTAGAGGGCCATTTCATCAAACCATTGTTTTAGAATTAGAAAGTCTGAAGGAAAACAAGCTTGATCTCAAAATCAGAGGTCAGACAGCTAAAGTTCCCAACCAGGACTGCAAGAAAAGGATATGTTTTAAGTTTGGATTATTTCTTATTGAGTAGTATTTACGTGTTAACTAACTTATTGTTTACTAAGTACTTACTTAATCATTACTTTAATTAGATCCAGAGCACAGAAGTTGCTTATTAATATAAAAGCTAGACAAACGTATTCTAAAACAGTTGTGTAATTCCTCTGTTCCCGTCATGGTGCTAGTTCCTGAGGATATAAAAATAAACTAGAGAAATATGGCCTTAAGTATCTTTATTCTCCCACAGAAGGAAAACCTAGAAATCCCAATGGCTAAGACTGACTTCTAGGAAATGTAGGAGTAAATTCAATCTCCAAGATTATTTTAGTTTCACATGCTACAATTTAAATTTGAAAAATAATATTAAAAATACTTTGCAGGAGAAGTATGTTTTATTACATGGTTACCTAGTCATTTTCAATTAAAGGCTGTTATTTGTTGCATGTCTCCTTTGTGCCAGGTGCTGAAATTGGGACAGGGGAGGTCTGGGTTTGCTCACCCCTTATCCTTAAGCCTCATATAAAGATATAGTCCAGATAGAGATTTCCTGAACTTATATTCATCTTTGTGTTTTATTTCTTAAGAAATTGAAGTTTCTATGTATAATGGAAAATTTTTTCACATTTTTAAAAATAACACAACTTTGTAAAGAATTATCTACGTAAATCATGTTGAACTTAAATGTAAACAGATCTAGTATCTGTATCAATACTGAAGCTACTCCTCATCATTTTGTAAATACACCTATTAGTTTAACCTGTTTAACCAGGTACAATTGCAGAAGGGCAACCAAGACTTTGGTCTATTACTTTTCCTGTAACACCAGAGAAAGTGAGAAAATACAGCTAAATTTATCATAGTCTTTGCTTGCTTTCCCCCCTCATGACATCATAGTTTCCCTTTAATATCTGTTTTTCAGATCATGAAAACATGTTATTTTCCCAACCAGTTGCTTTGATTAATGGGGCCAGGTCAGTCCAAGGACAGATTAAACACACAGGAACCTGGCGTGATTCCTAGAAATGATCCTCAGTCTTCCTTCTCTCACCTCGGGGCTCTTTAATGTTTTCTGTGAAAATAGAAGGTGGTAATTTCCTAAAGAAGCTCCTTATATCAGAATAAATGATAGAATGTGTGGTTGTTAAACTATTAATTGTTAACAAATAACAAGCTCATGCTTCATTTTCTATCATTTTATTAACGAGCCTCCTTCTTTCTTCCTTGTATAAAAAGAGGTTGAAAGTGGTACTGTCTATTCACCTTCTTCATTATTACTTAGTTAATCGGAGCACGGTGGTCATGAGCATTACTTCCTTGATTCACCATTACTTTTAACTGTTCATTAAGTTCTTATAGATATTACAAGACAGTGGTAAGATGTTTTCATAATAATTTAGGCATGTATCAGACAGTGTGGCTGATACGGTTTGCCTTATGTAAATCCCGTAACTTCTTGAGCCCTTATTGTTTCTGTAAAATAGTTCTGGCTAATAATAAGTCACCCCCAGTATTTATTATGGCTCTTTTCATCATAACATGCTAGTCTGTGAGCTCCAAAATATTGATAACTATGGCTGATTTATCCCTGTATCTCCAGTCTATGACAGCCCAGATATTGCAAATGCTTATGCCATTTGGGGCCAGGCGCTAGTAGTGAATAACATTCTATTGCATATATTACGTTGCATTTGTTCACCGGTTTATGGCCATTTGCGTTGTTTGTACCTCTTGGCTATTATGGATAGTGCTGCTATGAACATTTGTGTCCATGTGTTTTTGTAGACTTATGTTTTTATTTCCCTTGGGTAAAACTGACCATTGCTTGGATACATGGTAACTCTATGTTTAACCTTTTGAGGAACTGTCAGACTGATTTCTAGAGACAGCTTCATTTTACATTCCCACCAGCAGTGTATGAGGATTCCAATTTCTCCACTTCCTCACCAACACTTGTGTGTGTGTGTGTGTGTGTGTGTGTGTACAGATATATATATATAAAACTGTATATATATATGTGTGTGTGTATATATAATATTAATTAATTAATTAGTTAATTAATTAATGATAGACACAAAGAGAGCGAGAGAGAGGCACAGACACAGGCAGAGGGAGAAGCAGGCTCCGTGCCGGGAGCCCGATGCGGGACTCGATCCCGGGACTCCAGGATCGCACCCTGGGCCAAAGGCAGGCGCCAAACCGCTGAGCCACTCAGGGATCCCCCACTTGTGTATATTTTTAAAAAATAAAATATCATTTGTGATAAAGGCCACACATCAAAAGTTCCCATCTTAGCCGTTTTAAAGTGTACAGTTCAGTAGGATTAAGTACATTCACACTGTTCGACAACCAGCACCACTATCTATCCCCTTAATCCCCTTTTCATTTTGTAGAGCTGAAACTTTGTACCCATTAAACAGTAACTCCCCATTATCCCCTGCCCCCAGCCCCTGGCAACCCTTATTACATTATACCAAAATGTCTTTATGATTTTGACTACTATAAATACCTTGTGTCAGTTGAATCATACAGTATTTGTATTTTTGTGACTGGCTTATTTCACTTTATAGAATGTCTTCAAGGTTCATTCATGCTGTATCATATGTCAAAATTTGCTTCCTTTTTAAGACTGAATAATATGCCATTGTATGTATATGCCACGTTTTCTTAATCTGTTCTTCTATTGATGGACATTTGAGTTATTTCCACCTTTTGGCTATTTTGAATAAGGCTGCTATGAGCAGAGGTGTACAGAAGTCTTTTTGAAATCTTGCTTTCAGTTTTTTGGGGCTATAAGTGGAATGGCTGAATGATTTCTAACTTCATCTGGTTGTGTTCAGAGAAGATATTTTGAATGATAACTATCTTTTTAAATCTATTGAGACTTAGTTTGTGACTTAACATTTGGTCTGTCCTGGAAAATGTGCTCTGTGCCCTTGACAAGAATGTCTGTGCTGTTGTTGGAGGAAGTGTTTTGTGTCTGTCAGATCAAGTTAGTTTATTGTGTCTCTAAATTCTCTGTTTCCTTACTTCTGGCTGTTCTGTGCATTACTGTGAGTGAGGTATTGAAGTCTCCAATTATCATTGTGGAACTGTATTTCTCCAGTTAGGTCACATTTGTCTACAAAAACATATACATACATAAATACACACACACACACATATACACATATATGTATCCTATATACATATATTCTATATATATACAGAATTCTATATATATATGTATATGTTTTTGTGATCTGAAATTACCAATGTTATTTTTTTTAAAGATTTTATTTATTTATTCATGAGAGACACGGAGAGAGAGGCAGAGACACAGGCAGAGGGAGAAGCAGGCTCCATGCAGGGAGCCCAACATGGGACTCGATCCTGGGTCTCCAGGATCAGGCCCTGGGCCTAAGGTGGCGCTAAACCGCTGAGCCACCCAGGCGTCCCCCGATGTTATTTTTTTTTTAAGTCCAGTGTAGTTAACCTATAGTTACATTAGTTTCAGGTGTACAATATAGTGATTCAGTGATTCTGTACATTGCTCTGTGCTCATTGTGGTAAGTGTACCTTTAATCCCCTTCACCTATTTCACCTATCCCTTCACCCACCTCCCTTCTGGTAGCCATCTGTTTGTTCTCTATAGTTAAGAGTCAGTTTTTTCATTTGTCTCTTTTTTTCCTTTGTTTTGTTTCTTAAATTACAGGAGTATAGTCATACAGGATTTGTCTTTCTTTGACTTTGTTCTTTTAACATTGTACTCTCTAGATCCATCTATGTTGTTGCAAATGGCAAGATTTCATTCTTTATTATGGCTGATTAATATTCCATTATGTATATTTTATATCACCTCTTCTTTTTTTTAATAAATTTATTTTTTATTGGTGTTCAATTTGCCAACATACAGAATAACACCCAGTCCTCATCCCGTCAAGTGCCCACCTCAGTATCACCTCTTCTTTATTCCTCTGTCATTAGACGCTTGGGCTGCTTCCATAATTTGGCTATTGTAAATAATGCTGCAGTAAACATAGGGACACACATTAACTTTTTGAATTAGTGTTTTCATATTCTTTGGGTAAGTATCCACTAGTGGGATTACTGGATCGTGTGATAATTCTATGTTAGCTTTTTGAGAACCCTCCATACTGTTTTCCACAGTGACTATATCAGTTTGCATTCCTATCCATAGTGCACAAGGGTTCATTTCTCTCCACATCCTTGCCAACACTTGTGTTCAGCAAAACTTGTGTTTTTGATTTAAGTCATTCTGACAGATGTCTTTGTGTTTTGATATTCATTTCTCTGATGATGAGTGATGTTGAGCATCTTTTCATGTGTCTGTCGGGCATCTGTATGTCTTCCTTGGAGAAATGTCTCTTCATGTCTTCTGCCTATTTTTTAATTGGATTATTTGTGGAGGTTTTTTTTTTTTTTTTTTTGGTGTTGGGTTGCATAAATTCTTTATATATTTTGGATACTAACCCTTTATCAGATATGTCATGTGGAAGTATCTTATTTATTAGTACGTTGTCTTTTAGTATTGTTGATAGTTTCCTTTGCTGTACAGAAGCTTTTTATTTTGGTGTAGTTTCAATAGTTTATTTTGCTTCCTTCATATATTTTGATGGTCTATCATTAAGGGTGGCAGTGTTTATAATTGTTATATCTTCTTGCCATATTGAATGTTTTATTAGTATCTAATGTCCTTCTTTGTTTCTTGTAAATTTTGTATATTTAACCAAGTTATAGTAATACTAGCTTTTATAATTTCCTTTTTTTGAGATCTTCCTTTTTTCTTTTTTTTTTTTCTTTTTTTTTTTTTTTAATTTATGATAGTTACACAGAGAGAGAGAGAGAGGCAGAGACACAGGCAGAGGGAGAAGCAGGCTCCATGCATCGGGAGCCCGACGTGGGATTCAATCCCGGGTCTCCAGGATAGCGCCCTGGGCCAAAGGCAGGCGCTAAACAGCTGCGCCACCCAGGGATCCCCCGAGATCTTCCTTTATCCATATGCTTTTGAATTACTGCCTAGTGCCCTTTTGTTTCACCTTGTAGGAATTCCTTGAGCATTTCTTGCAGGCCGATGTAGTGGTCACACACTCCCTCAGTTTAATGTCTTCATTTCTCCCTTACTTTCAAAGGGCAGGTTTGCTTGATATGGGATTCTTGGTTGACAGTGTTCTTTTAGCACACTGATATATTGGTCCTTGTCTTTTGGCCTCCAGAATTTCTGAGGAGAAATCTGATGATTTTGTTGAGGATCCATTTTATATGAGGATTTCCTTCTCTTTTGCTTTTTTATTATAATGTATCTCAGTATAGGTCTTTGAATTCATCTTTCTTGGAGTTTGCTGTGCTTCGTGGATGTTTATATTCATCAAATTTGAGAAATGTCGAGCCATTTGTTTTTTCCAAATACTGTCTCTTCTTTTTCTCTCTCTTCTTCTGAGACTCCCATGATGTTAGATGTTGGTCCATTTGATGATGTCCCACAGGTCTCTAAGGTTCTGTTTGTTTTTCCTCAGTCTTTTTCCTTTCTGTTCCTTAGACTGTAATTTCCATTGTCCTATCTTTAAGTTTGCTTTTTCTTTCTTCTGCTTGCTCATACTTGCTTTTAAATCCCTCTCATAAATTTTTCATTTCAATCATTTTAATTTTCAGCTGTTGAATTGCTTTCTGGTTTCTTTTTAGGTATTTTTTAATGTCCTATCTGAGATTTCCATTTCATTCATGTTATTTTCTTTACTTTTTCCACATCTTTCTTTAGTTCTTTGAGCATCTTTAAGACTTTATTTTAGGGATCCCTGGGTGGCTCAGCAGTTTAGCACCTGCCTTCATCCCAGGGCATGATCCTGGAGTCTTGGGATCGAGTCCCACATTGGGCTCCCTGCATGGAGCCTGCTTCTCCCTCTGCCTGTGTCTCTGCCAGTCTCTCTCTCTCAATCTCTCTCTCCTTCTCTATCCCTCATGAATAAATAAATAAAATCTTTTTTAAAAAAAGACTTTATTTTAAAATCTTTTTTTTTTAATTTTTATTTATTTATGATAGTCACAGAGATAGAAAGAGAGAAAGGCAGAGACATAGGCAGAGGGAGAAGCAGGCTCCATGCACCGGGAGTCCAACGTGGGATTCGATCCCGGGTCTCCAGGATCGCGCCCTGGGCCAAAGGCAGGCGCCAAACCACTGCGCCACCCAGGGATCCCCAAGACTTTATTTTAAAGTCTTTGCCTAGTAGATCTGCCATCAGGTCTTTTTAAGGGATGTTATCTCTTAGTTTCCTCCTCCTCCCCCCTTGGTATGGGCCATAACTTACCGTTTCTTTGTATGCCTTGGGATTATTTTTTTTTTAATGCACATTGGACATTTGAATGTAATAATGTGGTAACTCTGGAAATCAAATTCTCCTCCTTCTTCAGAGTTTGCTGTTTTTTTGGCATTGTTTTTTGGTTTTGATTTTTATAGGCTATCTCTGTGCTGAGGATGGGCCCAAGCTGTACACTTAATGACTTCTCATTTTCTGAGCCTTTCTGTGGGCATGCATGGTCACTTTCTAATTTTTCCTGTATATGTAGTTGTACTGAATGTCCTAGTCTTTAATGTCTGGCTCCCTAAAAGGAAAAAGACAAAAAAATGAAGCTAGAGGAGAAAGGAATACTGGTTCCTTTAAATTTCCTGGGAGTCACCAGAGGGGAAGGTGAAACAGCTATGGCTGGCTGTCTGCCTCTTTGCTCTTCTGTGATCAGAAGCAATGACAGCAATCAAAGCACAGATCCCTGATATTTAGAGGGATCCCTTTTTGACCACCTTGGCTCCTATGAACAGTGTGCAGGCTGCTGCAGGAACACAGACACAGCTCCCTGCCAACATGGCTGAGAGTGGGGATGGGTAGATACTGTTGTGCTAAGAGCGGAAACTGACTGAAATTGATGGCAATTTATCATTTAAGTCTTCCCCTGAAAGTTGCAAGCTTTCAGTGGTATCCAGAATTACAAAATGGCTATATCATACAGATTCTACCAGTGCACTTGTTTATGTGGGAGACAGATTGCTGCTGCTTCCTATCCTGCCATATTCCCAGAATCCTCTTCCTCACTTGATTTTCATTTTCATTTTTCTGATATATAATGATGTTGAACATCTTTTTATATCGGTTATTTGTGTAACTTTGGAGAAATATCTATTCAAGCTTTTTGCCCATTTTTAAAAAAGATTTATTTATTTGAGGGAGAGAGAGTGATTACGTGTGTGGGAGAGTAGGAGTGGGGCAGAGGGAGAGAGAATCTTCAAGTAGTCTCCCCGCTGAATGTGGAGCCCAACCCTGGGCTTGATCTCAGGACCAATGAGATCACGAACTTAGCCGAAACCAGGGGCAGTCACTTAACCAACTGAACCACCCATTTCCTCATTTTTTAATTGGGTTGTTTGCTATCTTCTTTTTTTTTTTTTTTTTTTTTAAGATTTTATTTATTTATTAATGAGAGAGAGAGAGAAGCAGAGACACAGGCAGGGGGAGAAGCAGGCTCCTGGCAGGGAGCCCAACGTGGGACTTGATCCCCGGTCTCCAGGATCACGCCCTGGGCTGAAGGCAGGCACTAAACCACTGAGCCACCCAGGGATCCCCTGTTTGCTATCTTCTTGCTGAGTTGTAAGGTTCTAAAAATATATGCTGGATACTAAACCCTTATCATGATTTGCATGATTTGCAAATACTTTCTCCCATAGATTGTCTTTTCACTTATTTAGTAGTGTCCTTTGCATCAAAGTTTTCATTTTGATGAAATCCAATTTACCTGTTTTTTCTTGTTTGTGCTTAGGTGTCATAGTTAAAAATTATTGTCTGATCCAACTCCGTGAGGATTACTCCTATATCCTCATCTTAAAATTTTATAGCTTTAGCTCTTAAATTTAGATCTATGCTTCATTTTTACTTAAATTTGTATATATATGAAAGAAGGTTCCAGTGGTGTTTTTTTGGGATGTGAATGTTCCTTTATCCCAGCACCATTTATTGAAAAGACAGTTCTTTCCCCATTCAGTGGTCTTGGTACCCTTGCTGAAAATGAATTGACCATGAATATGAAAGTTTATTTCTGGACTCTGTTCTGTTTCCATTGATCTATATGTGTGCTCTTATGCTAGCACTACACTGCATTGATTAGCTTTATAGTAAGTTTTGAAACTATAAAGTGTAAGCTCACTAACTTTGTTCTTTTTCAAAATTGTATTGGTTATTCTGTGTCCCTTAATTTTAATATGAATTTTAGAATCTGCTTGCCAATTTATGTAAAGTAGTCAACTGAGTTTTGTTTTGTTTTTTAGTTTTATTTGAGAGAGTGAGTGTGCATGCTTACATGCAAGTGTGAGGGAGAGGCAGAGGCAGAGGGAGGGAGAGACTCTTAAGTGGGCACCATATCCAGCGTGGAGTCCATTCTCACTATTCTGAGATAAAACCAAGAGTTTTGATTTGAGCAAAAACCAAGAGTTAGATGCTTAACTGACTGAGCCACCCAGTCACCCCCAGTTTAATTTTTCAAATGCTTTTTCTGTTGAGATAACCATGTGATTTTTTTTTGTCCTTTATTGATATAGTGTAGTATATTAACTGATTCTTGAGTTTTAAACCAGCTTTGAATTTCTGGGAGGAATTCCACTTGGCCATGGTATATAATCATTTTTCGATGTTGCAGGCTTTGGTCTGCTGGTATTTTGTTTAGGATTTTTGTTGAGGGTAATGCTGGCTTCATAGAATGAGTTTGGTAATGTTCTCTCCTTTTCTGTTTTTTTTTTTTTTTTAATTCCTAAAAGAAGGTGCCCCCTTCACATTCTCCTTCTCTCTAGTCACTCTTTTTATTTTAATCTATCATGGTCTGTGTAGTTGGATCCAAACTGCTCCGTGATGCTGTCTCTAATCACTCTTCCCTGTGAAGCTGGTTTCATTCCTGGACTTTCATTAATGCTTAAGGCCCATGAGCATACGTAATTATGTACTATGTCGTTACAGTCTCCAGTGTTATATGCTTGCTCCTTTTGTCTATTGTACTGATTGTGAGCTTCCTGGGAGCAGTGACTGGGTTCTCGGCTTCACATTTTGTCCTGAAGTACCTGGCATCTTGCAACATGTAAAAGTGGAACATTCTATCCAGTTACCTAGACTTAAAGGCCCTGAAAAATAATCTTTTTCAAGATTTCTTAACATTTATGAAGGTGTATATGTATTATATATTTGTATATGCTTTTTCACATGACCGTGTGCATTATTTCAAACATAGACCTAATTGTAGTTAAAAGAGAATTTGAGAGGCAGCACTCCTGAGTCCTGATTCTGGCTGTTTGAGATAGATACCAGCCTCTGAGGTTTGCTGTTAGTCTGTTTTCTCATACATGATGTAGAAATTGGTGTGAAGATTAGAATAAAATTAATTATTAATTTAATACTTTGTGCTAGTAGGCACTCAGTATGTAATTATTATAACTTCTAGCTTAAGCTCCTTTTAAAGAATGAATATGATATGAACCATGCCTTCATATTTGTATTTAACACTTATCTGATATTAATCATGTCCTAATATGTATTTAAAATAATAGATGATTTGGTTAAAAAGTCTTAAATTTTGTTTAATAGCTGATTAGTTGAGATTTTTCCTTAATACTTTGACATAAGCATATTCTTTCTTCTGTTATTTCTTTGGAATGTCTCTAGAAGCTGTTGCTGTAACTTTTCCTTGACCCAAATGCTTGAGGAAGTGTCTAAAAGCATGGGCTCCAGAGCTAGACAGCCTGGATTCAAGTTCAGGCACTCACTAGCCATGTTAGTCTTACTTCCTCCTTTGCCATGCAGCAATGAGTATCTGCTTTTTAGGGACCTTTGAGTGTTCAGAGAGATACTCAATGAAAAACATTTAGCACAGGACCTGGCTTTTGGTAAGTGCTGAATGTTAAGTAATTGTGCTCTTCATATTTATTGTCATCAGCACCTCATATAGCATCTGGCATTTGATAAATGTTTTTTTTTTTAAGATTTTATTTATTTATTCATGAGAGACACACACACACACACAGAGGCAGAGACACAGGCAGAGGGAAAAGCAGGCTCCATGCAGGGAGCCTGATGTGGGACTTGATCCCGGGTCTCCAGGATCACACCCCGGGCTGATGGTGGCTCTAAACTGCTAAGCCACTGGGGCTGCCCCTGATAAACGTTTGAATGGACAGTTTTGTTGAAATTATTAACCTCCCTGTGGAAAACTCTTTGGGGCTTTTGTTTTTCTGTAGGAAGAATCCTACACTGGGAAGGAGCCCTGGCTGGGTGAGATGCAAAGCTATTTCTAGATGGGCTGAGAGCCTGAGTTGGGAAGGTCCTTTCCGCTACTCTGAGTTTAAAGATGAGATTAGCAAGGCCACGATGCTGTGACTTTATGGTTACGTATTTAATCCTACCTTTGCTGTATCTTTTAATTTTTTTTAAACCTTCGTATCTGGTAATTTTTTTTTTTAAACCTTCCTATCTGGTGTGTTTCTAATAGGATTAAACAGTTAGCTGTGCAGATTTGATCAGCATTAGAAAACTCCTGTTGTTCTACTTCATTAATCAGGCCTGTTAAACAGAGCCTAGTCCATTAAACCAAATACAGTGAAACCCAGAGGAACTGCAGTGACCATCATGACTTTGTTTCCTGTGGCGGCATTGGTATATACAGAGGGTTAGCAACATGCAGCACACACCATTATTTTTATTGCCACATTTGGTATCAGAGTATGTGAAGCTTCTGAAGAAAGACCTCTACTCAAACAAATTCCTTATTTACGATAACTCACTGGAAAAGGTAGAGAAGATTGCTATATACATGTGTGACTTCAAAGTTGTAAAGGTAAAGCCATTTTTCAAGTTATTATTTCCAGTATTCTCTTATGTACTCTGAGTCTAAATGTTTTCATCTAGTTTTTTTTTTTGTTTGCATGTGGAAGTTGTTTGAGCAGAGGGCTAAATGTTTCAGGTATAAAATCACATAAACTGAATATAAATTTGTCCAATATAATGAATACAAATTTCCTTCAGGATAGACCTAATTCTTCACTATTTCCCTGTGGAAAACTGCCATCAAACCAAACCAAGATTAATGGTAGAATTAGAAACACTTGACCAGCTTGTCATCACTCCTTAAACTTAGTGCATGAGAAAGCATAATGTCCAAAAGTTGAAACTCTCTCTATGTGGAAAGCTGTCAAAAAGTTCCAAGGCAAGGCTTCCATTATTTTATAATGTTCTCCGCTGGCCAATAACAGTGGCTTTACCTGTGAAGCATACCTGGGCTGAGAGAGGAAGTGAAGTGACTGCATTTCTCTCTACCCTGGGGTTAAAATTTTGGTGAGTTCATTCTAATCCTGATTTTTCTCTGTGTGATTTTTTTTTTTTAAATAATGTAAGCTTCCTATGAAATGGTGCTACCCAGGTTTTTCATGTATTGGTTTGCCTTGGACACACAGCACACTGAGTAGCCATTATCCCTCCCAGTGTACAAATGAGACTGAAGCTCAGTGAGATAAGATAACTTGCTAAAAATTACCCAGAAATGGGGTCCAGGGGTGGCTCAGCAGTTTGGCACCTGCCTTTGGCCCGGGGCATGATCCTGGAGTCCCAGGATCAAGTCCCACATCGGGCTCCCTGCATGGAGCCTGCTTTTCCCTTTGCCTGTGTCTCTGCCTCTCTGTGTGTGTGTGTGTGTGTGTCTCTCATGAATAACTAAATAAAACCTTTTACAAAAAATTACCCAGAAATGCTATTTTTTTTTTTTTTTTGAGAGAGAGAGAGAATGAGTGGGTGAGAGCAAGGAGTGGGGAAGGACAGAGGAAGAGGGAGAGAGAGAGAATCTTAAGCAGGCTCCACACCCAGTGCAGAGCCTGACATGCGGCTCCATCTCACCACGCTGAGATCATGACCTCAGCTGAAATCAAGAGTTGGGTGCTTAACCAACTGAGCCACCCAGATGCCCCTGGAAAAGCTAATTTTTTCACAGGATTGTTGTGAAAAGTAACAGAATTGAGTGCTAAATGGAGAGTGGCTAGAGCTCTGTGGATTTTTTATTTGTGGTATGTGTTGACTGCCATGTTTGAATGAGTGGCTTTGAGTAGCTATCTTGTATCTGTGCTTCCTGAGAATGACTTATTTTGAGAAATCAGTGTTAAACTCATTTGGATGTTGAAATTCATACAGTATTCTCTGGGAAGAATTACCTGAACCCAAGTGGTCAGGCTGCTTTTCTCTTAAAACTAAAACCACTCAGCTCAACAGAACCTGTGTCTGTTGAGTGGATCAGAGGTAAGCCCGGCAGTCCTCAGTCAGAACCACTTCGTCACAAGCAAATGTCTTCACATATGTGGGAAAGTATGGGGAAAAGCATACAAATAGGGCCAGCCAAATTGCACAGATTATCACTTTCTTGTTGTTGCCAGTTTGGGTTTTCCTAGAGTGTATATTTAACTTGTTGAGTTTTTTCTCTCTGGTGTGTAATTGTTGTTATATATTAACTTAATGCCAGGCAACAGCACGAACTTAGAGATCACACTGGTGGGTTTTTGTATTCTGTGTAGGACAAAGTTCAAAGCTCTGATAATTTCATGGTCTCAATTCTCCTACGGAGCAACTGGGCCTGAAATAAAATCATACTCGCTGTGGCGTGACCTGTTTAGTGGCCTTTCGAAGACTGGGAAAGGTAGAATGGGTCCAGTCTGTTGTTTTTAAATTAAATAGTTCTTTAGTTATCTTAATAAAGATCAGAGTTGAAGGAAAAACCCATTGTTTGGTTATTGTTTGAGTTTAAAGTCAAGTGGTAGAGTCTATAGAAAGTGACCAGTGCTTTACTATTAAAGGATTTGAGGAGATACGTTAGTTCTTTGTTACCTTAGGAAAAAGCTGACACCTTTCAGGGCCGGCACTGGGAATCAGCCTTTTGAAAAGTACATTCATGTAGCATTATGTTTTGTTTTTCCAGAGGACATGGCGACCTACTCTATAACTGTATTTATTACCAATGTGGGCACTTACCCCCTTTATGTAACTTAATATAAGCCTTTCCTAATAGCAAGAGACCAATGTACCTCACCATGACATGTGTTGTGGCACTGAGTGGATGCTGGTTTGTGTTACAAAGACTGTACAGTAAAGGCTTTTTAAATAATAGTTTTCAACACAAGTGATAGACACTCAGTAAAATTCTCATGCTTTATCAAATATTTTTTCCACAGGGATTATATTTATAGGCAACGTTCTGCCATGAACATGACTTTTAGGGGTCTGTAATTTAGATTTTCCTGATTCAAGGCTATAATTTCCTCTGAAGCTACCTGGAGATCCATTCAGTAAGAAATAAACCAATGTAGAGAATTAGGAACTGAGATTTGAAAGGGCCAAATTAAGTTATGACTTTCTTGTTACCTCTAGAAATAATTGCTCTTTTAATTTAAAATCCATTAGCAGCCTTCTGTAAGTTTTGGCTTCATGATTATCAGCAGTTCTGTATATCTGGTCTTCTAATATGGTCTCATTTCAGAAACCTTAAGCAGATCACTGGTTATAATGTAATAGGTATGGTATTTAAAAGATTGCATGATAAATTTTACTGAAGGTATCTAATAACTTGGATTTATCAAGCCTTGCCAGGGCAACAGAACCAATTGTATATATGTATGTGTATATATATATATATGTGTGTGTGTGTGTGTGTGTGTGTATATGTAGAGAGAGAGAGAGAGAGGGAGAGAATGAATAAATGAATGAATGAGTGATTGGTTTTAAGCATTTAGTTCATATATTTTTTGGGGCTGGTGGGTCTAAAATCTGTAGGGCAGCTCAGGAGGCTGGGAATTCCAGCAGGACGTGATGTGGCAGTCTTGAATCAGAAGGCAATCTTGAGGCCCGATTCCTTTCTTTGCAGAGACCTCAGTCTTTTAAGGACATCTACTGATTGGATGAGGCCCACTCACATTATAGAGGGTAATCTGCTTTATTCAAAGTCTACTGACTTAACTGTTAATTTTGTCTAAAAAATACCTCACAGAAACATCTAGACTATTGTTTGATCAAAAAATTGGGCACCCATGGCCCAGCCAAGTTGACACATAAAATTAACTATCACCATCTCCACATGGGAAAATGTTCATCTTACAGCTTACCTGTGGGCATGGAGAAGTCATCTTACCTTGCCTACCTGCTTACATGATGTAGAATAAACTAGAAGATGAAAGTAGAAAATTAGAAAGTTGGGGAGTAATCACAGGAAAATTAGATGCCACACCAGCATTTAGAAATTAATAGTGTGATTAAGGATAGAAATAATTCAAGGTATGACAAGGATATGCCAAGCCTCATGTCATATGGTTGCAGGGGCTGAGAATAGTCTTCAGACAGAAACTCAGCAAAACCAATGATAGACTACCCCAAAGTCCCAGAACTGAACATAAATAGAACTTTAGCAATGCACTCTGGTATAAGATTCCAGCAGAAATGATGTTAGCTTGTCATCAAGTTCTAAATCATGCCACTGTGCCAGGCCCAACACCTAGAGAGAAGTCACCTTCCAGAATTTCTCAGCCTTAAATTTCAGAAAGCAAAAGGAAAGTATAGTACTGTAGCAGGCACATTAATTTTCTGCCTAGAAAATCCACATTTTGGAGAGAGGTCCTCCACAAAGCAGCTTGTTTGACATGGGAACCAGAAGTATTAGGGAAAAAAAATCAATTAAATTGAGAGAAAAAGAAAGCAATAGCAAGAACTAGGATAAATAGCGCATTTGGCTTTATTTGTATATCCTCAGGAAATTCTAGTTGGTGAATTTATCAAGAAAGTGATTTCATTTCTGCAAAGTCACACTTAACATGCTGTTGAGTTGAAAGCGCCTTAGTCTGGGTCAGATGTGTAGGTGTGGGTTTACGCAAATGCAGCAGAATCAACAAGGAACCCTTTATGACTCCCTTTCCTTTAGGAGACTGTTCAGCAAACACCAAGTTCTGTGGTGTGACACTTTAGCAGGAAGCTCCTCTTTTCAGAGCAGTGGCACCTGTACTGTCACTGGTCATGCACCTCTAGGCTTTCAGAGCCCATTAATTCCTTTACTGTCCAAAGGGAGAAAGTAATAGGCAAATCCAGACCTCTTCTTCCATTGCAAAGTCATCCCTCCTCAGTTGTACATGAGCCATTTCTAGACTTGGGTGAAGTAGTTACAGATCCCAACTGACAGGTGGCTGCTTTTCTGAGCAGCTCGGGCTCGCGCTGGCTCCCAGCCAGCTTTGTTAACGCACAGTCCTTGCCCTGGGTCTCCCCACCCTCCTCTTCCAGAAGCTTGGCAGGAGCATGGGAGATACCTGCCCCTCTTCTTCTTCACTGTGAATTTATTTAGAAAACCCTTGCATTTGAGGTACTTAAAGTAATGAAAGTATTTTCCTGGTTAAACAGTGATCACATAATTTTCAAATCCATGGCCTTACCGTGCTCCCTCTTGATTTTCTGCAGCACCGACCCCTGTGAATGACTCTGCCTCCTTCTGGAAGCTCTGCCTGGTGCCCATGCTGCCCGCTCTCCTCATTCTACTTCCGTCCGGCGGGTCTCTGCCAGCTCTTCCTCCTCCTTGTACTGACTGTCAGTGTTTTACAGGATGCTGGTTTCCAGCATCCTTTCTTCTTAACTCTAGCCATTCCTGTGGCCCTACCTCTGACCTTGTCCCCTCTCACTCCACATGTCTTGTTAAACATTTGTATTTTTAGAGTCAAGACCCGAAGTTCTAGCATTAGTAAGTGTTTAATGTGGTGGACACTTCAGTGTGAATGAAAGCACATCTACCTTTCTGTCCTAGGACTGGGTGCCCTCGCAATGGTGTACATACTACAGACTTGTCTGAGCTTCTCTCCCGGATGTGATTGGGGTTAAAGTGGTGGCAAAGCAAAGGGAAGAGTTGGTCATAGGAGGAGGTGTCCTGTGAGGCAAATCTTGAAGATCTTGTAGGATTTTGAGAGGCTAATATGGAGAAGGCAGCCGTCCATCTGGGTAGAAGAGTGTAGACAGAGGCAAGGTAGCAAAAGGCGCTTGTGGAGACTAGCAGGTAGTCCTGGGTGATTGAGGCCAGGAGCATCTCTGTATGGGAACAGCATGAGATGAAACAATTTTTTATTCTTCCTACTGTTCTCAAAATGCCACACGCTGTGCCTTGCACCTCATAGGAGCTCCTTAAAGTTTCTGAAAATAGTTGAAAGTGAGGGTGGGTATGAATAGTGACAGCCTTGAAGGCTGGACTGAGGAGATAAAATTTTAATCCAGGGAGCCATTGAAAGTTATTGAGCAGGCTGTTGACTGGAACCGGGGATAAGCTTTGGGAAACTCCATCTGGCATTTGGGCACTGAATGGACCGGAGAATAGAACAGAGGAAAATTGCTAACAGATCTTGGTGAGAGGTAAGAAGCCTTTGAGGTTGGGAACCCGCGGAGAAAGTAGACATGAGGGAATGAATCTAAAGATTTGGGGAATGGGTGGGGTTAGGGAGACGGAGAGGTTCAGGATTCTCAAGGCTGTGAGGGTGGGCACCCCGGAGAAGGGAGGTTTTGTTGGCACTGGGGGACTGCTGAAAAGAGGACTTGACCTTGGTTAGGTCTGAGAGCGACAGGTGAATCCTGGTGAAGAGGCTCCCCGAGTGTTAGAGCAGAAGCAGTTGCAAGAGTGTAGGGAGGCAGCAGTAGGAGAAAAGACCTAATAACTGTTTACCTGCACGGGAGTCATGCTGGGTGATGGATGATAAAGAAGATCGAGGAAGTCTCATCCTGCAGAGGGTTTCCAGGTCAGACACTGCAGGGTAAGCAATCAGAGAATTGAAATATGTTTAGACAAGACTAGAAGGGAGGAAGTACTGAGGGTTATAGAAGCATGAGAAGCAGAAATTGGAGAATAGTTTGTAGAGGAGACAGTGTTCAGGCTCCAGGCCCACCTTCCTGTCCTTGCATCCACATTTCAGCAGCAGTGTCCTTGATGATGCCTCATTAATCTTGGCCACCTTCCAGTTAACATGAGCTCCAGTGGTTTTACCACACACTCCAAGGGCCCTTGCAGGACAGGGATTCTAAGATGGTGACACTGCAGCCATACATGATGGGGGTGTGAGACACAAATGATGGCAGATGAGTGCCAATCCAGGAATCTGTGATTTAACATGCTTACAGGTGCCCTGAATTTAGCATCATTCAAGACATATGTTTGTTTGTTTTTTAAAGAAAGAAAAGTCCATGCAGCTAAGATCATGTTGGGACCTCTCTTTCTCTGGCCTGCAAGAGCAGGGCAGGGACTGCAAAGGAGAGTTCCCAGGCTGTCTGCAAGAGGAGGTACATGTTGTTGGACCAATGTAGATGTGGAGGTGGACCGGGTGCTCTGGATACTTGCTATTGTTGCTTCCTATGGACATTCAAGTCATTCACGGACCATGGAAATGGATTACTGACTCTTCATCCAACATCTACTCAAGTGACCTTTTAGAGGATAATTATTTTTTAAAAAGATTTTATTTATTCATTTGAGAGAGAGAGAGAGCAAGTGGTGAGGAGGGACAGAGGGAGAGAGAGAGAAAGAAGCAGACTCCTTGTTGAGCAGGAAGTCTGTTGCAGGGCTCAATCCCAGGACCCAGAGGTCATGATCTGACCAAAGGCAGGTGCTTAACTGACTGAGCCACCCAAGGCACCCCAAAGGGTGATTATTTTACTTCTTAACTTGTAACAGTGTTAGAACTATAGTCCTAGCAACTGCATAGTCAACATTTCCCCACTAACTGATTTGGTCTACTCTATTAGGTTGGAAGGACAAGGATTTCCTCTTCTAACACTACCATTTATTCTGTGGCTAAATCACTTGTACACTATCTGCTTAAAGGTAAGCCCTTATGCCCTGGCTTCACCTGCAGGGCATAAATCAGAGATTTCATTTGTACCTATACAAGGAGCTCACATGGTCTTCTTATCTGAAGAACAGTTACAAAATGTTTGTTTATTGGAACAGAAGGTAAAACAATACATCCTGTAGGGTGAATTATATCTCAATTAATATGAGCAGACAATACAGCCTTTTATTTTTTTAATTAATTAATTATTTTATATTAAGATTTTATTTATTTGAGAGAGAGAGAGAGTGAGCGAGTGAGAGAGAAAGAGCATATGAGCAGAGGCAGAGGGAGAGAGATAAGCAGACTCTTCCTGCTGAGCAGGGAAGCCCGTTGTGGGGCTTGATCCCAGGACCCTGGGATCATGACCTGAGCTGAAGGTAGATGCTTAACCAACTGAGCCACCTAGGTACCCCACAATACAGCTTTTTATTTATTTATTTTTACAATTTTTTTCTTTTAACGATTTTATTTATTTATTCATGAGACAGAGAGAGAGAGAGAGAGGCAGAGACCCAGGCAGAGGGAGAAGCAGGCTCCATGCAGGGAGCCTGATGTGGGACTCGATCCCAGGTCTCCAGGATCAGGCCCTGGGCTGAAGGCGGTGCTAAACCGCTGAGCCACCCGGGCTGCCCACAATACAGCTTTGTAAAAGTTTCCCCATTTCTCCCCTTCCTAGCTTTGCTAGTCACTAGTCTGTTAGTCTCCATGGATTGGCCTATTCTTGACATTTCATATAAGTGGAATCATGTAACATGGCCTGTGTTGTGACTGCCTTGTTTCCCTTAGGATATTTTCAAGGCTCATCCATGTGTAGCATGTATCCATACTTCCTTTATATGGCCAAATAATACTCAAATCTGTAGGTATATCCTGTTTGGTTGCTCCCTGCATCAGTTGGTGGACACTTGGTTTACTTCCAGATTTTAACTATTAGGTCTAATGTTGCTGTAAACATTCACGGACAAGTTTTTGGGTGGACATAAGTTTTCAAGTCTCTTGGTAATACACCTTGGCATGGACTCAGTCGCTGGGTCATATGATAACTCTAATATTTTGCGGAGCTGCCAAACTGGTTTCTAAAGTAGCTGCACCATTTCCATCCCACCAGCCATGTAAGGGGTTCTGATTTCTTCACATCCTTGTCAACACTTGTCTGGAACAATACAGTATTACAGCAAACTCTGAATCGTTCAAGAACTGATTATCTATAACGAGGGTTGTCTAGGGTTTTGGTTTCTCTGTCTCCCAAGTAACTAATTTGTCAGTTTCACTCTAATAATACCCAGTTTCACTTTCCCAGGGATGGGTGGGTGAATAGAGCATGGGAGAAGTTTCGCTGGTTAATGTAGGTACATATTAACACCTGTTAACTAGTTGGCTAGAAAGGTTCCAGGGGGAAAAGTCTGAATGTATCAACTTAAGTGAGGTTTTGGATTAGTGACAAGTGCTCCACGGAGGACTGGGAATATATTCTTGGGTACTATGAGAATTTGTAAATTTGGGGTTTTCATTTATGAAAATAGTGACAACTAAGCATGTTCCATATTGTCTGGATGACCACCATGTAGGGAAAACTGAAACAATTTTAGTGCTTTTGTGTTTCAGTTTGTTTAGTGCCAAGAAATTCAACAGAAGTGACAGTACTTAAGGCAGAGTTTTCAAAACATTTCAGGGGCTCAGGGTAACTTTTCTAAGAGTTTCCTATATTTCTCACATGTGGCAAGGAGTGTCACAGTCAGTACTTCTGGTGTTTTCAACGTAGCCCTTGTAATGACAGTGAGAAGGAAGGCATACTCCCAAAGGGTTGAAAGCTTCACATAAAGAAGCCTGTTGCAAGCAAACATTACTCTGAAGTGTTACACTACAATATTTAACCTTTACGTGAATTTATATTGTTTCATAACATTTATATAATCGATAACTAATGTTTATTGTAATATAAAGTCTTAAATTACATAACATCAAGTGAAAATAGCTGTACCTTTCACCAGCACATTAAAAAGCCTCCAATTTATGTAGAACAGATTTTTTTATTGTCCTTTTCATGTCATCCATTCATTTAATAAATGTTGATTGGTCCCTACACTGGGGCCATGCAAAATTATAGAAGATGTTATCCATTCACTTTAAGATCCTGCAAGGTACTTGAAGAAACAGCACCAAGATGTGATATAAGAAGTCAAGTTCAAGTCAACATAAAATGAAAAAGAGGCAAGGATGCTGTGGAAAGAGATTTTTGGGCAGGGTGCTTAAATATGTGTGAATAAATGGTCAGAGATGACAGTTTACAGCTGGAAGGACCTGTGTTTACGTCCCAGGGCTTAAACTTGCCTTATGACTTTGATCAAGTGACTTACCCTTTCTAAGCATCACTTTGCTTCCTCCAAGGGATCATGCATGGTTAAGTTCATGTTGGAAATTTCTAGAATTAGATCAGTTTTGAGAAGTAGTGGAGTGTGGTAGAGAAGAGGTCAGATTCTGTTATTCCATCAGAGTTCACCTCAGGCCTCCTGTGGCTTTGGACCTCTCCATGAGTCTCTAGGACTCACTGTCCTCATATGTGAAATGAAGGTAACTGGAACTGTGCATGAAGAGCAGAGACGAGTAATTAGACTGTTCCAGATCTTTTTACGTGTCTGGGCATTTGATACAGAATCTGGAGAATGACTAGAGCAAAGAGAACATGAGTAAGAACCATAGAAGCTAAGGAGGTCTATGTAATATATTGTAATATAATATCTATACTCATAACCTATAAAAAAAGAAGATGGGTAGAAAAGGTAGAAAGCACTTGGATGATAGAAAAATAGAGAACAAGCTTGTTTTGATGAACAAGTTTGTTCATCAATAGATGAACAAGTATTCATCCCCGTGGGTTATATTTTTGGAAAGTCAAATAAAGATTACAGTTCATTTTAGAAATAATTCTGGCTTCTTCTTTGCTTGTTTGTTCATATACATGAACAGTCTACATGAATATACATGTTGCTCTTCCAACAACTAACCTTCCATTTTTCCTCTCTTCTTTTTTCATTTTGTTTCTAAACTGTCTGTACTAAAATTTCAAATACTCAGTCTTTCTGCTTACACCTCAACTCCCATATAGAGTCATAGAAAGTCACTTTGTAATAAAACAGCAATGTCTGGTACTTAATGTTCATTAAACATTTACTTTCTGAAGAAATTGGCAGGTTTGTAGAGAGTAGTGTATTTCAAGAGACAGTAATAGGCATGATTTCTAAATTAGACTTGAATGTTGGATTGAGCAGAAGAAGAGAACCAATTTGAGAAAAAGGAGTTGAGTGTGAAATGAGCAACTACCTGCTAGGTATAGGTGAGTAGTGATCAAATATATTGGAAAAGTAGGACTAGGTTATTTGGAAATCTTAACTTTATGGTAAAAAGTCTTAATTTTGGTTAGTATTTCTGTCTTTAGAAGACTCCTGTTTTAAGGAAGACAGATCTTGCATTCTACTCTATGAAATCCCATAACTGGTACATTAACTAACATTCATATGATAAAGTAGTTAAGTGTATGATAATAGTGACAAAAATTGTGACAGACAAAATGGAAAGAAGCGATAAAGATGGAAAGAGTAAATGGCAAAATGGTGATTAAATATAGATTAAATATATCAAACAGTTTTTAAGAGGAGCAGAGATTTATATAGTCAGGAAAAGCTGAAATATTTGTTAAGAGACAAAGCTAGTTAAAGTCCTACAGGGCAGTAACCTTTGTAGTATGTTCTCTGCAAGGCAGAAATTATTTGCATCACTGCTGGACAAAAATAATCTACAAATTAACCTGTAAGTTACCTAATCAGGAGTAGACAGCAAGTCAGAATAAAATCTGTTCTAGAGAATGAAAGAATCTTGAGTGGGCCTGTTTGGCCTACTCTGATGGGAAACTGAAAAGTTGCCATCCTTTACGTTGTTTTCATTTCTGGGGAATTTTAAAAAATGTGTATAAGGATTAGGCCGATTAATACCACACAAATTACGATGATGTGTGAGACTGTCCATCGAGTTCCCTATGTCTCTCAATGTGCACGTGGTCTCCTGGAGGCAGATTTTTGTCTTGGGCTCAAATCCTGCAATAACACATTTGGTTTTTGTTTTCTTTTTCTTTTCTTCTTTTCTTTTCTTTTCTTTTCTTTTCTTTTCTTTTCTTTTCTTTTCTTTTCTTTTCTTTTCTTTTCTTTTCTTTCTTTCTTTCTTTTCCCTTCCTTCCTTCCTTCCTTCCTTCCTTCCTTCCTTCCTTCCTTCCTTCCTTTCCTTCCTTCCTTCCTTCCTTCCTTCCTTCCTTCCTTCCTTCCTTCCTTCCTTCCTTCCTTCCTTTCTTTCTTTCTTTCTTTCTTTCTTTCTTTCTTTCTTTCTTTCTTTCTTTCTTTCTTTCTTCTTTCTTTCTCTCCTTTCAGATTTTGTTTATTTATTTGAGAGAATGAGTGAACACAAGTAGGGGGAGGGGCAGCGGGCGAGGGACAGAGTACCTCAAGCAGACTTCCTGTGGAGTGTGGAGCCTGATCAAGCCTCAGGACCGGGATCCCTGGGTGGCGCAGCGGTTTGGCACCTGCCTTTGGCCCAGGGCGCGATCCTGGAGACCCGGGATCGAGTCCCACATCGGGCTCCCGGTGCATGGAGCCTGCTTCTCCCTCTGCCTGTGTCTCTGCCTCTCTCTCTCTCTCTCTGTGTGACTATCATAAATAAATAAAATTAAAAAAAAAAAAAAAAAGCCTCAGGACCCTGAGATCATGACCTGAGCTGAAACCAAGAGTCAGATGCCCAACTGACTGAACAACCCAGGCATCCCTATGTTTGGTTTCTTTAAAGCAGAGCCATTACAGGGCCCCTGGGTGGCTCAGTGGTTAAGTGTCAGCCTTTGGCTCAGGGCATGATCCCGGGGTCCTAGGATCAAATCCCATATTGGGCTCCCCGCATGGAGCCTCTTTCTCTCTCTGCCTATGTCTCTGCCTCTCTCTCTGTGTCTCTCATGAATAAATGAGTAAAATCTTTTTTTTTTTTTTAAAGAGCCATTGCTCTTCCAACAACTAACCTTCCATTTTTCCTCTCTTCTTTTTTCATTTTGTTTCTAAACTGTCTGTACTAAAATTTCAAATACTCAGTCTTTCTGCTTACACCTCAACTCCCATATAGAGTCATAGAAAGTCACTTTGTAATAAAACAGCAAGCCTATTTCAGATACAAATTGCTTTGCTGTATGTTCCAGAAACGAAAAAAAGTTTAGAGGTCTCTGAAATGCTTTGCCACTAAATCTTTTAGACTCAGGTAACAAAACCCACAGGATTCTCTCCCTGAGTTATTAAGTTTGATTTGGGATTACTGTAGGGGTACCACTCTTTCTCATTCTTGTAGCAGTCTGCATCAGTTTCCTAAATAACTGTTGTTTGGAACTTAAAACTGGACATAGGCTTATTCAGATAAATGGGTGAGTTTTGTTTTATAGTCTCTTCTCTTTGTCCTTGTTTTACAAATCCCAGGTACTATATGACCCTCTGTCACATGTGATCTTTAGGACATGGAAACTAGTTCAACAAAGTTAGAAGAGTTAGAACCTGCAAAGACAGGTTCCCAGGTGATAACCAGAAGGCATCCAAGATGGGTGCCCAATCCTACAGAATTTTACTGCAATTTATGTAAGGATTATATTTTTAGGATATGTCTTATGTATTGCAGGATCAGAAAACTGTAAAGGTGGAGGAAATCTTAGGTCATGAATCTAGCCCCCACACTGTGGTCTGTGGCCCCAGCTACTGAGCCCACCTTCGGTGGAAACCAACATCCCTAGATGGCATGTTCTGTGTCCTTGATTATTCATGAATTCTCTGTCCCAGAATGAAAGCAATCTCATTCTGTACACAGATTCTACCCAAGGGTGCACATACAAATAAATCTCTATTCCCTCTTCCATAGGAAAATCATTGTGATATCTTCCCTAATAGTTATCTTTTAAAATCTCAGATTCCCAGAATCCTTCTACTGTTTGTGGAAGGAAAA
Organism: Canis aureus; assembly: GCF_053574225.1. Taxonomy (NCBI): domain Eukaryota; kingdom Metazoa; phylum Chordata; class Mammalia; order Carnivora; family Canidae; genus Canis; species Canis aureus. The sequence continues at coordinate 15,589,422 of NC_135634.1, forward strand.
GGGGCAGACAGTGGTCCAAACTGACTTGCAGTTTGTCTGTTTCTTTTAGATGTGGTACTTAGGATTGGATATATTACTCCAAATTAACCAGCCAGTGTATAGGCTTAGGGGAGGGATGAAAAAACTGCTCATATCAAAAGATCTATCATTTGTGTAGACTAGGAATATATTGGAATTTCTGTTAGCTTTGTGACACTGTCCAGTCACATCCGGCTATCTGGTTACATCTTTGAGTTCTTCTTGAAGTAATTGCTTTTTGTCAACTAGTCCCATCCTAGCCATGTGTAAATAATTTTTAACCTAATTTAAAAAACCTTGGCTGTGAATACTTATAATAAACAGCACCATTAATAATAATACATAATTTTCATCAGAGTTATTGGTAGAATTAGAATTCTAGTCCTGGAATCAGATTCCTTGCAGGTTCAAATCTTATCTCCATGGCTTATTGCTAAATGACCTTGATATCATTCATTGTGATTGTGCCTATAAGGTACTTCCCATGGCTCTTGGCACATGGTCAATGGTCAACAGATGAGAGCTGTTCTTATCCTTTCTCAGACTCCCACTGAACTCAACAGGCATTATCCTATTTAACCCAACTACAACTTTAAGAATACTCTTATTCCTTTTTTCAGATGCAGGAACTGAAGCTCATAATAGTAATGTAACTTGTTAAGGGTTTTGTTAAGGCTTATATGGCTGCTGAGTGGTGTGTTAGGAGTTTGAACATAGGCCTATCTTTTTTTAAAATTTTTTTTAAATTTTTTATTTATTTATGATAGTCACACAGAGAGAGAGAGAGAGAGAGGCAGAGACATAGGCAGAGGGAGAAGCAGGCTCCATGCACCGGGAGCCCAACATGGGATTCGATCCTGGGTCTCCAGGATCGCGCCCTGGGCCAAAGGCAGGCGCTAAACTGCTGCGCCACCCAGGGATCCCGAACATAGGCCTATCTGATGCCAAATGATTGGCATACTTACTTAGCTCTATTATATTATATTATTTGTTTTAGTGTTTTCTGACCCATTCTTTTAACCCGTCTTTTTAAAAGCTGTTTTATTAAATATTTAAGTTACACACAAAATATTTGTAACCTGTGTGAATCAGATATCAACAGATAACACATATGCATTACCCAACCTGAAACATAAAATGCCACCAACATCTATAAATATTCCTTTCTTGTCCTCAGACTCTGCCGACCCCTACCAGGGAGGGTAACCTTATTCTGAATTTTGGAATTATCACTTGTTATCTTTTTCTTATTGGTTTTCCACCTATAAATATATTCCTAAGCAATATATTTTAATATAATTATCTAGTTGGATAAGCCTGACTTATGAGATCTGGCCATGAAGCAACTTTATTTTTTGGCTCCCGGCTGTCCCCTTAAATTAGCTCTGTGGTTAGTTCTTCCCATTCACTCAATAAAGACTCAAGCAGTACCCATGACTTTTCTTGTCATTTTGGGTCATAAAAATCTCATTTCAAGTTGGAAAAAAAAGCCAAACAATATTCATTCCTTCAGTTAAAATGCATGACTTCATGTAATAATCAAACTTTAATCTTGCTTGCTTTAAAATGGGCAGACTGTGTCTCATCTCCCTGTCCCTTCCCCGGGAGTATTGCAGGCCATCCCAAGCCCTTGTTCTGTTCTTTCATGTGGATTTTAAAGTCAGCTGGCACATAGAGTCTGGATTTTGATTGGAGGTATTTTCAAATCCTGATGTTGTAATGGTAGTGGTTCTCCCTTTACCTTAATCAGGTTAGCATAATTATTAACATAAGGGGTGGTTTCTGGGCACTTATCTAGGTGAGCAAGGACCCTCTGTGCTGTGTACAAAGCTCTCAAGTAGTAGGTCTGCGTCACTGGGCTGAACGTCCTATTCAGTCAGCAGCTCTTTATTCATGTTTTGAGTTAATATACTTTATTTTTTAGATCTTTATGTTTTAAGGTGGTAGAGATATTGATTGGGAAGTAGAGTTTCCAAATACCCCATCCTTTGCACGCAGGTTCCCATTATTAACATCTTATATCAGTATGACACAATGAGCCAATGTTATTAAATCTGTTTTTATTAACTAAAGTCCCTAGTTTATATTAGGGCTCACCTTGCTGTTGTGCAGTCTATGGGTTTTGACTAATGTATAATAATGTATATCCATCATTATAGTATCAGACAGCATAGTTTCACTGCCTTAAACGTTCTCTGTGTTCCGCCTAATCATACATCCTTCCCCTTAGCCCCTGTTACCCACTGATCTTTTTTTTTTAAAGATTTTATTTATTTATTCATGAGAAACACAGAGAGAGAGAGACAGAGACATAGGCAGAGATACAGGCAGAGGGAGAAGCAGGCTCCATGCAGGGATCCTGACGTGGGACTTGATCCCAGGTCTCCAGGATCACTCCCTGGGCTAAAGGCAGCGCTAAACTGCTGAGCCACAGGGGCTGCCCACCCACTGATCTTTTTACTGTCTCTATAGATTTACTTTTTTCCAGAATCCCATATAGTTGTAATCATGTAGAATGTAGCCTTTTCAGATTGGCTGCTTTTTAAAGTTTCTTTTTCATGGCTTTTAATAGCTCAATCCTTTTCATAGTGATAAAAGTCAGTGACTGTAGTGATATCCCATTGTCTGGTGGCAGCCCATTTATTTATCCATTCATCTCCTGAAGGACCTAGTAGCTATTTCCAAGTTTGGGCAATCATGAATAAAGCTCCTATAAACAGCTTTTGAGCTTTGATCTCTTAGGTCCTTGTTTGTAAAATGAAACACTGAGCAGAAGTCTTTTATCATTTCTAATCGTCAAAAATCCCATCTGTGAAGAAATATGACTACCAGGAACAAGAAAATTAATTTGGGTGACTTTTTAAGGTCACATGGAAGTGGTTCCCTTAGGGGAAAATGCACACGAGGAGAAAAGAGAAGGGTGGCCATGAGGCGAGAAAGATGCTTTGAATGAGAAAGACTTGGTAGAGCTGTGAACTTATGTATTATTTTAATTAATTAATTAAAGGTATAAAACAAAACCAAGAGTAGCAAAAAGTGTAGCTAGAGGTGGAGGAAGCTGCTGGTGGGCTACAGTCAGGCTGAGAGAAAGGAGGAATTTTCAATAGGGGCTGATGGTGGGACCTAGGGCATCTGGTGCTCAGTTTATGTGACAGTTTTGCAGGGTATAAACAGTTTGCCTGTGAAGCTATTAAGGAAGGGCCAGCAGCAGGCATACATGCACTAATGTATCTGTTTAGCAGGCTGGACATCAGCATGTACTTGAAACAGTATGAACAATGGAGATCATGTTTGTAGGGCAACACTCACCACACAGCACCTGTTATGGCCCTCGTGCTCTGTTAGTAGCTCACAGTGGCCATTTCCTCACACTGAGGTAACTACGACTGTATTCTGAATCTGAACCCAGGGGGTTGTGCATGGAGAACTCTCCAGCCCTGAGAGTTTGGCATCTAGGTGAGAAATCTCTCCTCTACCTTTTGGATCACAGCCAGGTCCAAAGGGGCAAATACTAAGAGATTAAGATGTTTGTTTTAAAGTTCCTTGAAAAGAGTGACAGCAAAACCATCAAGAAGGAAGACCTTTCCTGAGGTTGTTGGTGATGAGGATGGAATTTTGAGGAGGTACGTTACTGACTTCTCTGAGGTGGGGATTTGGGAAATCTATTGTGGCTCTTTTGACTGAAATTCTTGACCTGGATGCTTTACCATCAACTATGTAACTTGTTGTCTTGAACGTTTATTAGATCAATCATAAGGCAATTATGATCAATATTTTTTATTTTGTATGTTTAACAGATTTATTGGTATTTCTAGTTAACTCATTCAATTGTATGATTCAGTAAATTTTCATAGATTTATAGAGCTATGAACAGCCATCACAACAGAACAACATTCTAATTTGGACTGTTTCTACCATCCCCAAAGAAACCTCATGGCCATTTATAGGCCACACTTCCTCCCCTGGCCCCCAGCAACCACTAATCTGCTTTCTGTATCTATAGATTTACTCTCTAGCCACCTTATTATGTCACTAGAACCAAACAGTACCTGGACTTTACATCTGTCTTTTCTGTATCCCTTTCAGGTTTCACTTAGCTGTTGAGGTTTATCGATGTTGCAGCAGTATTTTATTTTTATACAGTTAAGATAAGTGACTTTGTAATACGTGACTCGTGTCTTCCATACATTCGAATTTATTCTTGCTTTTATTTTTATTTTATTTTATTTTTTTAAGATTTATTTATTTATTCATTCAGAGAGAGCGAAAGAGAGGCAGAGACACAGGCAGAGGGAGAAGCAGGCTCCATGTAGGAAGCCCGATGCGGGACTCCATCCCGGGTCTTCAGGATCACTCCCCGGGCTGCAGGCGGCGCTAAAGCGCTGCACTACCGGGGCTGCCCTATTCTTGCTTTAAAAAGATAGCGGGTAAGGATATCATTTTGTTGTGTTGTGGCAAGCTTGTTTTTTAATTCTTCTAGGATTAATTTCAGAAGGATGTCCATAATGTCATTGTGCAGAAGAGTCTGATCTTCCTGTGACTAGCCCCCCACCCCAAGCCCTCTTTTAACTGTAAAACTATACATCTACACTAAATAGGTGGCTGTAAATATTCTGCCCATGACCATAAAGAGCATTTGGTCCCCCAGAGAACAGCACATTCTTGAGAGTAGCCTGGGGACAAGTGTCTGCTTGAGCACTTTCTCATCTGCACCAGAGCTGGGCAGGGCATCCTGCCAGCACAGTCCCTGGAACTCAGTCCTGGCCTTGGTCAAAGACCTAAGTTGCTTTTTTTTAACTTTACCTTTCTTTGAGGTCTAGTATTGGAACACTCCTGTGACTTTTTTATGTGTGTGCAAATTAGAGAAGAAAATTAAAATTGAGATTTAATACCTGAAGTGAGTAGGAGGAAGAATCTTAGAAAATAATAGATAATAGGTCCAATATTCCTATTCAGAAGATGTAGGTAGAAGTCAGTGACAACTCTCTCATTAGGCAGGTGTTTTAAAATTTTTTTCCTTTTGTTCTTCTCTTTTTACATTTCCTATTTTTGGGGATAAGAAAATTTCAGCAAAGGTAGCAAAGCACTCATGAGAGGCCAGAATAATGTTATGAACAACCACTTATTTTGTGCGCTAAAAAATGTTATAATTGAAGCATTGCACATGTTTGTCCAATGTGGTAGTAGTTGATAAGGAAATGGTAAACCCTAACTCGGGAAGCAATAAATAGCTCCAAGAATTATGTTGTGATTTTAATGATGTCAAGGTTTCTGAGGAACAGATATCTGGAGTTGCCACTTTCCCAAGTGCCACGTCCCCCAAGTGCAAAGGACCATTCCATGGAGGATAAAAATTGGTGTCTGGTAATCATCACTTAACAGAAAAGGAAAAAATACTGATAATGCAGCCCTTCAGCTTTTTCCATCTCTCTTTAAATTCCACACAAAGAAGCCTTCATTTCATAAAGTCTGTTTTGGTAACTGTCTCATTAGTCCGGTGTCAAATCAAGAAAAGGGATGGAAGCCCTATGTCCCCTCCATGTTTCCTTGAACATCAAGGATTCAATGTGGTATGCGGGTCTCTGGATGTGATATGTAGACAGTCCCATGTGCGAATTGAGAGGGCAGGACTCCAGTGATGTCGGGCTTTCCCTTCGTTTCATGGCTGATTCCTGAAGGCAAGAATTGGGCTAGGCTAATTCCCATTCCTAGCTTTAATTCAATGGGCCCTCCAATTCTCAGACTTATTTCTCTTTTTCTTGGTAGATCTATAAGAAAAGAAGCTGGAAGCCTCTTTATTTTTTGACATTACAGGTAATTCATGGGAAGAATTTGGTAGTCTGTCTCATAGATGGATACGTTTACTTTGTAGGCATCTAGACCTAATGTTTACAAAGGGACCATGAAAGTTCCATCAAGTATTTACTGAGCTGCTGTTAGGTGCCAAATACTGTTCTGTGTGCATGCTGTGGCTAGGGATAACTAAGGCCCATCTTCAAGGGGCTTGTGTCTGCTGAGGGTTCAGCAGTCATGCACTAACCCGACTTTATATCATGGTGTGTGTTAGATGCTGTCTGCCACAGCATCCTGGTTTAAGCACAAGATCTGTCACTATCAGGAAGCCAGCAAGGAAATATCACTTCTGAGCTGAATCTCATAGGTGACCAGTGGCAGGAGGCAGGTCACAGAGGCCCTTGTGTGGAATAATAGCTAGTAGCTCACTGGAGCACCTGTTCTGTATCAGACATTGGTGCACGAATAATATTATCTGAAGCTTTGTGTGCAGGGATATTTGAAACTGTATAGGATAATCACGAATTTTCCTGAATCAGATATATTTTGGAAAATTTTAACTCATTTATTTTTAAAGATTTTATTTATTTATTCGTGAGAGACACAGAGAGAGGCAGAGACATAGGCAGAGGGAGGAGAAGCAGGCTCCATGCAGGAGCCCGATGTGGGACTCGATCCTGGAACTCTGGGATCACATCCTGAGCTGAAGGCACACGCTCAACCGCTGAGCCACCCAGGTGTCCCAATTTTAACGCATTTAATGGGTCAATTTGACACCGGTTTTTCATTTTTTATCTTTTTAAAAAAAATTTTTTAAAGCCAGAGCATTTTTAAAAAAAAAATGTAGCATAATGTATATATTATAAAACTCGGTCTGGGGTTGCCCGGGTGGCTCAGTGGTTGAGTGTCTGCCTTCAGTTCAGGGTGTAATCCCAGGTCCTGGGATTGAGTCTACATCAGGCTTTCTGCTGGGAGCCCGCTTCTCCCTCTGCCTCTCTCTCTGTGGCTCTCATGAATAAATAAATAAAATCTTAAAAAAAAAAACCCTCAGCATGTTACCTGTTTTTAGGTGTAGAGCTGTTCATTGGCACTTAGTGCAACAATATTCACGTTGTTGTGCACTGAGCACTACCATCCATCTCCAGAACTTTTCAACCTTCCCAGATTTAGACTCTCTACCCTATAAACATTAACTACCCATTCCTTCTTTACCCCCCAGGCCCCATTCTATCTCAGTGAATTTGTCTACTCTAAGTACATCAACGTGATTGGAATCATAAAGTATTTGACCTTTTCTGCCTGGTCCTTTTCACTTAGTAAAATGTCTTCAAGGTCCATCCATGTTGTAGCATAGTATAGAATCTTCTTCCTTTTTAAGGCTGAGTAATATTCTGTTGTATGGAGACACCACATTTATGTATTCATTCATCTGTAGATGGTCTTTGGGTTACTTCCACCTTTTGGCTACTGTGAGTAATGATGTTGCATACATGTTGATGTTGCATACAAATATCTCTTCAAGACCCAACTTTTAGTTCTTTTGAGTATATCCCTAGGAGTAGAATTGGTGGATCCTATGGTAGTTCTATGTTTAACTTTTTGAGGAACCTCCATACTGTTTTCTGTAGCATCGGTCCCATTTCCCATTCCTACCAATGTGCACAGGGATTCTGATTGCTGCACATCCTCGCTAATACTTGCTATTTTTGTATTTTGGGTAAAAACTGTCCTAAGCGTTATTAGGTGGAAAGCATTGTTTTTTTATAAAAACAAACTTTCTGAAAAGAATGAAAACTTTGCATAATTTCTAAAGATAAATCCTAGAACTTTAGATTTTCTGCATTTAGTAACCTGCTTACCTTAGTCCTCCCCAAGGTGTGAACTGGCTCTCTTGGGCCACCAGGCAGAGGCAGTTGCAGTGGGGTAAGGGCTCAGATGTTGTGACCAGAATACCTGACAGAGATGCTGGCCTCACATCTTTCTCCTGTGTGATCTTAGGGCCCAACCTCAGATTTGCATCTGTGAAATGGGTGGGATAGTAGAGGGTGGTTATGAACATTGAGAATATCTGTCATATAAACTTTCTCTCTCATTGATTTGTTATTATCAGGAGTAGGTTAGAGGAAAAGTTTGAGCAGCACTGCCTGATGGGGAGTTGTTGAAAAGTTTTCAGCTGGGAAATGGCAAGGCTCGTTCTTATTGTTTGCCAATAATTTTGAGACTGGAATTCCTTTGTCAGCAAGCTGGAGGAAGGCAGTTAATGTCAAGTGAGGCTCAGAGTTGCTGATTGTGTTTAGAATCAAGGACCTGGTGGCTTCTCAGAATGGGGAGGAAGCAACTGTAATCCAGTGATTACTTGTAATAGGTTCAGTTGCCAGTCAGGATGAATGACACATGCTCCATATTCCTGTTGGTTAGCTGTGTAGTGATTCCAATTCCAGACTGTTCGACTATGGAATAAAAGGGAATGTGCCTGAGGAATACCAGAGTTACAGCATAATTTCATAATCTCCCAGTGCTACTAGAATTCCAGGTGGGAAATCTATAGAGCCTGAGTTCTTTAGAGAGCCATTTTGCTTTTCCATCTGGAAGGCAGTTCACATTGGCTTTTCTGTATGAGCTGCTCCCAGTGATTCGGTCATGAAAGGCCTCGTGGGGGTGTAATACTTTCTAGATTGATCTTTAACTGCAAATAGGTTTAACACTCTGATTCAGAGGGTCCCCAATTTCTCAGTCCATGGGCCCTGCTGTCCTCGGTTAAGTCTGTCATAGAGCCCATTGACCAAAAAAATACCGAGCAATTCCATTTACCTAAATAGTTTTAATTAGCTGAGAAAGGATCTTTCTAAGTGTAGAGAGAAAGAAGAAGAAAGTTAAGAAAAACTTCCAATTTTTTTGGAGATTAGTGTGCTGGGTGCAATTTAAAGTCACATGGAAGTCTCAAGAGATGAACCAAGTCACTCCATTGTTGAAGGTTGGATATAGGTATTTGGTTTTCTTAACCTAACGTGCCCAAGATTCCTAGAAAACAGGAGTCTCTAATTATGTTTGTGTTTGTTTCTTGGGCAAGATTGTAATTCTGTAGAGCCAGCCCATGTTGAATGTGGCTTCTTGGGCCTTGCCCAGGATTGGTAAGCTCCTACTTCCTCTGTGTGGATCCGTTATCACAGTGATACAGTGAGAAATGTTGCTAATCGCCAGCTTAGGGGAACAAGGACTATGCTTACCAAGCAAATTTTAGGAATTCAACTTGAAAATGCACAGAGATTGTAGTAGTATCACCAGTAGATATTTTAAATGATCATTTTTGTTTTACTTTTAAGCCCCAGTTATGCTTTCAGTTGGACAGGCAGACAGCTGGACAGTCTCAGGTGGAGAGAGATCTGAGACTTTAACTTCACTAAATTTTTTTTTTTTAACTTCACTAAATTTATATCTTCAAAAGGTCCATGTTTTTATTGAAACTAGATTGTGGGGTGAGTGAATCGAAGGCAAAAAGTTCTTATAAGGGCTAGTCAATAAAATGAAGTGATGATCTTTGTCATGAGGTGACACTATCGGCATCTGTGTTCTTAGAGCTCTAGATTCTGACCTTGACTCTCTTGACCTTATACCAAGTCTACCCTGTTTGCTATTTCCTTTTTGGTTCCCACTTTCAGGCCACTCATCTCTAGCCATCATTGAGGGCTGCTTCTCTTGCCCCCTCTCATGTTATTTCCCCTTCACAGTGACAGGATAACCTTGGATCTGCGGCCCACTCTAGGCCTAGGGTGATCTGCAGCTGCTGCCTAGACATAACTACTTGCACAATGGAAAGGCAGTATATTTTGATCAGAAGTCCTCGTCTTCCCTCCCAATTCTCTCCCTTCTAGGCCTCAGTAGTTCAGTAAACCGTTGGTCCCAGCCTGTCACCTGGAGTCACACCGATTCTCCCTAATTCATGCCACACATCTAGCCAGTCATCAGGCCATGGCATTCCATCTCCATCACCAGCCCCATCTCAGAGCCCCTGTAAGAGTCCAGGCCACCGTTGTCATGCCCTGGTGGCTCTATCGGCCTCATAATTGCCTCCCTGGCCTCTGGTCTTGCTGTCTCCAGATCCATGTAGGTCACCTGCTCCTGACAGTTCCCCTGATCCTCAGAGTAAACCCTGAGTCCCTAACATGGCCTCTCGATGCCCATTGTCCGCCAGTCATGTCAGTACCCTCCACCTTTGATCATCTGTCAGGTCCTATTGCCATGTCACTTTCTGAAGGAGACCAGTTCAAGTGTCATAACAATGCAGGGTTCATTACAACTGCCTATTTAGTTATACAGTTGACCCTTGAACAACATGGGGTTTAGGGGCAACCGACCCCCAACATCAACAAAAAATATCCGTATATAACTTCAGATTCCCCACAGACTACTAAGAGCCTACTCTTGATCCAATAACATAAACAGTTGACCCACACGTATGTGATATGTTAGATGTATTACGAACTGTATTCCTACAATAAAGCTAGAAAAAAGAAAATGTTATTAAGCAAATCATAAGAAAAAGAAAATACATTTACAGTATTATACTGTACTTATTGAAAAAAGTCTGCATGTAAGTGGACCCATGAAGTTCAACCATGTGCTGTTGAAGGGTCACTGTGTACCTTTCCTCAACTGGAGAAAGTTCTGTGGTGGCTGAGGTGATGAGTGCTGTTTACCACTCTACTCCTGATGTCTCTCCTAACAGCAGCTAGAGGAACCAAGGAAGCATTTGCTGAATGAATGAATGAAGGAAGGAAGGAAGGAAGGAAGGAAGGAATGAACGAAGCCTCATAGGAAGTTCTTTCTTGTTAAAAGACAATGTTTTGAAACAAACTACAGGAACTTCATTTACATTGAGGCCATTGGTATTTCTTCTTAATTTACATTCACTCCAGTGATGACAGGCTTAGTTGACTTTGCAGGTGTTCTTACCTGCATGTGGCCCTTGTTGCTTATGTGACCACCCCAGAGGCAACTGAGGCACTGACTGTTGCCAAACTGTAGACTCTTGCATCAGAGCAGTTGGTCTAGGGAAGACTGTTGGGCTCTATAGAGTTGATTGCTATATCATTATAGTTCTGAAATTATAATTAGAAAACAAACGAACCAGCAGACTTTGGCAGGTTGTTTTCTTTGCGGAGGAGAAGCAGGGTTGTTTTGAAATGAAATTCAAATATAGTTAAGTTGGTCACATTGAAGCATACACTTGCACAGCTAGCTACCTTGCCAGATCTTGAAAAACTCAAAGGCGGGCTTTGTTCTGTGGAAAGGCAGGCTTAGACTCACAAAGCTTCTTCCTAAGAAGTAACTGTTTGGCTGTACCACTCCTTGTCCCTGAGCTCTGAAATCACTGCCACTGGGGAAGCAGCCATCAAACAAGATAAGCCCCGAATGTTGAGATGCCATGAATATAAGCGGTGTGACTGGCAGGCTAGTGTAGGGTCACCTACTCCACAGTGCGCCTGACCATAGTGCGGTAGTGAGTTACAGCCGAGGATGTGACAGCAGGTTTATGTTTGTGCCCTGGGCTGTGTGGTGTTGCCCTGGTCTCCACAGCATCAAGGACATTACTTGATGGAGAAATCAGAGGTATTCAAGAGGCAGAAGTAACCTCCTACGTAATGGAAGGGAGTAGCTCACAAAGGATGAGTGGAAAGAGAGGAAGGTCAGAGGATGCCAAAGACAAATGTTCCTACTTCCAAATGCCACAGGGCCTTTCTCGTACAAGGAAGGAGGGGACAAAACTCTTCTTCCTCTTCTTTTTCCACTTATACCATCTGAGCCCCTAAGCCAAAGAAATCAGGTTCCTCTTTTTATTAATTGCTATTATTAATTTAGTTTAATATGCTAGTAATTTCAATTAATATAGCAGTCATATTGCCATTGGAGACTTTGTTTACATTATGAATTGAGGGAGATTGGGCAGATAATAGGCACATCTTACAGGAAAATGTGTTTTAAATTCTAAACAGTTGACTCCTAAATTGACATTTAGAATACTAATTGCCAAAATTTTGAGACATCTGTTACTTATATCTCACTGCCAGTGTAAAGGAGAGTCCTAAGGCAGATATTATGCATGTGTATGGAGAAAAGTTAGAGCTGATTTCAAAATGAAATAATGGAATTTAATGTATATTTTGGTTCCAGATCCATCCTTTGGGAAACATTCATATACAGGCATTCCTTGGCCGGTCCTTACATGTTCATCTGGCAGTGATGTTTGAATTGGCAGGATGGCTGTAGGGAGCAGGATGGGCTTCCATTTGTGGGTCACGAAACGGTGACTTACACATGTGGGTACTTTTCTGCACCCCCATGGACTGCATGGGATCTCTTTGCCTAAGCCCAGTTGCATATATAATAAGCTCAAGTCCAATAGAATTTTTCACTTTTTTTCGATCTAGAAATTTTGAGCTGGAATTCTATTTCCTATTAACCAGTTTTATATTAAACTATAAGTATAAAATGTATGCTTTACAAAGAAAAGTGTCACATGGGATCCCTGGGTGGCTCCGTGGTTTAGCGTCTGCCTTCGGCCCAGGGTGTGATCTCGGCGTCCCGGGATCGAGTCCCACTTCGGGCTCCCTGCATGGAGCCTGCTTCTCCCTCTGCCTGTGTCTCTGCCTCTCTCTCTCTGTCTCCCATGAATGAATGAATAAATAAAATCTTTAAAAATAAATTTTAAAAAAGGTGTCATGCTATGAACCTAGCTAATATTTCAGTGAGAATGTTCTGCTTACAATGCACTTGCTTCTCATAACAACCCTGTGATATATTCTCAAAGAAATGTTAGGATCACATTGGGAAATCTGAGGTTGGGATGGGATGTGACTGGTCTAGGTTCCCAAAGGTATTGAAAGGCAAAGAATCCAGACCCAGGAATTCTGAGCCTTAGCTTGATGCCCTTTCTCACCTAACCTGCGTCAGCTGTAAGTCTTTGAGGTGTGGACTTACTTGAGATGGACCCTCCCTGGGTCTCAGCTGGTTGGCCCTGGGTTCTTTGTGACTGCTCTCAGAAGGCATGTCTGTTTCCATTCCTAACTGCCTGGACTCAGAGGGTAACCTGTGTCTCATCTTGCACACTACTTCACTTTCCTTGTTTTAGGTTCCAGATACTTAAGTCTTTCCTATTCTTTGGTGTCTTGTTGGTTAGGGTGCCTAAACTAAACTGGTTTTAAACTTTCCACAAAAGATAGAATGTAGTATTCATTTTATTTCAGGCCCTGCCGAGCATCTGACATATTTTAGAATATCATTAAGCTCTGCGTTGGAGGAGCCATGTCAGTGGGATGTGATGCTGGGGCATTCCTGGGTTTGATACCTGCTCCTGTTCCTGTGAGGCATCCAGAAGCGTCTGGCTTGTGAGAGCCAGAACATCACGTCAGGGGAATGAAGCTGAGGAAGGAGTGTTGTGGCCACAATGATGGCCATGTCTCCTCATAGGCACAGTGTCAGAGGCATAGGTACAGTTGATGGGCTGTGAGGCCCCAAAGGCAGATGGGACAGACCTGACTGGGAAGACGGGGTGGGGGGAGTTGGTGTTTTGAGGGATCAAGATTCTAAGGGCTGAAGCTATTTAGCATGGCTTGTCTCTTACACTCACTGTCCCCTCAGGACCTAGTGAATCAGCGGGAGAATAGATGGTAAACACAGTCGCCACTAGAGGCTGTATCTATTGGACTGCTATCAGTGAGCACCCAGGAACCCTGCCCTTTCCCATGGCAGGTGCACTAAACAGATAAATCAAGTGATGAGGGAGCAGGTCACGTGATTGCACGGAAGCTTCTGGCCACAAATCTGTGTGTGTAGAGAGAATGTCAAACTCTAAAGAAGCTACTGGGAGCCCTCTGAGTTGCCAACGAATTTCTCTTTGGAGGGCAAACATGTACAGAGAAATTGGCACCAACAGTGAAAGCCTGAGAAATGTGCGTTTTCTCCACCATAAATCTTCCTCGCCAGAGTTCTACTCCTCTGTCCCTCTGTCAGGTTTTCCTTGTGGTTGGGCCAGTTTGCTTTTCTGAGCCATGGGAAAGTGTGAGAAACGGTTCCATCATTAGCAGCAGGAAGTTTTCTTTATGTTCTAGCACCATGTCTGAAGTCCTCAGCATTACTTCCTCATGCCCAGGGGTATAAATGATATCCCATGAGGATGGACTCAGCGGATTAGCCTCCTCCTTGAACAAAGTGGCCACAGATCAGCTCCTGCTAGGCTGGGCCATGCTGTCCCAGGGCAGAGGTGTAAGTCAGGGGGCCTCAGAAACTTTGGCCTGGTCACCTACTACTGGCTTTGTTCATCAGTGGTGTCACTCCATGTCGCTACTCAGCACGTAGCAAGGATGATGTTTCCCAAGAGGTGTGAAGGGCTGACAGGAAACAATATCCAAATGTCAGTTCAGTCAGAAGACAATTTAAATTAGATGATATAAGGGATGTTGGCAACTGCTTTAATGTGAAAAACAAATATGAGAATGTGGGATACCTGATTGAACAGAGCAGGGAAAAAGTGTTTTCTGAACCTCTATCTTTAGTGATGGCAAGATGGGCTGCTATGGCAACTCCCAATTTAAAACCTGTTTGACTGCTGGATAGAAACAGAGTAGAAAATTGTTCTTGTTTCCCGCAGCATGCAGTGTTATAAATTGTGATTCTGTGCCTAGGAACTCATTTTGTGCAAAACACAAAAACAAAAAGAAAATGCAGGGAAAATACAAGGCAAATATACATTCTTATAAGCAGTTAGTAAATGTGTTTTCCCCAAACACTGTATTTACGAGCTACATTGAGCCTTGGAGGGGGTTTTCTCTGCTGCCTGCACCCGGTGTTTTAGACTGTGAATCTGATGACGCATGGCTCCAGGTTCTGCTAACCCTGCCTTAGCAAGCAGAAACATTGTTTTTGCTCCAGTGACCTTCAAAGTGCCTTCAAGATTAGGGCCATCCATCTGGAAAACTTTGCTCTGAATAGGAAATGCAAGGGAAGTCCAGCTTGTGGTGACATCTGTTTTGGCATTCGCTGCAGGCATTAGGTAGTCCTGACCGTGAACTTTAGTGGTTACTGCTGCGGCCTTACTCACCATGAGAAAGATGGTGGACAGGGGACAACGTGTAGGAAACTAGGCAAGCTATCTTCAGACCTGAAATTTGGCAGTGATTCTCCTGAAGTGTTCCAAGCCTCTTTCAGCTTTGAGGTTTAGAGTAGGAGTGGAGGAAGGGGAGGTTCTGAGGCCGGCACTCTGCTGAGTGTTGGGGCGATGGAGGGCAGGATAGTGCAGTGGATTGTGTCAGCTATTTCACAGAGCAAGACCTACCTGAACATGTCTTGCTAGACCTGCCTGACCCCCAATTTCAGAGATCAAAGGAAGGTTTTCCTCTTTTCAGTCTAAGACCTGCCTTGGCAAATCCTCGTTTTCTCCACGCCTTCTGCCCCACAGAACTGACAGAGCAAACACCTATCCCCAGTGGGAAACCCCATCTCACCCACAGGAATGTGGTTTAGCCTAGTAACCCAGATAAGGCAAGCCAAGACAATGGCATGCTTGTATGAAATTGACACCTTTCCCAAAGATACAGTGATTCAATCTCATCCACAGTTACCTTTTTATATACACTTTCCGTTTTTAAACACTTAAATGATTGGATATTTAAATGAAGCCAGAGCTCTGGCTTTTTTGAGGCATCCTCCCCCAATTCTTTGACAACAGAGACCCTGAGGATACCAGATCCAGGGGCAAGGGACATTCTTCCTTAGACGGTATACTTGAGGGTTGGACAGAAGAAGGAAAATGTTTTATGTTAAGGACTTGTGGAAGTTTGGTGGGGGGGGGGTGGGATGGGAAGCAGCTTTCTCCCTGGATCTAGAACTCACAGTTGAATCTTAGATACAGTTTCCTATGGAAGTGTTATAAATTATGGTTAAATTCAGTGGTAGCTATATTATTAGCTAAATATAGTTTGATGGACAGAGTCTATCAGGAAACACATTGCCTGTTGTACAACCTATTCATAAAATGTGGGGTGCTGGGATTTCCAGCTTCTCACAGTCTTGATTTCAGCAAGGTTTTGGGAAAGATATTGGAACAAATAATAGAAAGAAGAGATCTGTCAGGGAGAGAGAGAGGGAGAATAAAATGGGCAAGTTCAGTACATGAGAAAGACTTACTACCATGAGACTTTTTTTTATCAATCCATAAACTGTTAACTTGCTGAAAATAAGATTCTATATAATTGCAATAAAATAAAACATTTATTGTTGTCAAATATTTTGAAGTTAATATTTATCAGAATATCTTAGCTATATATCTGTGATTTTTTTTCGCAGCCATCTTGGTTTAAATTACAGAAGTTAATAACTTGGATACTCCGATTACACTATATGTGTGTGTGTGTATATATGATTTAGGTTAATATGATACTATATGGTGTGAAATAGAGAATCTTATTCTCTACTCAAGTATGAATGCATTTAACTTTAATTTCCTGGATAAAGAGATTTATTGAGAACTATACCAGCTTAATATTTATGCCTACTTGCTTTTGTTTTGCATTAAATAAGTTAAAATAGTTTCTTTGAACTAAGAGTAGGGAAAATACTAAAGTATGGGTTATATTACCTATTTCCATAAGCCATACTTTATAGAAGAAACACTTTATTTTAAAAAAGATTTTATATTTATTTATTCATGAGAGAGGCAGGGACACAGGCAGAGGGAGCAGCTCCCTGCAGGGAGCCCAGTGTGGGACTCAACCCCAGGACCCTGGGATCACAACCTGAGCCAAAGGCAGACGCTCAACCACTGAGCCACCCAGATACCCTTAGAAGAAACATTTTGTATTTTAAACAGAAAATACAATTTTATAGAAGAAAAACACTTTCCTAAGAATCACAGTTACTTTAGGACCCTCTTTGGACATTTTTAATTCAAATTTTGTTGATTAATATTGAGACAGATAGATTGAAGTATATGTTATCAATATATACAGTTCAACATTAATATTAAAAATATATTTTAAGTACTTTAGGAAATGTTTATAAAATTCTTCATTGTCATATTAACTCAGATATGTAATTTGTGTAATATGAGCATTCAAATTAGAAAATGTCAGATAAACGAGATTACCTAGGGCAGCCCTGATGGCTCAGCAGTTTAGCACCGCCTTTGGCCCAGGGCCTGATCCTGGAGGCCTGGGATCGAGTCCCACATTGGGCTCCCTGCATGGAGCCTGCTTCTCCCTCTGCCTGTGTCTCTGCCTCTCTCTCTCTCTCTCTCTCTCATGAATAAATAAATAAAATCTTTAAAAAAAGATAAATAAACGCGATTACCTATTAAATGAAATATCTGTCTTGGTAGTTAAAAGGTGAGTGTAACTATTAACATATAAGTATTTACATTTCTATGATATTAAATTTTCTTTTTCATTGAATGTATAAAAAATCTACAAAATTAGATACAACTATTAAAATAATGTAACAAACATTAAGTTGAGCTTTCTACCACAGGAAACTCTAGCTGCTGACAATATTACCATTTGAAAGATTATTTTATCAGTACCATCAAACAGTACATAGAACACTCTGTTTTATGATTGGAAATGATAAATTTCAGTAGTTTCCCAGAAACCATTTTGAGACTAATTGATAGCACTTCCATAGTTTTCAGAGCATATATTTCTTCTTCCTAATAGCATCATTTAAGGTGGTGACTGGGAATACTGCTAACTTTCTACAATGCATAGGACAGCCCTCCTGGCTAAGAATTATCCAGCCCCACGTATTATGTTGACTCACTTAAGGTATGCGAAAGAAGTGGTATTCCTTCATTCAGTAACTGACTGAATGCTGAGAATATAGTTAAATAAGATCTGGTTTCTGACTTTTAAAAAATTTACTTATTCATTAGAGAGAGACGGAGACAGAGACATAGGTAGAGGGAGAAGCAGGCTCTTCGCAGGAGCTTGATGTTGGACTCAATCCCAGATCCCGAGATCTCAACCTGAGCCGAAGGCAGCTACGCAACCGCTGAGCCACCCAGGCATCCCTGGTTTCTGACTTAAAAGAACTTTTCAACCTTTTCAGAGTTTAGTAGAGAAAGTAGACTGAGAAACCAGCATGACAGAGCAGTATGGCAAATGCTAAAATAGAGTAATGCATTAGAGAGCCCACAGAGATAGGGTATTTGAATTGGACAGTAAGCAAAGAGTTCCTCTCGGGCAAAGTTCATGTGAATTAATAAAAGTTAGTTAGCAAAACACGTATTTATCAGTCAGGAAGAGAGAAATAATCTCTAGGTATTTCAAACAAAGAGAATCTAAAATAGGGGTTATGTTTACACAGCCATGAAACAGAAGAGATGAAAGTGAGGAACTCAGATGAACAATAATAGTGGGAAGATGCTCCTACCCGTAGGCTGGATGGATAAAGGAAGAGGTGGTCCTACATGAGTCCTGCCCTGGTGCCACCTGGTGGGAACTAGGACTTAGGAGGGGGGAGCTGGAGCCAGAGAGTAGAGAAAAGCTGCTAGAAGTACCCCTGTGGTAGGTATTGCACACAGGGAGAAATACCCTAGCATCTACCTTCTCCTACACACATCATCTCCCACCAGTGCTTCCTATTGACCAACTTGGCCAGAGCCCTTTGTCAGAGGGGCCTGGGGATTGTGCTTCCCTGCAATACAGAGAGACAAAAATGCCTGGAGAAGGTCTCTTGAGAGCAAATGAGGAAATAACCCAAAGCACAGCAGTATGATAAAGCCTCCCTGTAAATAATTCAGCATGGCCAGAGTGAGAGGATTTTTGTGTGTGAAGCTGAAATCTGACATCTCCTCCACGTTCAGAGATGGCAGCCAGTGACACCAGGATGAAGTGGCATGACCCCATTTGCAATTTTTGGGAAGGACACTGGCCAGCTCGCAGGTGTCAGATGTGATGGGAAGACAGGATATTTTTCAGGAGGCTCATGCAGTGTCCTGGTCCAGGTGGAAAGGCACTAAAGACTTGAAATAAGCAGTGGCTTGGCAGCCATACTGAGCACTGATTGTCGCGATATGGAGTAGAATCTCTTAGACTTGGTGACCAGTGAGATCCAGAAGGAAAGGAAGTGGTCTAGAATGAAGGGGCCCAAACCTGGTCCCTCTGATTCCCAGCCCCACTGTGCTTTCGCCTGTAATGGCTTGACAATGAGCACATCTCTCAGACCCGGTGGGTCTCAATGCCTTAATCTTTACAAACAGGGGTTAGATGTTCCCTCAGGCAATATTCTACAGAGCTGTGATTCAGAGATTTATGCTTTCAGATTTCAATGTATTTTGCAATATATTCCAGTTTGTTTTCCTCCAATGTCATATTTTCTTTATTTTACATGAACAGATTACAAAAACCCCCTTGTGTGTACATTTAACCTGGTATGTATTTCTGAATTTAAAATTCGATTACTATAAATTCTTACTTAAAAATTCCTGGTCGTAGTTGTTTTCAGAGAATTCTCATTACAAGTGAAAAGAAATGTTCTACTCTAAAGTTCAGACACCCGAGAATCCAGCTTGTAGACAATGGATTTCACAATATTCCCATCTAAAATTCTTCCTTGTAGTTCTGTTCATAAATCTCTCTGGCAGAGCTCCCACAATTTACAAGCCTTGCTACAAAACCACTGATTGAATTGCAACCCTTGTTAGTTAATAGAGGTCAAAGTATTAGTTCTAAATAATGCTACTTGGTATGTTTCTCGGAAATTCCAGGAAAAGCCTTTTTCCGTGATTTTCAGTTTCGTTCCAAGCAGCACACAACAATCACGTTGTTCAGCAGCATGTTGAAATAGTAAGTCACTGGACTTTTAAAAAGCATGTTGCCTCAATCAGAAACTCACATCTGTGTGTATTTTACTGGATCTGTATCTTAAAATTTAAATTATAGAAAATACTTAACTTTTTAGTGTTGTAAAAATTTAAACATCTTAACATTGGAAAAATATGGTGATATATGATGAATTGTTACATTGATACAGATATTGAAACAGTTTTACATCAAGATAAATAATTTACATATATATTATTCCCACTCTCAGTCTTGTTCTGAAGGCAACATGTAAACGTATCATTATAAACATGTCTTGGTAAAGCAGTGTGGTGAGTTGCCTGTAACCCGCAGAGTTAAGGGGTCTCATTAATCTCAGGAGGATCAGGAAGGAATTCCCAAAGATGATGACACTTGGGGACAATCTCAGAGTGTTAGACTAAAGGGATGTACTCCTTTTTGACTACCACAGGACACTGAGCCATCCTTCCAACTATATTGTTCTACTCACTGTAGGGTGACCAGTCATTCCAGTCTGCCAAGACCTTTTCTGGTTTCAGCCCTGAGAGTCCCATGTCCTAGAAAATCCCTCACACAGGGCCAACAGGGACAGCTGGTCACCCAAGTTTATTGCCTCCCAATCTAATTTAGGTTCCTGGATCTTCCTTTGCTCATTGCCAAGTTCCCATCTAGAACAGGTTATCACCTTGTCACTGTCTTGAGTTTACCATGGGGCCTATGAATTAATTGGTTGATTGATATACCTTATACATAAATGTTCTTTTGTAGATGGCACCGGAGTACAGATGCCTGAAATGACTTTACTCAAGATTCACATGACAGTACTGAGTTTAAAACCTAGGCCTGCCTCAGTGCCAGTCACAGAACATTCAAACTGGCCAACATTAAAATCGAGTACTGCCTGGAGCACCTGGCTGGCTCCATGGGTTAAGCATCTGCCTTTGGTTGGGGTCATGATCCTGGGGTCCTGGGATCAAGCCCTGTATGGGGCTCCCTGCTCTGCAGGAAGCCTGCTTCTCCCTCTCCCTCTGCCTGCCCATGCCCCTGCTTGTGCTCTTTCTCTGTCATATAAGTAAGTAAAATCTTAAAAAAAAAAAAAAAAAAAAAAAATTGAGCACTGCTTGCACCCCTTGAGACCTCAGGGACAGCCGGACACTTTCATCTTTGGTTATGAAAGGTCTCATAGCGCCCTCTACTTGTGGTGTCTGTAAATTGTCTCCGTCCAGCCAGACTGTAAGAAAAGGGTTCCTATCTGCTCCTCTGTATCCAGTGCAAGTCATAACAAGGCCATTATTGTTACATAGTATGCCATTAGTCAGTGTCTGTGACTGGACTTGATGTTTGCATAGACCATATGCTGCCTTTCAAGATTGTGAGAAGCTGAAGCAACCACAGCCCCCTGTTCCTCCAGAGTAGGTGAGAGTAGACAGGGGGTACTCAGTATTAGACTCATTTTACAACTGGTTATAGATTTACACCCAGCCTTAGTGCCAGGATGAGTCAAGTTTCTGCTTCTATGGCTCATTCAAAAGCAATCTACAGCTCTTCAGGTTCCTTAATTTCTCCATGAGAACATTAAGCTGCAAGAGGGCATTTGGTAGCCCCACTGGGCTTCTGAGTGATGGAATTGGGTAAGTGGACATCAGAAAGGCTCCAGGGGTCTAAGTCTATATAGCCTCTCTGGTCCCAGATGGAATCAGCCCTTTAGCTGTGACTCCCTGGGAATCTCGGGGCACAATGTAGAGGCAAATAAAAATGAACCCTTCACAGAACCTGGAGAGTAGAATTAGATGAGACCTCTTAGTATGAGGTCACATTTTCTTCTGCACTTGAGAGGACTAAGCTAAATTGGGACCTAACCTTAAGGTTTTTATACAACCTTTTCCTCTTCTGCCTTAATTTATTTATTTTTAAAAGATTTTATTTATTCATGAGAGACAGAGAGAGAGAGAGAGGCAGAGACACAGGCAGAGGGAGAAGCCGGCTCCACACAAGGAGCCTGATATAGGACTCGATCCCAGGACTCTGAGATTATATCCTGAGCCGAAGGCAGATGCTCAACTGCTGAGGTGTCCCTCCTCTTCTGCCTTTAATACTGCCTTTGGAATAGTGGCCTTGACTGGCATAAGGACTTCTGGGATTTGACGTGAGTTGGGTTATGTCATGAGGCACTGAACTTGGTGTCACACATCTGGATTTCATATCCCAGCTCTGCCTCTCTTTTTGTTCATTAGTTTGAAGTAGTAGAGAAGAGTATCAGCTTTGGAAGGGACAGCTGCAGG